>NC_063177.1:7555497-7915497 GCF_023159225.1 Perognathus longimembris pacificus
CAAAGATCATGTGATGGGTTTTCATGCAACCCTTGCTCTTTCATCAAGCTTTAAAAAAATTGTTTTAAAGATTTCCTGTTCTTGTTAATCAATGTTTTAAGTGTAGAGATCCTATTTATTTCTGTTTACTCTTGGCAAAAGTTTTGTGTCTTGTATTTTGTTTGGTGTTGCTTGCTTTTCTAGCATTGACCATGTCATTCTAGCATGCAATGGGCAAAAATTTCTTTTGCCACTGAAATTCCAGAAAACTTACAGCTGATTTTCATTTTTTAAAAACCTAAGAATGCCTCAACCTTTTGTACACAAATGTGTGTGAACACGTCCAAAGCAATCTCATTGTAACACACAAAAACTGTCTTTGTGGTGTGAGAAAAAGTTTTTTTCCTATCAAATTAACGTGCTTCTGTCTTGAATCTTGATTTTTTTGGTACTGATATTTCCTGAAATATTTGCTTTTTGGCTGCAATTGTAACTATCATTTGTGCTATTTGTGACCAGCATCCACATAAGGAATGTAAATCTTAGGTCAAAGGAGTTAATTATCAAGTGTGCTATACTTGATAGAAGGAGAAATCTTTATCAATGGAAGGAAGAAGAGGAATGAGGAAAGAGTAAAAGGAATAAAACACTCCTTTTGAGTAAGAGCTCTCCACTGACCTCATACTCTCCTCCAGCTGTATCTGCCAGCCACCAAGTTCCCAGCCCAGCTCCTGGACAGCTGTGATGGAGACAGCTAAACTTTTTAGTGAATAGCCCCCTTTCTAACCTTGGTAATTGATGATACTTAGAATGTGAGCCTGACTCCTTGGCAAGGAGAAAGGACAGTTTGGGTTGGAATAAAAAGCTAGCAAACTGCTCTGCCCTGGCAGCCTGACTGTGAGTGGAGTAACAGTAAATTGCCTTGAGGAGAGTCATTGTGCAGTGCTGAGATAACCAAGACTTAATGGTTCTGCAGGCCAAAGGAAAACAACAGACAGTTTTAAACTCAAGCCGCAAAGATGCTCATCATATTTATGTCCAAGAGTCATGACATTAAAGTAAGAAAAATCCTTGTGGGGCTGGGAATGTGGCTTAGCAGTTGAGTGCTTGCCTAGCATGCATGAAGTCCTGTGTTCTATTCCTTAGCACTAGGTAAACAGAAAAGGCTGGAAGTGGCACTATGGCTCAAGAGGTAGAGTGCTATCCTTGAGCAAAAGGAAGCCATGGACAGCACCCAAGCCCTGAGTTCAGGTGCCAGGACTGGCAAAAAAAAAAAGCCTTGGGAAAGGAATTGAGGAAATAAAAAATTGGATAAGAATAAAGAATAAAAAATTTGGATAAGAAAGGATTTGGGAAGTAAGAATTCTCTTAAATGTTTGCTCAGAAAGGGAAAAAGGAAGAAATTAAGACTACTAAAAGTTTGAATAAGTAGCAGATGGTTTGTCTTATATTTATAAGACAGAGCTTATTATAAAGTATTAGTAAAGTTGGTGTGTAAGTTGGCTGTGATTTAAAAAGGTCAAGATTTATTTATGTAAAACTAGCCTCTCATTTCTTTCCTTCCTTCCTTCCTTCTTTCCTTCCTTCCTTCCTTCCTTCCTTCCTTCCTTCCTTCCTTCCCTCCCTCCCTCCCTCCCTCCTCTCTCCCCTTCCCTTCCTCCTTCCTTCCTTCCTTCCTTCCTTCCTTCCTTCCTTCCTTCCTTCCTTTCTCTCTCTCTTTTCTTTCCTTCCTTCCTTCCTTTCTTTTTTTGGCCTATCCTGGATCTTGAACTCAGGGCCTGGGCACTGTCCTTGAGCCTCTTTGTGCTCAAGGCTAGCACTCTGTCACTTGAGCCACAGTGCCAGTTCCAGCATTTTGAGTAGTTTATTGGAGATAAGAGTTTTACAGACTTCCCTGCCTGGGCTTGCTTTGAACCACAATCCTCAGATTTCAGCCTCGAGTAGCTAGGAATATAGGTGTGAGTCACCAGTGCCCAGCAGCCTGTTATTCTTTATGTCCATCTATAAAAGTAATTGTTTGTGTAAACCGAAGTTCATGTAAGTCTTTGTCTATTTTTGGTGTCTAATGTCTATTTCCCAAAGGTGTGAGCTTCCTGGGATACAGAGCCATTTTCCTCCACTCTTCATCATAATCACAAAGGCTTGACTTAGTAACAATGGTTTCCATCTTAATTAGTATCTTAAAGTGCTATATTCATTTAAAAATTAACTAGATTGTTTAATCGGTTGCTGTTTCAAAACTTTCATCATGTCTACTATTGAGTATTGTCATTACAGATTTTATCCTCTGTAGCATTTAGTCAGATCCACTGAGGGGTAAATAACTCTTGCAAGTATTTGTTGGTCAAACTTAACTTCTATTCTTAATAAGTTTCAAGTAAGCCATGTTTAAAAACTATTTCTATTGATCTCATTGATGCTTCCATTGAAAATAAAAAGCATCTCTTGGCAAAAAAAAAACAACAAATCTCTCAAGCTGTCAATCACTTGCTCCTTGCTCTGCCAAGGTGGGACATACCATCAGTCAACTGGGATATGCCATCCCAGTAACAAGTACCCAGACCCTTGGGACAAAGCTAGACCTGGGGATGAGAGGCAGCTAGAAAAACTTCACTCATTAAGAGGGAATGGTGTCAGATCCTAAATGGAATTGCTTTCTGCTTGCCCTTTCAAAACTAACCAGAGCTGGGAGGGCAAAAGAAAATAGTTCATTAGCATGCCTATCTAATACTAATACCTGTCTACCTTCTAACTGGATAGGAACTTATATCTACTACCTGCTATTTCTATTTGTATTGGATCTCCCATCTCTCTAGTACAGCCATCTTTATATAATATAGGGAATGATCAAGGCCTCCCACTGGGCCCTTAACCACTCTAATCTAGCCCTAGCATCTGACTGCTTATTCTTAACCAGCCCATAATGCTCTCCCCTACCTATCACCAGATGTTAATCAGTCAGAAATAGTCAGGGACATGATCCACCGCTCTAAGACCACCTGGAATACAGGAAACAGGAATTAGCCAAGTCATCCATCTTTTTTTTTGTTTTCCACACTTCCTTCTACAGTTTGTGGGCCAAATTATAATGATTGCACTGTCGATATCTGTAGGCCCTTGTCTTTTCAAATGTCTTTCTGATTTTCTCCAGGAACCTGTCTGAACTTTCACACCCTAGAAGGTGACAGAGTTCTTCATGTACACAGGTACCAATTCCTTAACAGTGAAGAGACCTGGCCCATGGAACTCCATCCCCTCAACAAAGAAGAGGTCTAACATAAGACCTAATGGGAGACCAACACCTAAAATGATGCCCTCATGTCAAGAGGAAGTAGCCAGAAAAGATAACCACTGACCTCTTTTCCTGGTCTCCTCTCCCAGCCCAACCTTTTGTTCTTTCCAAAGACCAAATATGAAGGACTTACCTCTCCCCTCTTGGCCCAATCTTTTTATGTATCCAAAGATAAAATATAAAGGATTCATGCCCACCCTATTATCCCAGATACGTACGGACATCAGGCAAACCCCCAGGTATGCATGGATGTGCTTGAGGCAGGCAGGGCAATCCAGCTTAAGTCTAAGCCTAACCGAAAGTCCCCACCACCTCAGCCTTATTAGCCCTTTCTATGACCTCTATCTCCTTGCTCAGACCCCATACAAGCTTAACTCCAACCCAACCTCCTTGCACAGCCTTCATTCCACGGAAAGGTTGCTTGCCCTTTGAGGCAAGTCCTTACCTGTTGAGATTGAGCCTGTTCCTTTCTCCTCCATTTTCCTAACAATTAGCCCATTTATTGTGTTATTGATTCTTTGAAAGTTCTTTTTAAGCTCTATGTATATTCTGGATATTAGGCCCATGTGTGATATGTAGCTAGTAAAAAAAAAAAAATCTCCCATTCTGTGGATTTTCTATTTAGTTTGTTATCTATGTCCTATACCTTTCAGAAACTTTTTTTTTGCCAGTCCTAAGGCTTGAACTCAGGGCCTGGACACTGTCCCTGAGCTTCTTTTGCTCAAGGCTAGCACTCTACCACTATAGCCACAGTGCCATTTCTGGCCATTTCTGTTTATGTGGTGCTGAGGAATTGAACCCAGGGCTTCATGCATGCTAGGCAAGCACTCTTACCACTAAGCCACATTCCCAGTCCCACCATTCAGAAACTTCTAATGTAATTTATCAAGTCTGTCTTTGAAATGTTGTGTTTCTGGGTCTTAGAAAATTTCAACCTGTGCCTAGGAGCCCTAGAATTTCCCCTGCCCCTTTCTGTAAAGGTTTTATGATTTGTGGTCTTTCACTGAGATATTTGATCCATTTTGAATTGACGCTGGTGCAAGGTGATATATATATAAGGATCTAGTTTCAGTTTTCTGCATGTGGATAGTCAATTTTGCCAGTACCAGTTGTTGAAAAGGATGTTTTTCTTCCAACCTGTGTTTTTTGCTCTCTTATCAAATATTAGGTGGCTATAGTTCTGTGGGTTCATTTCTGGATCTTCTGTTCTGTTCCATTGGTCCTCAGGTCTATTTTTGTTTTCATTATTATGGCTTTGCAGGAGTGTGAAGTTTGGTATTGTTATTCTTGCAATATTGTCCTTCCTGCTTATGATTGTTTTGCTGTCCATATGAATTTTTGAGTTGCTTTCTCTATCTCACTAAAGAATGCTTTTGGGATTGTGATGGGGATTGCATTGAATTTGTAAATTGCTTTGGGCAGTATTCCCATTTTCACCATGTTAATTATTTCAGAGAAACACAGAGAAACACAGGTTGCACATTTTCCCTTACTTATGATAGCTAGAATGTGCCTATAAACCTGTAAGTAAACACATTGGGTGGTATGCAAAGTGGTTACGAATGAATTATATAGTATAATAGACTCTATGGAGAGCTCAAAGAGTGCAATTCTTTAGAAAGACTAAGTCAAAGCAAGAAGTACATGCTTAGAAAAGAAGAAAGTGGAGCCAAGTGGAGGGAAAGAAGACTGAAAGGGGGAGGAGGAGAATGCAGGCAAGAATGCAGTGCATATACCACAGAATAGAGAAAAATAAGAGAAAAGGAAGGTGGAAGTGGGGGGGGTGAAGATGTTGAAGGGATGACACATATCAAGACACATTGTATACATGAACTGCGTTTGTTGTACTGCAATCAGATTGGTAAGATACAGAGAAGCCACATTCTGAGAGCCACATTCGGGAGTCTTTATTACAAAGCCAGTGACTGCAAGCAGACTTGAACCTCCACTTCTGGGCTTTCACTTGTCAATTGGATATTAGAATCTCTAAGCCTGAGCTGGCTGAGAACAAGCCCCAGGACACACACACACACACACACACACACACACACACACACACACACACACACACAATCCCCCCAAACAGAATTCTGTCTTGCAACCTGTGTAGCAACAAGCTACCTGGAAGTCCAACTAACTTCTGCAGAAATCAGATTAGGAAGCTAAATTCCTCCCCTACCCCCTATACAATGGGCCTCAAGTGGTCAGTACTAGGTCAGTAACTGCCAGATTTCCTAACTCTTGACCCTGCTTCCACTTAAGACCAAGCACAGAAGGTCCCAAACACTTTCTGAATCAACTGCTTAGCATCTCCATAACAAAAGTCTTCTATTAGATAGTTGAGAACTTAGTTCCAGATGTTACTGGGACTTAAACTCAGGTCTTGTGCTCTTGCTTTGCTGCTTACTCATCTCTACTCCTTGATCTACATTTGCCCTCAGAAGCTGATCCATATTCATTTGGATTTTAGTTCTGAAATCTGGAGCGGTTCCTCCAGGTTCTTTTATTCTATTTTCAGAGGTAACCAATGTCTTCTCCTCCTCTTGTGTGAATCAAGGAAGCACTTCAGGTTCTTCCTGTTGTAGGGGAATTTGATCCACAAGATACAGAGAAGCAGAATTTTGAGAGGTTGAATTGGGAGTCTTTATTAGAAAGCCCATGACTGTGTGTTCCAAAGAACCTGCAACCCTGCATGCAGTTATTATGAAGCTTATAAAGGCAAAACCCACATGATTGGTGTGAAGAACTAAACCTAACAAAAGCATGTTATACATAATTCAAGCAAACTATCTAGGGGGAAGAATCAGGGGCAATCAAGGGCCAGTTATCTAGGGGGGAACTATCAAAGACAACCAAGGGCAAGTATTCTTTGGAGTAAGATTTTCCTGGAGCTTAACAACTCATCACACAACTCAAACTGGGTGAAAAGTCCCCAGCATCTATTAAGACACAAGCATGGCAGTGAGGACAAAATGGCTGTACTTATTCTAAAGTCTAAGTTTTCCCACTTAAGCTTCTCTATAAATTACTATCTTTCTATGGAAGTTGCTAGGTTTCAGGTTTTTGTGTTTGGTTTTTTTTTTTTGCCAGTCCTAGGGCTTGGACTCAGGGCCTGAGCACAGTTCCTGGCTTCTTTTTGCTCAAGGCTAGCACTCTACCACTTAAGCCATTTCCGGCTTTTTCTATTTATATGGTGCTGAGAAATTGAACCCAAGGCTTCATACATGCTAGGCAAGCATTCTACCACTAAGTCACATTTCCAGCCACAGATGTTTCTAGTTTTTTGAACAGCACTCCATAGTGTCTCACAGTTCAGTTCCTGCTAAGGCACATGTGAGCAGAGCCTTTTCTCTTGCCTGTGGTGGTATCTGACCTCTAATGTCCACTTCCTAAAGCACTGTATGCCTGAAAATCCCTTCCTCCTCCTCCTCTCCTTCTTTATTTGTATACTGGGTTTTGAAGACAGGGTGTTATGCTTGTTGCGCAAGTGTTTTATCATTTGAGTCACACTTGTGGCCCACTGAATGGTCTTTTGAGATTTTTCAGGCAAATGTAAATGGGACACTCATTACAAGTTGTCCTTGTAAAATCCCAGCTTGCAGTCGACTCCATGCCAGGGCAGCACCAGATTCTATTTTATTCTTTCCTTGTTATTTATATTACCTAAGCTACTGGCTTCCTCTGTGTCCCCAGGAGTAAGGGTTGATTGATTTGGTTTTTTCACATCAGTAGGATTCAGCAAACATTCCATGATATCCACAAGCCCTAGCACTGAACAAAATCGCAGAGAAACCTAACTGTGCTAACCATGCTGTGAGGAATGTGGTCACACCTACAAGGGGACAGAGACACACAAAGGGACAAAGGGCCATCTTCAGTGTGGAGTAGTAGAAGTATGGACAAAGGAAAGTACTAGAGCCAAAGCTTGTGGTGAGAGGAGAAAAATTCTCCAGAATTTTACTATTACTGCTATTAATATGAAACAGGAGTACAATCAGAAATTAGAAGGATGATTGAAATTTTCCAGAAAAAAAAATCTTTCTTGCAATGAACAATGTAGTGGCTACAGAGAAATAAACAGCACCAACCCTGGAGGGCAGATTAGGTTAGCAAGAGCTTTGATGACCAATATGTCATGGACAGAAGGTTTAGTAGTGGGACCATATCTCCCACAGGAGAAAGAGCAATATGGCATCTGCACCCTAATCCAGGTGGTAGATTGTATAACTTTGGGGCTAGAGGGGGAGCAGGTAGGTCTGAGTGGTGAGTGGGAGTGGCAAATTATAGCTCTAGGGCAGAGAGTACAGATAGGGGTGAAGCTAGGGGTTAGTGGGAGGAGCAGAGGACCTGAGGTAAGGGAAATACTAACATTACCTCATTTGTTGTTTATTAATAACTAGGGAGGGGTACCAGGCCAGGGAGTATGGATGGAGGTTGTTTCTTCTGGAGTTACTTCCTTCTGTAGATAGATGCAGTAGTCAGGGGTCCCTGACTTCTCGTTCGACTGGCTACCATCCAAGAAGTATTTGCTTGATATAGTTTGGTTGGTAAAAGTCCTCATCATTTTCATGAGAATAGTTATCAGAGCCAATGGGTGTCATGGTCTCCTCTGGCTACCTCCTGCAGCTTGGGCACATCAAGGAGTCACTGGGGCTGGGATTTTCAGAATCCAGATCTGCACTGGGCAGAGCAATATAAGTGAAGCCTCCAGTTGCCTGTATAACAGGATGGCCTTGAACCGCAAGTTCCCAGGTAGCATCCTGGGTGAGGGATGTTATCTTGTTAAAAGAGACTTTTGGAAAGGTCAGGCAAAAGGGTGACAATTTACAGGACCAGTTAACATGGACAACATGGGAGAACACACCCTGGCCACAAGCCAGAAAAGTTCCACTTGGAGCATAAACCCAACTGTGGCCCATTACAAGGAAGGAGGAATAACTGGATTGGGGGCAGGAAGGGAATGTCTAGGATTTGGGGTGGGGGGGCAACTGGGTAGTGGACTGTTTGGAAGTAACCAGTCAGAGGCTATATATATTCACATACAAATAGCAAGTAGCAAAGGCAAGAATGTAAGTTCCTGTCCAATTGGAAGGTAGGCAGGTATGGACATTAGGTGGGCAAGCAACTATTCCTCTTGATCTCTCCGCCTTGATTAATTTTGAAAGGGCAAGTTTAAAGTGACTCCATTTAGGATGTGACTTCATCTTCTCTTACTCCTCTCCATGGTTCTTTGTGGTTCTGTGACCTCATCCTGAAGGTCTAGGTGCTCATTACTTGGATAGCTTGTCTAGATGGCATTCATGGGAACACTTGGTAGTTAACACAAGACTTAAATTGGTTACAATAGTAGTCAAAAAGCAAGTAATACCACACATATAGAAAAAGCCAGAAGTGGTGCTGTGGCTCAAGTGGCAGAGTGCTAGCCTTGAGCAAAAAGAAGCCAGGGATAGTGCTCAGGCCCTGAGTTCAAGCCCCAGAACTGACAAAAACCAAAAGCAAGTAATTTTGAAACCATGGTGACAGTTTTTGCATATTTTACACACAGACAGACAGACACGGACAGGCATTAGTGTACAAGCTTTAGGGTGCGCTTAGATTTTCCTTAAAACTGATGGTGTAAGTTTTCTAGAATTCCAGCAGCAAATGGGGCAGCAAAATGACATTATTTTGCCCAATCATGATGGAACCACATGGTCAGTTAGAAAACAAAAACTTTGCCAGCAAACAAAATTTTTCACAGGTCATACGGTGAAGAAATGGAGAAGCCACATTTTGAGAAACCAATTCAGCTTCAATGGGGAGCTGAAGTGGATGCTATGATGACCAGAGAAGGTCCAGGAGACAGGAGACAGGACACAAACAGAACACAGAGACACGTGGCATGGCGTAATGGCAGCAGAGCTGGCCAGAGCCTTAACAGGGCATAACAAGACATCTTGACTTTTGAATAATTAAATAATTATTCAATAATTATTTGAATAATTGTATTTGAATAATACTTGAATAATTATTCAATAATTATTTGAATAATCGCAAGATTGTGCAAAATGGCAGCTGAGCTGCTTGGCAGTGGCTAGAGTTCAGGGGAGCAGGGTTGCAGAGAGCTTGAGTTTCCATACCCCTGCCCCTGCCTCTGTCTCTAGGAATTCGGGCATGCCCATTACCTGGGGGGTAGGCAAAGAGTTTTTGGTTGATGCCAACCAAGTTGGCACTTGTTAAAACCAATTCTATTATCTACCACATGGTCAATGAAAGATTAGCCAACTACAAGCAGAATTTAACAGAATCTCCAAGCTTAACATTGATAACAAGAACAGAAAACCCTTTCTTTGTCTCTTCCTAGGCAGGTGTCAAACAAACATTGGTACTTTTGGAAGCTTGTTGTACCTGCCCACCCTGTGTCACAGGCAGGCAGGCAGAGTTGAGAGAGAGAGAGAGAGAGAGAGAGAGAGAGAGAGAGAGAGAGAGAGAGAGAGAGGGAGAGAGAGAGGGAGAGAAAGAGAGAGAGAGGGAGAGAGAGAGAGAGAGTTCCATCTTCCCAAGTGCTCACAGATGTGAAATGTCCTTTTAAATATCAGGGGTACAGTGTCCTAGGAAGGGGCCACGTGGAATTCCAAATTCAGGGCCAAATTTGATTGCATGACTCTTGTGATTGGGCTCAAACATGAGCAGCTTTCCTGAAGAATTTAGACTGTCCTCCACTCTTGATGAATGACCAGTGGAGCTGAACTACAGCTACCCACCAGCATCTCAGTGTTGCTCTGTCCAGCTGACATTGAGGGGAAAAAAACAAAAAATGGAGTTGTCACCTGCAATTGCTGATTCCCTTGATGTACAGCCCGATGGCTTACGGTCCTCAGAAGTGGGGCTTAGAACTTGGCTCCAAGATTTCTCTGTGTGTGGCCTAGTGGCCTTCTGGAAAATTAGATCCGAGTCCCTGGTGAACTACAATGGTCACTCACCATGGTTGGAAGCTCAAATCCGTTGTCGTGGTGGATGGAAGTGGCGTGCTTGGTCAGGAGAAAGTTACCTCGGTGGTCCTCTGGATGGGCTTAGGACAGCAGAATAGATCCTGGGGGCGGCTTGGGAACCCCAAAATCAGGAATAAAATCCACCATGTTACCTATCCCTGGTTTTGGCACCAATGAAAGAATCTGTCCCAGCCATCCCAGGGGACCAGGCAAAGATAGTCATGGACAGAAGGTTTAGTAGTGGGGCCATATCTCCCACAGGAGAGAGAGCAATATGGCGGCTGCACCTTAATCCAGGTGGAGTTTATGTAATTCTGGGGCTAGAGGGGAAGCAGGTTGATCTGAGTGGGAGTGGCCTATTATAGTTCTAGGGCAGGGAGTACAAGTACAGGTGGAAGTGGGGGCTAGTGGCTAAGGACCTGAGGTGGGGGAAATACTAACAAGGGTGACATAGTTCCTGCCCAGGGTTGGCTTCAAACTGCAATCCTCTGATCTCAGCCTCCTTGAATAGCTAGGATTACAGGCAGGAGCACTTGACTGTCAGTTGAGACTCTTGAACTCCAAAAGAATGAGCCCAGTGAAGGTAAAGTGTGCAAAGTTGGTCAACTTAGTGTGGTAGCCCAAATTAATTATCGTTTCCAAACACCACAGGAAGCATTATCTGTTCAATCACTTCCCCACCCTCCCTGCACTCTCTAACTTGGTGGATGAAATGATTTATGAGGATAGTGTATATTCATTTAATTTAAATGGGGTTTCCAGTCACTATCTCATCCCAGCATGATGCTCTCTTTCTCTCTCCCCCCCTCCTTCTTTCCTGCTCTCCCTCTCTACTCCCTCCTCCTCCTTCTTCTTTCCTTTCTTGCTGGTAGAGTGACTTGAACTCAGGGCCCAAACTCTTTTCCTCAAATCTAGCACTCCACTTGGGGCCATAGCTTCACTTTCAGTTTTCTGGTGGTTAATTGGACATGAGAGGCTCATGCCAGACTGCCTTTGAACCACATTCCTCAGATCTCCGGCTCCCCGGGTGCTAGGGTGACAGGCGGGAGACACAGGCACCAGCACTTGGCCTGGTTTGGGGGCTGGACTAAGCGTTTATTCCTTTCTGCCCTTTCTTTGCTGAAATCCTCATCTGCTTCCTCTTCCCACTGCTCCCATCAAGATAGCAGTTCTCAGCTCCGGGCCCCTCCTTCTGGGCTGGTCAGAGTCCAGGCTGGTGGAGCTGAGGTCCCCTACACACTGAGGGGTGGGGTTGACTGGACACCTACCACCCACACCCCAACCCCAAGCAGGACTTGCAAGAGGGCGGGGATTGGGCTAGGATATTTAGCTGTCCCCTTCCCTTCACCGTCAGCATCCTCACCGCGGAGAAGCATCTGCGAGGACGATGGTGGTCTACCGCATCCGCGTCTCCACCGGCGGCTCCCTGTACGCTGGCTCCAACAACCCGGTGCGGCTCTGGCTGATAGGTCAGCATGGCGAGTCTGCGCTCAGGGTGCAGCTGAGACCCTCCCGGGCCAAGGTGAGCACGTAGCTGGGCGGGTTGGGGGTCCAGCGGAGCTGGCTGTGGCTCCCCCTCTCAGCAGAGGGCCCATGCATCCCACGTGGGGCACGCAGGAGCTGACCAAGACAATGCGGGACAGGAGGCTGAATAGCTGTTTCTGCCATCTGGCCTCCTGATAATTTAGGGGCTACTCTGCTGCACCCCTCATTCCTCATGGTGTTCTCATCTCCAAAGCCGTTCTTTTCTAGGCAGGGGCCACCTGTCCTGCTTCCTCGCCCTCTAGCTTTGGTTTGTTTCCAGTTCTGTCTGAGACCCTGCTGGCTGGGTGGGTGGTGGGAGAGGACGGGAAAGGAAGCAGGAAGAAGGAAAGACAGGACAGTTTGCAATTCCCGCACCCCCCTCGCCCTGTTCACATCTACCTGCCGTTCTAATCCAGCCCTGGACTTTTTCTTTTTCCGTCCACACATCCCAAATCCCATCAGCTCTCAGCCTTTTCCCACATCCGCAGATCCGGATGCTTGTGCCATGTACACTGCAGAGGGGCCCTGGGAAAGGAGCTTGGCCCCTCCCATGCCTCTGCTCCTGTCCTCCTGCCTCAGCCTCCCCCTGAGTAAGCATGGAGCAAGCCCAGTCAATTTCATCTCCTGCACATTGGCCCCTTTGTCCTAATGTTCTCCTTGACCTCCAATGTGCCCTTGATTCTCCTAACTGGCCTGGTGGCCTCTGTTCTAGAGCCTTCTGAAGCCAGAACCATCTTCCCCCAGTTCATTCCCACTCTTGGAACATTGTGTTACTTAAAGCATTTGAATAGCCAATCAGGAGGAGCACAAACATGTCATCCCGGGTATTAAGGCTGTTATCTGAGAATCAAGGTTCAAAGCCAGCCCAAGCAGGAAAGTCTGTGAGACCCTTACCCTTAGCTCCAAGTAACAAGAAAACTAGAAGTGGCCCTGTGGCTCAAAGTGGTAGAGTGCTGGTCTTGAATGAAAAAGCTTAGAGACAGAGCAAAGCGCCCCAGCCCTATTAAAACCCCACAACCGACTAAAAATATAATGAATGGCTCCTGCTTGAAAGCCTGGATTTAACCTTAAGGATTCCTGGTCCTGCTTTATCCCCAGAACTTGTGCTCTATAAGGTTGTTCCCCTGCCTGCACCCCTGAGGCTGCCCCCTCCCTGAACCCCTGAGGCTGCTACCTGTGCCTCAGTCCCCAAGGCAGGTCCTCTGTCCTCTCCACAGCTCCACCTGGCAGTCTTCCTCATTTTCTCCTTGCTGTCACTGACCATGACCAGGCCCTTCTCTACCCACAGATCTCTTCTGGGAGAGAATATCCTTCTAGAAGCCTACCACAGACGAGAGGGTCCTTGTTGACCCTCAGCCTTGGCAGGTTCTCAGCAGTAACTGGCCAATTCTGTCTCCCAGCACAAACAAGAGCTGGCTGGGACTCTGTGGCAGGAGTCTAGTGCCTGGCCTGCCACCTGGCAGAGTGACTATAGGGAGGAAGAAGAATGGGGGGCACCTGTCCATCTTGTCCTTCCCCTTAAGTCTGGGAAGAAGAAGAATGGGTGCATCTGTTCATCTTGTCCTTCCCCTTAAGTCTGGGAAGAAGAATGGGGGGCACCTGTCCATCTTGTCTTTCCCCTTAAGTCTTGGTGACTCAGACCTGGTCACGGGGCCTCAGACTCCATGTGCACTCCCTTCCTTCTTGCCACTTTGGCTGTGGCCCCCTGGAGTGCGCACGCTCACTGTGCTTCCCTGTCCCTTGCAGGAGGATGAGTTCAAGGTGGATGTGTCAGAGTACCTTGGGCCACTGCTGTTTGTGAAACTGCAAAAATGGCACCTTATGCAGGATGATGCCTGGTTCTGCAACTGGATCTCTGTGCAGGGCCCTGGGGACCGAGGGGCGGAGTACAGGTTTCCCTGTTACCGCTGGCTGGAAGGCAGAGGCACCCTGACCCTTCCAGAGGGCACTGGTGAGTAGAGGAGCGTGGGCTCCCAACCTGGGAAAGCCCTGCCACACCTAGAAGGTCGTCACATCTGTGCCTGTGAGGTGGAAGGCCATTGTCAAAGAAGAAGATTGCTCCAGGAAGTTTCAGAAATGCAATCCCTGTCAGTGGCCTTCCTACAGCATATCACACCTTCATCTTGTAATTTGCAGAGGCATTTTAGCCACTGTCTATGTGAAGCTGCGTTGGATGTCTCTCTAGAGATACTGATTAGTAAGCCTTCCTCCTTCTTCCCCTCTTGGTGTGAACTGCTTTTCAGTATGAAATTCCTTCCAGGAAAGTTCAGATCAAAGAGATTGTATTTCTGCCCTGGACAGGGCAGAAACTCCACAAGATTCTGAGGTTAGTTTGCATTTGGTTGTTCTGTCCCTGACCATTACTGGAAATAAAGGGAAATTATAAACTAGCCTCAGTACCATCAATCACCGCAAAGGAAGAACCACTAACAACAGCACAATAAACAAACAACAAAACAACCCAAAAAGCCCACCAGGAGATAGCCACAGCTGGCACTGGAGCCAGGGAGGCCAGGGAGGGAAGGGGCCTGCAGGCAGGAGGGAGAGGTCTTGGGTGGATTCCCACAGAACCCTCATCCTCCCCCCATCCAGCCCGCACTGTGGTTGAGGACACTCAGGGCCTGTTCAAGAAGCAAAGAGAAGAAGAGCTGAAGGAGAGAGAGAAGATGTACAGGTTAGTCCTCCTCCCTGATGCCAGGTCACCCCATAGCGAGCTGCTACTCCTTCTGCAATGCCCACGCATTGCTGTATGTCTTGCCCAGGTGGGGTAACTGGAAGGATGGCTTGATCCTGAATGTGGCTGGGAAACGTTTATCTGACCTCCCTGCTGATGAGCGATTTCTGGAGGACAAGCTCATGGACTTCGAAACTTCCCTGGCTGTGGGGTGAGAGCTGGGCAGCCGGTGTGGGAGGGAGTTTTCCTGCCTGGTGGAGACAGTGGGCTAGGGGACTGCACAGGGCTGTGATGGAAAGTGACTTCACTTCCAGCACTCAGCTCCCCCTTGACAGCCATATCTGAGAACTTCCTGGCTGCAGACCCCGAACCATTTCCCCTCCCGTAGTCTCTGAACAAATGCACCAGTGGTCTTGGAAGAGAGCCTGAGGTATAAGCCTCGTCTGATGCTGAGGCCCCCAGTGAACACAGAGGCTGTGGAAACCTTGTTTGCTCAGTCAGAATGACACTGCTCACACACGCACCTCTATCTCACCCCTTCTACCTGCCCCTCCCGCAACTGTGTTTTCCCTGTCTTTTATTTTAAGAGTTCTGGTTGTGAGGAGGTGTGGGGACACCATTTCCCCTTCAGCCAGAGTGAAGGAGACTTGGTCTCCCTTCCCAGGCTTCATGCTTTTTTTTTTTTTTGCCAGACCTGGGACTTGAACTCAAGGCCTGGGCACTGTCCCTGAGCTTTTTTTCCTCAAGACTAGCACTCTATCACCTGAATCACAGCACCACTTCTGGCCTTTTCTGTTTATATGGTAATGTGGAATCAAACCCAGGGCTTCATGCATGCTAGGCAAACACTCTACTACTAAGCCACATTCCCAATCCCCAGGCTTCTCTCTTGAATGAATTGTTTTTACATCATTTACTGCCATTGTTTTATTCTGATAACCTCAACACACTTTCGGTACAGGCTGGACCATTTCATAATGGGTGCTGGCAGCTGTGATGTTGGGTTGTAACAGTAACAAGAGTCCAACATATCCCATTCCCCCTGCAGAATCACAGGCTTTGTTGTGAAACTACCCATTAATGCTGTGACTCACTGGAATGATCCTGATGACTTCAACTGTGTCTTCAAGAGTAGCTATGGCAAGCTGGCTGGTCAGTTCCTCCACCCCAGTACTTCCCATACTCCCCTAATCAATCTTGAATCAGGGAACTTGAAAGAATTGGGTATGGAGAGCAGAGTCTTAGGTGCCTCTGGCAGAACAAGCTCCCATGGGGATGGTCAGGTGGGGGTTAGAAGGACCAGAAGCTTGGGTGCCATAGCACAATCAACTGCCATGACCAGGACAAGTTCGAGATTCCTGGAAGGAGGACACATTCTTTGGGTACCAGTTTCTCAATGGCGCCAACCCCATGGTGCTGAGACGCTGTGTCTGCCTTCCTGCTCGCCTCGTGCTCCCTCCCGGGATGGAGGACCTGCAGACCCAGCTGGAGAAGGAGCTCCAGGTATGAGCATGGGGTTCTGGGACAAATCCACAACCATGTAGGGCTGGGAAGACTTGATTTGAATCTTGCCTCTGCTGTTGTAAGCTCTGTGACCCTAGACAAGATAGCCATGCTGTCTGATCATCTGTTTCCTCTTCTGTGACACTGGGCCTAATTCAGATGGATGGCTTCAGAGTGGGGTGACGCTAAGCTCACAATGCACACCACGATGTGGTGTGGGTAGCCAGGTGCTTTCTCTCCTGTGTTTATTTGGGGAATCCTGGTGGGAGGGAGACGCCTCGTGCTGACATTAGCCCTTGTCCTCTCTCTTGTCAAGGGCAGGACACTGTTTGAAGCTGACTTCTCCCTGCTGGATGGGATCAAGGCCAATGTCATCCATTTTAGGCAGCAGTACCTGGCTGCCCCTCTGGTCCTGTTGAAACTGCAGCCCGATGGGCAACTCTTCCCTATGGCCATCCAGGTGAGAGGCCCCAGGAGAGCTGTTCTAGCATGGCTGGTCTTCTCAGTCAGCCTGCCCCATCCAAGTTCAGTGAGCATCCTCTCCCACTTAGCACAGGTGGTGCTAAGGCCCTGGAGGAGGCCTTTACAAGGGGAAGGGACAAAGTGTGATTCTCAGGGGTTTGTAACCTCTCTCTCTCTCTCTCTCTCTCTCGAGAGAGAGAGAGAGAGAGAGAGAGAGACTAAGTCTGTATAAGTGATTGAAACATCTATATCTATATAAACACAAAGATACATGCATATACACATTTATATGTATATATATACATTCATACATATATATATACATATCTGATGTATATATCATATTTATATGGTGCATATTATTCTGAGGACAGACAGTTTGGGAAGGCTCCTTGGATGAGCATTAGGACTAAGAAAAGCAAGGGGATTCAGGACCTAATCTGAAGGACAAGATGTGTTGGGCAAAGAGGTTGAGGTGTAAAAAGTCAGATTGTCAGTGAACAGTGAACAGTGAACAGTGGGGATGTTGTGAAGGAATAATGTGTTGTGAGATAGCCAGCCTTAACCAAGCTAAACTGGGTAGAATCACTGGGACTGGGGAAGCCTGTTGTGGAAGATGTGGACACCTTAGGTGTGAGTTGTATTTAGTATGAATTGAAGCAGTCTTACCTTTGGAGACTTGGGTCTCATTCCAAGGCTATGGGAGGTGCTGGGGTCCCGTGGGGCAGTAGTTTTAGGAATGGTGGTAATCCGTGCACATTTGAGCTTTCAGCTACTTAAAACCAGAGCCCAGTGCTCTGTGCAGAAGTCACACTGAAGCTTGGGGAAAGCCCAGGATTTCTTCACAGGAGTGTGGGATGAAGGAGGCAGGGGGTTGTTCTGCCACACTCAGGGTACTGAAAGGGGAAGCAGAGGCTGGCAGGGCTGGTGGATGCACACTTCCTGCAGACGCTGAAGGCACTCAGGCCGGCACAGTGCTGGCACACCACAGTGAATGATAGGAGAGCGTGGGGGACATGGCAGCTGGCCTGGGCAGCTGCAGTGAAAAGGAGAGAGCCAGGCAACTTCAGAGGAGGAAGGGAGAGAGGACAGGTGCAAGAGAGGAGGAATCGCTGAGCCCCTGGCACTCAGCCCTCCTCCAACTTCTTCCTTTCCACTCTTGTCCTTGCTCCAGCTTGAACTGCCCAAAATTGGATCCAGCCCACCCCCAATTTTCCTGCCCACGGATCCCCCAACCGTGTGGCTCCTGGCCAAATGCTGGGTGCGCAGCTCTGACTTGCAGCTGCAGGAGCTGCAGTCACATCTTCTGAGGGGTCACTTGATGGCTGAGGTCTTTGCTGTAGCCACCATGCGGTGTCTTCCGATGATACATCCTGTTTACAAGGTACCAACTTATTCCCAGTTTTCTGCCTGCCTGTCTCCTTGCACTCTCACACAGCCCTCCTCCTCATCCTCTCAAGACAGCTGGCTTAGGGATGGCCCATCAGAGGAAGGCAAGAGATCAGGTCAGTGATGGCTTGACCAACACCTACTATAGGGGTGAAAATGAATCCAAGGGAAAGGAGTGAAAATTCTTATTTCTTTCATTTATAACACACAGTAACTCATACAGCTAATAAAGATACAGGGAAAAGACAGCAATCCTCCAGTATCATGGAAATAAGATTCTTTCCTACACTCTTTAGATAGCCTCAGAATAATTAATAGTACCTGAAAAAGGGCTCATGGTAAGAATTGCATATGGGTTCAATGTAGTCCATCTATCTATTGTGGCCCACATCTATAATCTTAGCTATTCAGGAGAGTGAGATATGAGGATTGCAGTTCAAAGCCAGCCTGAGCAGGAAAGACCCAGACACTCTTTTATATATGCATTTATTTATGTACTTATGTATTTATTTATATTATAAAAGTGATGTCCACAGGAGTTACAGTTGCACAGTCAGGTAATGAGTACATTTCTTTGGGACAGTGTAAGCTCTTTCCTCCTTTTCTCCCAGTTTTTCACTCTCATTCCCACTCACATGTCCAAGACTCTCTTTCCTCCTAATAATCACCAAAGAAGAAGAAGACGACGACGGCAACAACAAAGAAGATGGAGGAGGAGGAGGAGGAGGAGGAGGAGGAGGAGGAGGAGGAGGAGGAGGAGGAGGAGGAGGAGGAGGAGGAGGAGGAGGAGAAGAAGAAGAAGAAGAAGAAGATCTGTGGCTCAAGTGCAGAGCACTAGCCTTGAGCAGAAGTGCTCGACACTCAAGTCTGAGTTCAAACAGGACATTTCACCTCCAGTAAGGCTAAGACAGCCGAGAATGTATTGCAAGATATTGAAGTAGACAAAAAGCCAGATGCAGAGAAGTAGAACAGGGGATGTGATAGTGAATTTAGTTTGGAAAGTCTCCTTTGAGTGATGACCAATAGAACAACACAAGAGAGAGAAGCCAATGAGATTATCTAGGACCTAAATGCTCCAGGATGGCAGAACACAAGTGCACAAGCTTTGGAGCCAGCGTACAGTTGGAATATGAGGAACAGAAAGAAGCTCCATGCAATGGACTGGACAGGAGGGAGGACATGACACATTCTCAAGGGGGCTACTGCATTCTCCTCATGGGTGAAAGTCATTGAGAATGTGAACAGAATTATTCATTTTGTTTTTACTTTATTTCTTTGAGCCAATGTCTCACTGTGTGTCCCAAGCTGAGCTTAGTATTTTATCTTCCTGCCTCAGCCTCCCAAATTCTGGCATTGCTAGGCATGTGCAGAAATGGGTAGTCCCTCAAATATGACACATAAATGGATACACACCCACTGTTGAGAAGAGCAAGTGACACTGTCATCATGAGTGGGGTAAAGATAAGAAAACTGTCCCATGAAGGCCCTTGGAGAGAGCTGTGACAGGTGCAACAGTGCAAGTCACTGGTAAATGGGATATTCGGGTCCCCTAACCCTGAGGCTGTGCTTTGCTTTGACACCTGTGCTTTTCCTCCTAGAAATCCTAGTCATCAGCCTCACATCTCTTCTCACTTTGCCCTTCCCTATTCTTTCCTCTCTAGCTTCTGCTTCCTCACCTGCGATACACCATGGAAATCAACCTCCGGGCCAGAAAGGGCTTAGTCTCTGACTCTGGAGTATTTGACATGGTATGGAGATGGAAAGTGGGGGTTCTGAGTTCACTCCCCCTCTGGCTCTGCTTCAGGGAAGCCAGTTTGCCTGACTCTGCCCCCCCCGCCCCAACCCCCGCTCCTTAGCTGGCAAGCACAGGTGGGGGTGGCCACTTGGATATACTCAGGAGAGCTGGAGCCCTTGTGACCTACAGCTCCTTCTGCCCCCCTGATGACCTGAAAGAGCGGGGGCTCCTGGACGTCAAGTCGTCCTACTATGCTCAGGATGCTCTGCGGCTGTGGGAAGTCATCTACAGGTGAGGCAGGAGGGAGCACGGGGCCGGTGTGGGTGGGGGAGAGGGACAAAAAGGCGTGGGAGGACAGGGCTCTGTGTCTGGGTTGAGAGGCCGGAATTCCAGAACTGACCAGTGATTAGAGCAGTGGACTTCAGCTCCTGTGCTCTGCCCTTGCCTGGCAGGTATGTGGAGGGGATTCTGGATCTCTATTATAAGACGGATAAGGCTGTGAGAGAGGACCACGAACTGCAGCACTGGTGTCGAGAGATCACCGAAACTGGCCTGCGTGGTGCCCAGGACCGAGGTAATAGCTGACCTTGTCCTGGCTTCTAACTCTCCTTCCTGGATCCACTCCACTTCTAGGGATCTTTCCAGAAGCTTTTCCAGCCCCTGGGAGGACCCTCAAAGGCTTTGTTAACTACAGAAGAGCACTGTTCCTAAGTGTTTCACATCTGGCTCTTCAGAATAAGTCCTAACTTGTAGCATTTGCCCATTGCCATGGTGGGACTATTTCCTCTGTGGCTCCCAAGGACATGCAATTTGCCACCTGAGCATTCACATCCTTGAATGTGTGAGCCAGCACTAGCACCCCACTGATGGGGAGCCAGCAGCAGGCCTCTTCCTTTTCCTGCCCCACACATTCTCATGTGGAATCCACAAGTGGCTGAGAGTTAGTGGCTTCTTTTGTCAGCCCCTGTTCTCCTGTCTGTGCCTGCTGCCTCAGCTCTGCTCCTTGGCTGGGGCTTGGGGCTCGGTCAATGTCATCACTGTAGCCCCCTCCTTTAGGCTTTCCCACCTCTCTGGAGACTCGAGCCCAGGCTTGCCGGTTTGTCACCATGTGCATCTTCACCTGCACTGGCCAGCACTCTTCCATCCACCTGGGCCAGGTACTTTGCAGCAGAGGCAGCTGGGAATTTGGGGCTGGAGTCTGGGAAGGGGCTGTGAGCAGGCAGACTAAGGCTTCTCCTGAACTCTAAATCCCCATCTTTCTAGCTGGATTGGCTTTCCTGGGTCCCTAATGCCCCCTGCACCATGCGGCTGCCCCCACCAACCACCAAGGATGCCACCATGGAGACACTGATGGATACACTGCCCAATCCCTATGTGGCTGGTCTCCAGATGACCCTCATTTGGCACCTGGGCAGACCCCAGCGTGTTATGGTAAGAGTCAGATGTTTAGGATTCTGAGGTTGAGGCAAAGGGGGGTGTGCCCCCTGGACCCCAACTAGGATTGTAACCCCTGAACTGCCTTTGTCTCTCATTCCAGGTGCCCCTGGGCCAGCACCGTGAGGAGTACTTTTCAAGCCTGGAAGCGAAGGCTGTGCTGAAGAAGTTCAGGGATGAGCTGGCTGAGCTGGATAAGGAAATCGAGGCACGAAATGAGAGCCTGGACATACCCTACGAATACCTGAGGCCCAGCCTGGTGGAAAACAGTGTGACCATCTGAGTGTCTCTGGCTTGTGGTTGTTTCTGTGCTTTCCCCCCCAGTCAAATCCCTAATCCTTATGATTGTAGTCCTCCCTGCCAAGCTCTGCTGGCTTCTCCTGGCTCATCCTCCCTCCAAATAGTGACATTGACCATTTCAGATATATTTCCTTGTCTCTGCTTCTCCAGACTCCCTTCATCCTATCTCTCTTCTCTTTCCTTTCATTGCTCACTCATCCCCCTCAGAGCAAACAATAGCCACAACTGGAGTACCTTTTCAAAAATATAATCAAATAATAATGTATACTGCATACACATTTTACAAAGTCAAATTAAATTTGAACTTAAATTGAGTTGAAAAATAAAATAGATGTTTTGAATAATTAAAAGAACCATTTGAAAATAATATCATCTTGCACTTATGTGTTTCATTTTGTCCTTCTAACTGGATATGATTTAGCATGCATACTGGAGACAGAACCATTTTACCCTAAAATTCCCAAGAATTCTCAACTCTTATGATTTTCATTTCCTGGTTCACCCAGAAAGTAACAAGCTGAGGTATAACAATCAAATTTAAGAAAGTGATTCTGGCTTGACATATTCGATATCAAATCTTTGGCTTCTAAAGACCCATATCTATAGCCTATTTATAATCCACAAATTAAGAAGTTCCTAATTAATATAATCAACAGGGGGAAAATAATCTCATCCTGTAATCCTAGCTACTCTGGAGACTGAGATCTAAGGATCACAGTCTGAAGCTAGTCCAGGCATGAAAGTCAATAAGACTCTGATCTCCAATTAACTACAAAAAAAAAAAAAAACAACAATAAAAAAAAGTCATAAGTGAAGCTTTGGTTCAAGTGGTAGAGTGCTAGCCTCAAGCAGAAAAGAGCTTAGGGACAGTGCCCAGGTCCCAAGTTCAAGCCCCAGGACCTGCATACACACAAACACACACACACACACACACACACACACACACACACACACACACACACACACACACACACACCTCACATATTAGTAGGGACAAGGATTCAGTAAAATTCACTGTGTGTTTTGATAAAATTTAGGGAAAATAAATTTGAGTTTCACTTATAAAATGAACAAAATTCCTTCTTGGCTCTGAAAGTATTTAATTCCACAGAAGACATCTGAGTATTACCTGATCTGATTCTTGTTGGAGGAATTGGAAAGAAAGAGTTGAGTGCTGAGGTGGCTGTGAATGCTGGTAGCTGGGTAAACAAGTTAGGAGAGCCTTTTAGAGCCTTCTTCACAGCAGAACTAAAGCAGGGACTCAGCCTGGGCAGTGGAGAGTAAGCAGTGGAGATGGGAGGCAGGGCTGGAAGAGGAGCTGTGGGAAGGTGCAGGAGGAAGCTAGATGTCAAGAAGTTGGGCAATATTTAGGAAGCAGCACTGTGAGATTTTACAGAAGAATATGATCCGGTCTAAGAAGTTACTTTCATAAAGCCACTGCCTTCTCCTCCTTTCATTGATCCCTTTCCTTGGAAACCACACCTCTTTCTGGAAAACACCCTTTTCCTTGGAAATGACATGGTCATTACAGGAGCTCGCCCTTTTCTTTGAGAGCCACATCATCCTGGTCCTATCTGGATCCTTTTATTCTAACAGATATTTTATCCATTTCTTATTAGAGGAAATCAAAAATCTTGTTGCTTCGTGGAAATGAATCCTTTGTTTCTGTAAGCTGATTACAAACAGGCTTTCATGGTGATCCTGTTGGCTAACCCATATAGTCATGCCTCTTAAGTGCTACCCAAGGTACAAAATAAGAAGTGAAGTCAGGAATCAGAAGCCACATTTCTTTTAAGCCAGTAAACTTAATTTCTTACAAGAGACATCTTCTAGTAAATACATTTTCTCTTTCTTTTTTTCACCAGTCCTGGGGCTTGAACTCAGGGCCTGGGCACTGTCCCTGAGCTTCTTTTGCTTAAGGCTAGCATTCTGGCTGTTGAGCCATATCACCACTTCCAGCTTTTTCTTTGTATGTGGTACTGAGGAATCCAACCCAGGGCTTCTTGCATGCTAGGCAAGCACTCTATCACTAAGCCACATTCCCAGCCCTCTCTGTTCTTTTCTTTCTTTCATTCACTTTCTTCCTTTCCTTCATTTTTTTGGGGAGGCTGGTCATGGGGCTTGCACTCAAGACTGTGGCACTATCATTTAACTCTTTTGCTCAAGGCTAGAACTCTGCTACTTTAAGCCACAGCCACACTTCTAATTTTTTTTTTTGGCCAGTCCTGGGCCTTTGGACTCAGGGCCTGAGCACTGTCCCTGGCTTCTTCCCGCTCAAGGCTAGCACTCCGCCACTTGAGCCACAGCGCCGCTTCTGGCCGTTTTTTTCTGTATATGTGGTGCTGGGGAATCGAACCTAGGGCCTCGTGTATCCGAGGCAGGCACTCTTGCCACTAGGCTATATCCCCAACCCCTCACACTTCTAATTTTTTGGTGGTAAATTGGAGATAAGAGTCTTAAGGTCTTTCCTGCCCAGTTGGCTTTGAACCACAATCCTCAGATCTCAGCCCTCTGAGTAGCTAGGATTATGAATGTGAGCCACTGTGCCCAGCTCTTTCTTTCTTTCTCTTATTCTTCTTTCTTTCCTTTCTCTCTCTCTTTCTTTCTAAATTATTTCTTTCTTTAATTTCTTTCTTCTGGTCCTGAGACTTGAACTTGGGGACTCACATTCTCACTTGGCTTTTACACTCAAAGCTAGTGCTCTACTACTTGAGCTACAGCTCTAATTCTTTTTTGGGGGGTGGGGGGGTGTTTGTGGGGGTTGTTGGTTTTTTTTGGTGGTTAATTAGAAGAGCCTTACAGACTTTTCTGCCTGGACTGGCCTTGAGACATGATCCTCACATTTCAATCTCCTAAGTACCTGGAATTATAGGCATAAACCACTTGGGTTTTTTTAATGATACATTTTTCTGAGAAATACTCTGTGTGTGTATGCACATGCGCGCACGTGTACTAGGACTGGGACTTGAACTCAGGACCTTCTACTCTGCCTTGGCTTTTACAATCAAGGCAGTTTCTATACCACTTGAACCTTCACTTCTGGTGAGAGCAGCCTTGCTGCTATGGAGGACTACAGCCAGGACCAGCGCAACCACAGCATCCAGACATAGAGATCTACCACAGTGCCACCAGTGAGCCCATGGCCAACTCCAAGATCAGTGAATACCCTACTGGGAATCCACCCCAGAGGAGACCAGCACTGGTGGTGACTCACAGAGCTTGGCCCAGACCCCTCCCTCCCACCGAAGAGAGGGCACAACACTTGGAAATGACAGAGGCTAGAGCCCTTCTTTATTCCCCCAAACCCCACGTGTTGGCTTCCAGCAGAAGACCACCAGGACTCATATTGGGAGGGTGCGGGCTGGGGATATAGCCTAGTGGCAAGAGTGCCTGCCTCGGATACACGAGGCCCTAGGTTCGATTCCCCAGCACCACATATACGGAAAACGGCCAGAAGCGGCGCTGTGGCTCAAGTGGCGGAGTGCTAGCCTTGAGCGGGAAGAAGCCAGGGACGGTGCTCAGGCCCTGAGTCCAAGGCCCAGGACTGGCCAAAATATATATATATATATTGGGAGGGTGCTTGGATTCTGCATCCTCCACAACCGTGGCTTTTGGCAGGGAAACCTGACCTGCTACAAGGCAGCACAGGCAAACTCCTGCACACCTGCAGGAGTTCTTACTCACCCATGAGACCTGAATCTAACCTTCCCAGCCCATGCCACAGACCAGACACGGTGCCTTCCAGCTCTGTTGAACTAGTCTGGGGCCAACCACATGCATTCTGGCAGCTAAGCACTGGCCACATGCAGGGCGAGAACCAACCCAGGGCTGATCTGCTAAAAGACAAGGGGACAAAACTGTAACCTCTTTGTACATCACTTTGACAATAAAAAAAGACAAGGGGACAAGTTCCCCCAAACCTGTTGGGAGCCTAACCCTCTTGAAAGCCTGAATCTAGGGCTCCAGTCCTTGCCCCAGGCCAGAGCAAGCAACCAGGCCTAGGCTAGTTCACCCAGAGTGAGCTAGCTCAGGTCAAGTGCAAGGTGCCACCTTTTGGGCATGAACAGGCTAAGCTTGGGACATGCCCTGACAATCCCTGAACCCAAATTCACAAATCACAGTGAAAGATCACAAGATTCATGAACAATCAAGACAACAAACCAAATCCAAAAGCCAACAACAATCTAGGGAAGGACCTCAGTGAGAGTGAAGTAGTAGAGATGGAAGACAAAAGAACTTTTAAAGAAATTTTTTTAATGTGTATCCAAAAACAATTTCAAGATTACAAAGGAGAAATGACAAGAAAACCCTCAAAAGATCTGGAGATAAAAATAGAAATGTTATATACCTCATTAAAGATGAAACTAACATTATAAGAAATGATCTCAACAGGAACTTGGAAGCATTGGAGGTTCAGTTATCACATTGCAAACCACACTGGGATGCCTAGGTAACAAAATAATGAAATGGAAAACAGAGTATCAGGTGTTGAGGATAAAACAGAGCAGCTAGCACAAAAAGTCAAAGGTATGGAAAAAGCACTCTAAACCTACCAAAGGGAAATCCAATAATTGGCAGACTCAGCCAAGAGATCAAATTTACACATAATTGAGAACAACAATGGAAAGAATTCAATAAAGGCATGGGAAACCTATTCAGCAAAATAATGACAGAATTTCCCCAATCTTTTTTTATCCAGTCCTGGAGCTTGGATTCAGGGCCTGAGCACTGTCCCTGGCTTCTTTTTGCTCAAGGCTAGCACTCTACCTCTTGAGCCAGAGTGCCACTTCTGGCTTTTTCTGTTTATATGGTGCTGAGGAATCAAACCCATAACTTTATGCATGTTAGGCAAGCACTCTACCACTCAGCCACATTCCCAGCCCCTCCCCCAATATTAAGAGAGAAAATTGCACCCGCCTAACAGAAGCACACAAAACCTGCAGTAGACAGGATCCAAATCAAAACACTTGTAGATACATCATAGTAAAAACAGATGTGATCAGCAAGGAACTGATTTTAAATGCTATCAAAGAAGGAGCTAGATCACAATGGAAAGAAGATCAGACTCATCGTAGACATCTCAGAAACTCACAAACTCAATGCAAGGAGAGCCTGGAATGGTATCATTCAAGCCCTGAAGATCAACAACTGCTGACCTAAAATGGTGTACCCAGTGAAGCTATCATTTACATTTGATGGTGAAACTAAAACCTTCCATGACAAACAAAAAGTAAAGGAAGGAAAGCAGGAACACCAAACCAACATTACAAAGAACATTAAAGAGAAGTATACAACCTGAAGAAGACAACAAAAGTCAAGGAAACACATTAGACCAAAAATCACTAAAAGACCAATTTAGTAAACATAGGAAGATCAAAGAAGAAAAATACAGAAAATCAAGAAAATGCCAGGAAACATGACACATCTCCCCATAATAACTCTAAACATTAACGGACTCAATTCCCCAATCAAAAGAAAAAGGATGACAGATTGGATCAAAAAACAAGATCCATCCATTTGTTGTATCCAAGAGACTCATCTCACAGTCAAAGATAAAAATAAATTCCAAGTGAAGAGATGAAAAAGGTCTTTGATGCAAATGCATCTTGCAAGAAGGCTATATTGATAACTGATAAAAATAGACTTTTCATTAAAATCAGTGTGAAAAGACAAGGAAGGTCATTGCACAGTTGTAAAGGGAAAGATCCATGAAGAGGAAATCGCAGTAGTCAATATCTATACACCAGGAATGGAACACCTAAATATGTCAAAGTACTTTTGGACTTACAGGACAGGATAGACCCCAACACAATAATTGTGGAAGATTTTAATATCCCATTCTCACCAAAGGACAGGTCAACCAAACAAAAGATAAGTAAAGAAGCCTGGGAATTAAATGACCCCTTATCCCAAATGGAACTAACAGACATTTACAGAGTTTTCCACCCAACAATGACCCAATACACATTCTTCTCAGCAGCCCATGGAACATTCTCTAAAGTGGATCATATCATAGTTCACACAAAGAACCTAAGCATAATCCCTTGCATTCTATCTGAGCACAGTAGAATCAAACTAGTTCTCAATAACAAAACATACTGCAGAAATCACTTAAACACATGGAGACTGAATAACACCTGGGTTACAGAAGAAATTAGAAAGGTCTTACAATTCAATGAAAATGTAAACACATTACAATGGAACCTCTGGGATACAGAAAAAGCAGTCTGAGGGGAAATTTTATAACTTGAAGTGTACACATGAGGAAAACAGAAACAGCTCACATAAATAACCTCATGATACAGTTAAAACTATTATAAACACAAGAACTCAAATATAAAACTACTAGGCAGGGGCCAGGAATATGGCCTAGTGGTAGAGTGCTTGCCTTGTATACATGAAGCCCTGGGTTCGATTCCTCAGCACCACATATACAGAAAAAGCCAGAAGTGGCTCTGTGGTTCAAGTGGTAGAGTGCTAGCCTTGAGCAAAAAGAAGCCAGGGAGAGTGCTCAGGCCCTGAGTCCAAGCCCCAGGACTGGCAAACAAATAAAAAAAAAATTTAAGCTTTAAAACTACTAGACAGGAAGTGATAGCAAAGATTAGGGCCAAAATCAATGAAAAGAAACTTAAAAAAAAAAAAACTATGTGTAAAATCAATGAAACAGGCCTTGGAATATGGCCTAGTGGTAGAGTGCTTGCCTTGTATACATGAAGCCCTTGGTTTGATTCCTCAGCACCACTAATATAGAACAAGGCCAGAAATGGTACTGTGGCTCAAGTGGTAGAGTGCTAACCTTGAGCAAAAAGAAGTGCTGAATTCTATAAGATTTTTTAAAGATGAACTAATACCAATTCTCCTCAAGCTTTTTCATGAAAAAGAAACAGGGAACAATCCCAAACTCATCCTATGAAGCCAGTATCACACTCATCCCCAAAGCAAGTAAAGATCCAACAAAAAAGATAACTACAGACCAATTTCTCTGATGAACACAGATACAAAGCTCTTCAATAAAATACTAGCCAACAGAATCTAGGAACTAATTTTTAAAATCATACATTATAACCAAGTACGCTTCATCCCATAGATACAATTCTGGTTTAACATATGCAAATCAAGAACTCAAGAACTGTAATTCACCACATTAACAGAGCCAAAGACAAGAACCACATGATCATCTCATAGATGCAGAAAAAGCCTTCAACAAAATACAACATCCATTCATGTAAAAAAGTGTTGGAGAAACTAGGACTAGAAGGAATATTCCTTAAAACAATAAAGGCTATAAATAACAGACCAACAGCCAACATCATACTGAATGGGGAAAAACTAAATCCAGTTTCCCTAAAATCAGTAAAAGGGCAAGGATGCCCACTCTCTACTTCTCTTCGATATAGTTCTAGAATTTTTAGTCAGAGCAATAAGACAAGCAAAGGATATTCACACAGGGAAAGAAGAAATTAAACTATTCCTGTTTGCTGATAACATAATCTTATACCTAAAGGACCCAAAAAACGTAATCCCCAAACTACTAGAGCTGATCGACCATCTTGGCAAAGTAGCAGTATACAAAATTAACCCACAAAAATCAGCATCCTTTCTGTATACCAACAATGTACAAGCAGAAATGGAAATCATGAAAACAATCACATTTGCAATAGCCTCAAAAAATACCTAGGAATGTGTGGGAGAATTAATTTCTTTGACTAAGTGGAAGACTTAGCCTCGGCACAGTTACTTCGATGCCTTATTAGCATACTAATAGGCCCTTGGGAACATATTCCCAGTAAGGAGTTTCTTTGTGTCTTCGGGCCAAAGGACGCCACTCCTTGTCAGGAGAATCTCCCCTTTCCCCATACAAACTCTCCTTGAGGAGACTAATTTGACCTGCTGCCTTCACGTGGTAGATTCTCAATATGAATAGGACAGCCTCTCCTTAGTAATTAGCAAAGTTTCCTCCCAAGTAATCTGGGCAGTCTTTTCATAGTAAACAGGGTAGTATCTTCTAGATGAATGGCGTCCTGGTCAAAGTCCTGAGCAAACAATAGCTAGGAAATAGCTCAGCCTTAGATATGTAAACTCTCTTAGAAGCAGCAAACTTTTGTAGTGGATAAACTTCTGTATTAACTTCTTTCCTCCCAGTAATGGCATTCCTCAATTTTTATGATTTTAATGGATCACATGCTATGTTAACCTTTTACCTTTGAAATTGTAAGTTGATTTCTAACCCTACTTAAACCCTGGCCCTCTTGAAATAAAATATGCATTGGTTCACTCGCCTTGCATCCCCCATGTTCTGATTATGGCTGCAGTTACCCAGGCCCAACAGGAATGAACCTAATCAAAGATGTAAAAGATCTTTACAGAAAAAGCTATGAATCTGGGGGGAACATCAAAATGATGAGACAAAAAACAAAGGGTGAATCAATGCAACAGTGATATTTACAAGATAATATGTTGCAAACTAACTGACAACTTGAGTGGGGGAACTGGGAAGGAGGGAAGGTGGGAGAAAAATGAGAGAAGAGGTAACAAGTTTGACAAGAAGTATACTCTTTATCATACATATGTAACTGTAACCCCTTTGTACATCACCTTGACAATAAAATGAAATTTTAAAAATCTATACAAATCTGAAGAATCAAAGAGGATATCAGGAAATGGAAAGACTTTCCATGTTCATGGATAGGTAGAATCAATACTGTGAAAATGGCCATACTACCAAGAGAAAGCAATCCCAAAATTTGGGTGGAACACAAGACCTAGAATAGCCAAAGCAATTGTAGGAAAAAAAAAAAAAAAAAAGGAATGTGGGCAGTATGGCAATACTAGACTTCAAACTCTACTAAAGAGCCACAATAACCAAAAAAAGGTAGGTATTGGCAAAAAAAAAAATAGATTCAAAAATCAATGGAGAGGAGGGAAGATGGCGCCGCCACAGTAGGGAGGCACCCCGACTCGCTCCAACTGAATAACGAGCTGGGAACTCCAGCACGCAACACCCCATCAAGAACCCAGCAAAACCAGCAGCCAGAAGCAGTGGAGAAACGCAGGGGAAAAAAAAAAGCAAAAAAGAAGAGCCGAAAACCTATATGGAGCCGGAGAATCTACGGGGCACCCTCCCCCCACCAGACGACCCTGGCCCGAACAGGGCCAGGCTGGGAAAGGGTACCCAGCGGATCAGCAGACTGACTGCCGGGAGCGCAGAGTCCAGACAGCGGGACTTCACGGACATCAGGGAGAGTGCGGACCAAGACATACGGCCACAACGGCGATGGGAAGTTCGGGTCCACACCGGGAATGGACATAAGTGGCTGGGGAACCCAGCGGTGCAGAAGAGGAGAGCCGGGGACGCCACCATGACCTTTCGCCACACTCGAAGGACTAACGGCGATGTGGGACACACACACAATCCAGGACCAGTGAGTCCCCCATTACCCCCTCCCCCAACGGGAGACCAGCTATCAGAGACCCAAACCCTACAAAGAAGCTAGGTCTCCCTCCCTCCTCCTCCCCACCCCGAGGAAACAAAGAACCCCCAAATCAGGCGGGAAGCTCCCATCAGGCGCTGGGAAGTCACAGGAGTTTAGCAGGGGAAGGGCGGAACAGCCCCAAGGCCGCCCAGGAGCTGGAACTGGCTGAACCAGCCCTGCCCCCTTCCCAACAGGGGCTGGGGGATGGCCGGCAGTGCAAGCCCCACCTGAGGCGCCTGGACCTCGCGGACCATTACAATTAAAATCACAGGCGCTGGTGGGCAATACCAGCACAGCAGGGACACCTGGGCCTGATCACGCCCCCCCCCATCACAGTGCAGGTGCAGTCTGAGGGCGCTAACCTGTGCCTGGACAGTTGATCCCACTGGGCCCCACACATACTACCCCCACAGTGGACTCGCGGGAGGGCGCAAGCACAACCCAACAACCCAGGGCTCGCTCTGGTAGGTGTACCCTGCTCAGGTGGATGGGGCCACAGCGGCAGTGCCCATGGTAGTGGGCACACAGCGCACAGGTGGGCGGAGCCACAGCGGCAGCGCCCGCTCTGGTAGGCACAGGAGGGCTGAGCTCTCCATCAGCCAGTGCCCACTCAGTTTGGTGCATTTCACACAAGTGGGTGGGCCACCCCTCAACAACACCAGCCCCAGAGCAGTCCACAAAGGAAGGCGAACTGCCTAAGAGGTGAGCTCCTCTGACCAAGATACAGAGTGGAAAAAAGAACCAAAAAAGAGATAAGCCTCCACGCCACGCTGAATCAGTGACCAGCAAACCCCCAACAGGGGCACGCTAGGGTCAGCACAGCACAGCAGCAGGACACTGTCCCGCAGAGAAAGATACAGAACCTACCGGCCCCCAAGTGCAGGGAGAGAGACCACCTCAGCAACAACCAAGGTCATGTTCACCCATTGGGAAGCAAGGTGCAACAGCCAAACCCAAACCCAGAGCCAGGACACCAGGACACAAGGCTCCCAATGACGGACCAGCACAAAACCAAACCAGGGAAGCGACCCACAGATCTCCAGATGCGAAAATCACAAAGAAATATAACACAGTTTATCAAAGGGCAAGCCAACTTGCCAGCTCCAAAAAACAGCACAACTGAAGAGGAGATGGAGAATATAAAAGCAAATGAGGCCATGTTAACAGAAATGATGGAAAGCGTCAAAAATGAAATCAGAAAACAATTCCAGGAGTTTAGAGTGGAAGTCTTGAAAGACATCCAGGAAGCCAAGAAAGAAATGGAAGCAAAAATGGATACAATGCAAACCTCCATTAAAGAAGACCTTAACATCCGGAGAAGTGAAATGCACGAAAAAATAGATTTAAAATACAACTCTTTAAAGGAAGAAATTTCCACAATCAGAGCTGATCTGACAACCATAAATAGCTCTCTGACATCCATAAACTCCGCAATTGAATCCACAGCACAAAGAATTGACCATATTGAATCCAGAATCTCTCGCTTGGATGATGAAACAGCCGACAACAACCAGAAAATTACCACAATTCAAGAAACATTGAAGCTTCAGGGCAGACTAATCCAGGAACTAATGGACAAAGACAAGAGATATAATCTGTGCATAATTGGAATAGAAGAAGGAGCCGAATACCAGAGCAGAGGGCTTCATCATATTTTCAATAAATTTATTGCAGAAAACTTTCCCAATCTCACAAGGAACCCCATCCAGGTAACCAAAGCCTATAGGACACCTGGCAGGCCAGACCCCAGAAAAGCCACCCCAAGGCACATAATATTCAAGACTTCAGATCTCAAGAATAAAGAGCAAATTCTAAATGCAGCAAAAAAAAAGAAAGACATTTTCTACAATGGGAAGAAGATCCGAATAACAGCAGACCTCTCCACACAAACTTACCAAGCGCGAAGTGAGTGGAAGAACACCATCCAAGTTTTACAGGCCAACAATATGCAAGCTAGGATTAAATATCCAGCGAAATTGGAGTTCACATTCAAAGGGAAAACCAGATCTTTCCATACCAAAGAGGATCTAAAGGAGTATGTGAATAAAAAACCAGCCCTACAGCGAATTCTAAGAGGGGATTCCCAAGCAACAGAGATCGTACAGGACACACATACAGAAGCAGAAACAGAAAGAGCAGCTCACTAAAGACAAGGGAAAAACAGCCCAACAAGAAAATGGAAGGAGAAAAAACACTCTTATCCTTGATCTCTTTGAATATAAATGGTATAAACTCTCCGATAAAGAGGAGCAGACTGGCAGAGTGGATCTGCAAACAAAAAGTTGGCATCTGCTGCCTACAAGAGACCCACCTTACAGCAAGGGACAAAAACAGGCTCCGAATGAAAGGATGGAACAAGATCTTCCAAGCAAACGCACCTACCAAAACGGCAGGTGTAGCCATCCTGATCTCAGACAAGCTGGACTTCTTATTAAAATCAACTCAAAAAGACAAAGAAGGACACTACATTTTAATATAAGGAAAAATCCAGAATCAAGACATCACGGTGATAAATGTATACTCACCGAACAAAAGAGGCCTCACATATGTCAAGCAAATTCTCACAGAATTACAGAACAAGATAGACGCAAACACAATCATAGTGGGAGACCTAAATACCCCACTCTCCCCAAAAGACAGATCCAACACCCAGAGGATCAGCAAGGGAGCTGAGGACCTAAGTAACACCATATCTCAAATGGATCTGACAGACCTATACAGAATCTTCCACCCTACAGAGACCCAATACACCTTCTTCTCAGCAGCACATGGATCATACTCCAAAATTGACCATGTCATAGCCCACACAAAGAACCTCAGCAAATACAAAAGTATTGACGTCATCCCATATATCATATCTGATCACAGTGGATTAAAGGTAACCCTCAATAACAAAGGATACCACAAAGGCTATACACACACTTGGAGGCTAAACCCCACACTGCTATCCAACACAAGGGCCACAGACCAAATTAAAGATGAAATCAACGAATTCATAAGCCACAATGACAATAAAAATACATCACAAAGAAACCTATGGGACACAGCTAAGGCAGTACTGAGGGGCAAGATCATTGCCCTCAGCACCCACATTAAAAGAATAGAAGCAGAGCAGGTGAATACCTCACGATGAAACTAAAACTGGAGAAACAAGAAATGACAGAATCTAAAACGACTAGGAGACAGAACACAAAGATTAAAGAAGAGATAAATCAGATTGAAAATAGAAAGACCATTCAACAAATAAATAAGACTAAAAGCTGGTTCTTTGAGAAAATAAATAAAATTGACAGACCCCTCGCAAGACTTACAAAAAAAAAAAAGAGAGAGAAGAGATTCATATACGTAAAATCAGGGACTCCACTGGAAAAATTACAACAAGTATACACGATATTCAAACAATCATGAGGAGCTATTTCAAGAACCTCTATTCAGTAAAAAACAATAATTTTACTTAGAGAAGTATAGAGAAGTATAAACTGCCCAAACTGAACCAAGAAGAAATAAATCAACTAAATAAACCAATAACATACAGTGAGATACAGGAGGTAATCAAGAACCTCCCAACAAAGAAAAGCCCAGGCCCAGATGGATTCACCAACGAATTCTATAAAACCTTTAGTGAGGAGCTAATACCAATACTCCTCAAACTCTTCTGCAAAATAGAAACAGAGGGAGAAATCCCAAACTCATTCTATGAAGCTAATATCATACTCATTCCCAAACCAGGCAAAGACCCAACCAAAAAAAGAGAACTACAGACCAATATCATTAATGAACATAGACGCAAAGCTCCTCAATAAAATACTAGCTAACAGGATCCAGAAATTGATCAAGAAAATTATACATCATGACCAAGTAGGCTTCATCCCACAGTCACAAGGATGGTCCAACATCCGTAAGTCAATCAACGTAATTCACCACATAAACAGAACTAAAATCAAGAATCACATTGTTATCTCAGTCAATGCCCAAAAAGCCTTTGAAAAAAAAACAACATCCATACTTATTAAAAGCTTTGGAGAGAACAGGAATAGATGGAACATTCCTCAAAACAATAAAAGCCATATACAACAGACCAACTGCTAACATCATATTAAATGGAGAGAAACTTAAATCATTCCCCCTAAACTCAGGAACAAGACAAGGATGCCCACTCTCCCCACTTCTTTGCAACATAGTGCTGGAATCCCTAGCCATAGCAATAAGGCAAGAGGAGGACATCAAAGGGATCCACATCGGCAAGGAAGAAATCAAGCTATCCCTGTTCGCAGATGACATGATCTTATATCTGAAGGACCCAAAAAACTCAGTCCCCAAACTCCTACACCTAAAAAACCATTTTGGCAAAGTAGCAGGATACAAAATCAATCCATAAAAGTCAGCAGCTTTTCTGTACACCAGCAATATACAAACAGAAAAGGAAATTATGGAAACAATTCCATTTACAGTAGCCAAAAAGAGAATAAAGTACCTAGGGATCAACTTCACCAAGGACGTGATGGACCTATTTAATGAACACTATAAAAATCTAATAAGGGAAATCAAAGAAGACACAAGGAAATGGAAAGACCTCCCATGCTCATGGGTAGGCAGAATCAATATAGTGAAAATGGCCATGTTGCCCAAATTTTTATACAAATTCAATGCAATCCCTATCAAAATCCCAGTCACGTTCTTCACTGAAATAGAGAAATCAATCCATAATTTCATATGGAACAGCAAAAGACCTAGAATAGCCAAAGCAATTCTAGGCAAAAAAAGCAGTGCAGGAGGTATCACAATACCAGACTTCAAGCTCTACTACAGGGCCATCATAACAAAAACAGCATGGTATTGGTATAAAAACAGATCAGAAAACCAATGGATTAGAATTGAAGATCCAGAAATAAAACCTCACTCTCACAGTCAGATGATATTCGACAAAGGAGCTAAAGACATACAATGGAATAAACAGAGCCTCTTCAACTACTGGTGCTGGGAGAACTGGGCAGCTATATGCAGAAAACGCAAAGTAGACCCAAGCCTATCACCATGCACCAAGATCAACTCAAAGTGGATCAAGGACCTCAATATCAGACCTGAATCCTTGAAACTACTGAAGGACAGAGTAGGAAAGATGCTAGAACTTTTAGTCACAGGATGGAACTTCCTGAATATAGTCCCAGGGGCACAACAGATAGGGGAGAGACTCGACAAATGGCACTACTACAAATTAAAAGTTTTCTGCACAGCTAAGGACATAGCCACCAAAACAGAAAGACAGCCAACCATATGGGAAAGGATCTTTACCAGCACAGCAACAGACAAAGGCCTAATATCTGTCATCTACAGAGAACTCAAAAAACTAAGCCCCTCCAAGCCCAATAAAACAATTAGGAAATGGGCAAAGGAGCTAAAGAGAGACTTCACAAGAGAAGATATAAAAATGGCAAAGAAACATATGAGGAAATGTTCAACATCCCTGGTAGTAAAGGAAATGCAAATAAAAACAACCCTGAGATACCACCTCACTCCAGTTAGAATGGCCTATACCCTGAACTCAGGCAACAACAAATGCTGGAGGGGGTGCAGGGAAAGAGGAACCCTTCTCCATTGTTGGTAGGAGTGCAAATTAGTACAACCACTTTGGAGAACAGTATGGAGGTTTCTCAAAAAAGCTCAATATAGACCTACCCTATGACCCAGCCATACCACTCCTAGGCATCTATCCTAAACAGCAAGTCCCAAAATATCAAAAAGACATTTGTACTTCCATGTTTATCGCTGCACAATTCACAATAGCCAAAATATGGAAACAACCCAGATGCCCCTCCACAGATGAATGGATCCAAAAAATATGGTACCTATACACAATGGAATACTACATAGCGATTAGGAATGGTGAAATGTTCACAGGGAAATGGTCAGAACTTGAACAAATAATGTTGAGCGAGACAAGCCTAGAACACAGAAAACAAAGGGGCATGACTGTTAAGAAAGGGAGATGGAGAGACAGTAGAGACCAGGTCTGTGAATCCAAAAAATGCTTGTCAAATGGTATTTCCCACAGGATTGGGGCAGCGACCCAACAGTATGTAACTAAAACCAAACAACTACTTGAGTAGTTATATAAAGGTCAAAAATTGACCTCTCAGTGGAATATAATAGCTCAAAAGCTATGTATGTACGTTCATATAAGTCTACTGTCGACATATTGTCTAATATCGACATTACATTTAAAGCCCTAGGCGAATTTTCTTGGTCTTGGCCACGTGGCTACTGTATATGTTCTTGATAAATAGTATATTGTATATATGTCTACCTGACCTAGAGAAGGGAAAGAAAAACAGGACGTAAGATATCACATGAAATGTACACACTGCCCTACTATGTAACTGTACCCTTTTTGCACAACACCTTGTCAAAAAAAATTGTGTTCAATTAATAAATATATTTTTAAAAAAATCTTTTAAAAAATCAATGGAAAAGATTAGAAGACCTAGAAATAAAACCGCATACTTACAGTCATCTGATATTTGACAAAGGAGCCAAAAATATACAATGGAAAAAACATAGCCGCTTCAACAATTGGTATTAGGAAAACTGGGCAGCCATATGCAGAAAACAAAAAGTGGATCCCTGACTAACATCAATTCAAAGTGGATCAAAGACCTCAACATCAGACCTGAAACTCTGAAACTACTGCAAGAGAGAATCGGAGAAACATTAGAACTTATAGGTTTAGGTAGAAAACTTCTTGAATAGAGTCTCAGGGGCACAACAGCTGGGAGAAAGACTTGACAATTGGGACATCAAAATAAAAAGTTTCTACACAGCTAAGGACATAACTACTAAACTAGAAAGACAGCCAATAGACTGGGAGAAGATCTTTACCAGCAATATATCAGACAAAGGCCTAATATTCAACACATACAAGGAGCTCAAGAAACTAACTCCTCCCAAGAAACTAAGAAACTCATCACTAAATTGGCAAGGGAGCTAAGGAGAGTCTTCTCAGAAGAACAGGTGAGAATGGCAAAGAAACACATGAGGAAATGCTCATAATCCCTGGCCATAAAGGAAATGCAAATCAAAACAGCTCTGAGATTCCATCTCATCCCAGTTAGATTGGCCAACATTTTTAATTTGAACAACAAATGCTAGCAGGGAGGTGGGGAAAAAGGAACTGCTGGGAAAACTACACTGCTAGTGGGAATGTGAACTAGTACAACCACTCTGGACAGCAGTCTAGGGGTTCCTCAAAAAACTAAACATAGCTCTTCACTATGACCCAGCCACACCACTCCAGGGCATCTACCCTAAACATCATGAGCCAGGATATGATTTAAAAAAAAAACAAAACCAAAACACCTGCACACCCATGTTCATTGTTGCACGATTCACAGTAGCCAAGATATGGAAGCAACCCAGATGCCACACAATAGATGAGTGGATCCAAAAAAATGTTTACCTACACACAATGGAATTTTACACAGCCATTAGAAAGAACAAAATAATGTCATTTGCAAGGAAATGGATAGAAGTAGAACAAATCATGTTAAGTGAGGTAAGCCAAGATCAGAGAGACAAACACCGCATGTTCTTTCTGATATGCAGAAGTTAGATCTAAAATACACTGGGATATGATAAATTACACAAGATTCTAGTTACTCACACCAAAAGAGGATAGTCTTAGGAGAGAATCATAAAGGTGCAATGCCTCTTCATATTTAGATAAAATAATATGCATACTGAAACGAACTCCTAAGGAAACAAGACTTTTGTTTGTATGTTTTTTCTTTTTCTGGTGATTCTGTATTCTTTACCTTATATATTGTGTATTCATGTGTATCTCTTCAGGCGGTTTTGGAGAGGGCACACAACTTGAGGGAAAAGGAGTGGAAAAGAGCAGCAGTGGAGCTCACTGGACATTGATGAAAGTGAACTATGCAACTCATGGATGGAGATGGGAGGGGCTGGGAATGAAGAACCAGATGACACTGTATGAAAGGAAGTACTCATTAACTAACTCATGTAAATGTGATCCCTCTGTACATCACTTCTATAATAACAATAAAGTAAATTTTTGATGCTTTAAAAAATCAAGTTGTATGATGGTTAAAATGTGTAATCCTAAATACTTAGGAGGCAGAGATTAAGAGTACTGTGATTTGAGTCCAGTCCAGGTAAAACACTTGCCAGACCCCTACCTTAACCAATAAGAAGTTGGGCGTAGTAGCACACATCTATCACTGGAAGTATAAATATGAGATTTGTGGTCTAGGGTATAAACATGAAACACAATATGAAAAAATATTAAAGCAAATAAGACTAGGGAAGGTGACTGAAATGATAGAATGCCTTTTAACAGATTCAGACCCTGAGTTCCATCCCTAGTAATGCCAAAAGAGATGGTTAATGATTTAACAACAACGAGGAATGAAGACTGATGCAAATGTATAATATTGAAAGGAATAGGCACTCCAAAAGGCTACATTATTCTACAATTATCCGGCATTCTTGAAGTGATACAAAAAAGAATAGAGAACAGACAGTTAGTTGCCACAGTTGCCAGGATTTAAGATAAGAGGGAGCAGGAAGGAGGGTGGATTGCATACTGGGTTCTAAAGATCTCAGGACTGGGAAAAGGGAAAATATAGCCACGAGGTGGCAGGAGAGTACAATTAGCTTTATTTTGACCCAGTGACAGAGGCTGGGCAGGGAGGGGTGGGAGATTGTGACCTCTTGTAGCACAGTATGAGGCCATGGTCCAGAGCAGATGGGGGACAAGGGAACTAGCAGGGAAGGGAAGCAGAGAGCAAATATGAGCCCAGGTGAAGTCCTTCCGCAGCACAAGGGAGTGTCTGGGACAGAGCACTCCAGGTAACTAGCAGCAGCTCAGGTTTATCTCATCTGTGGCTGTCAGCTGTTCAATGCAGCTTCTAGGGGTCTGAAAAGCAGGCAGGCTCTGGATGGATAGGAATATACATTCTAGAGGCATTTTTCAAAATGGAATTGTTAGGTTTTTAAAGTAGGTAGCCAGTAAAGGAGAACGCCACACAGTATTCAGGCAGGAGAGAAAGTTTATTACCGAACTGCTGGCCTGTGGAAAAGATGATCCATGGCCAGAGAGAAAGAAAGAGCGACCCCCACCCAGCCCTGCCTTATATCTAGGTCAGGGGCAAGGGATGTGGCCAGGTGGATTAGGAGGTGACCTCAGGGAAAGGGGAGGTAACTGCCTCCAGGTCTGCAGGTTACCCAGGTAACTGGGTGGAGACTTAATGAGGTGGGGGGGATCTACATGGAGCCCTCAGGGAGAAGACCTTACATTCCAGCCTTTTAATAGTTATGAAAAAGGGGGAAGATTCTCTCTGGCTGCTTCCTGCTGGCAAGGGGTGTCAGCATTAGGGGTAAAAGGCAGAAATGTGGCCTCTCCTGGAGAAGGCGAGCAGCAGGGTCCCTTGGTGGTAGATGCCAGTCCTTGAATGAAGCCTGGAAGAAGTCTCATGAGGCAGGGGCTGGGCAAAAAAAATATTAAGGCAAAAGGAAGGGTTTAGGGCACAAAATTAAAAATTGGATGACTTGGACAGTTCTTATACTCAGGCATGGACATTAGATGGACAAGCTACTATCTCTTGATCCCCCGGCTCTGATTAATTTTGAAAGGGCGAGACAAAGTGACTCCATTTAGGATGTGACATAATTCTCCTCTTACTCCTCTCCATGATCCTTGTTCCCTGAACTGGCTGAGTCCCAGAGGTCTAAGTTCTTGTTGCTGGGATGGCTTGCCCCCGTTGGCATTCACAGGATTTGAACTCAGGGCCTGGGCACTGTCCCTGAGCACTTCTGCTCAAGGCTAGTACTCTACCACTCGAGCTCCACTTTCAGCATTTGTCTGGTAAGAGATAAGTCTCTTCAGCCATGCTTCCAGCCTGGCTCTTCGCTGGTTAGTTGGGAGATGGAGTTTGAGAGATTTTCTGCCCTGGCTGGCTTCGAACTGCAATCCAAGGAGTCTTTGCCACAAAAGCCCTTTTTGATTTCCAATTAAAACAAGGAGACCAAGGGGACTAGAGCTTACCTGTACCTTGTCAAGAACTGACCAAATACTTGCCAGAATTCTGCAATGACAAAACTCAGTAGATGTGATGAGTTTTAGCACAGATATATAGCTAGATGGACATACTAACAAATGACGTTTACACATACATACACACATGGAACACACATACACACTGTGCACATAGGTTTTACATCATGCAAAAATGAATTTCAGCAGTAGACTCTTTCGGAATTCCAATAGTAAATGACATTTTTTTGTCCAATATTTTAGAACCACGTGGTCGGTTAGAAAAACAATTTTGCTAGCAAACAACAATTTTCAGATTATAAAATGGAGAAACCATATTTTGATAAACTCTAGTGGGATGCCATGTTGAGGGAGGTGGCAGGAGGACACAAACACACTAATAGAGAACACATGGCATGGCATAATGTCGCCTGAGCTGATGCCTGTTAAACCCAATATCCACCACGTGGTCAATGCTAGAGAAAAAAAACTTTTAGATATCTTTGCTGACAAAGCACATTGGTGGTCAAGCCTCAGTATCAGAGGTCTGTGAAAAGAGGCAGCTTTGTGAGCAAGGCACACAACGATGGTACGACTTGGGAATTTTATAAAGTAAGCAAGTAAGCAGGAAGATGAGAGAGAGAGGGAGAAAAAGGAAGAAAAAGAGAGGAACAGAGAAAGAGAGAGAGAGAGCCTGAATGTGAGTGACTTCTAACCATTTACCATTGCAGTGGCAAAAACTGTATCTGAGCGAGTATTTCCAGCAGGCCTCATTGCACTGTCAAGAGGCGTGCTAGCAGTTTCCCGGCTTGGATGTGACTGTGATGCAAAACCCAAAAAGCACGGGAGAGAGGCGCCTGGTGAGTGGATGAGCTTACCGGGCAGAAGTGGCAGGCAGAAGCGGCAGAAGCGGCGGACAGAGAAGCAGAGAACCGGAGCAGCAGCAGTTTCACTCACCAGGGTAGACAAGTGGTGTGGAGGTGGAGGTGGGTGTGGAGGCCAGCAATGGTATTAGTGAAAAGTGCCGCGTGGCGACTCGCAGCAGTTGGGTTCACAGAAAAAGGGCTGTCAGGACTGGGGATACTCCCAGAAAAAGAAGAAAAATAGATGGGAATTCCGCCTGTCCTGACTCTTAAGCTCCATCCAAGTCACGGCACCATATATGTTAGGTTTTTAGAGTAGGTAGCCGGTAAAGGAGAACACCACAAGGTATTCAGGCAGGAGAGAAAGTTTATTACTGAACTTCTGGCCTGTGGCCGAGATGATCCATGGCTGGAGAGAGGGGAGAGAGAGAGAGCGACCCCCACCCAGCACTGCCTTATATCTAGGGCAGGGGCAAGGGGTGTGGCCAGGTGGATTAGGATGTGACCTCAGGGAAAGGGGAGGTAACTGCCTCTAGGTCTGCAGGTTACCCAGGTAACTGGGTGGAGACTTAATGAGGTGGGGGCATCTACAAGGAGCCCTCAGGGAGAGGACCTTACAGGAATGTTGCAAATTTGAGTGCAGGTGTGGCTGTGAGCAAGCTCCCAAGCTGCTGTGAGGATGTGAACTTAAGGCAAATGTGCAGGAGACATCTCTGCATGGTGTTTTCATCACATCCACTTATTTGGCATTTATAATACATTTCTATGTATGTATGTATGGGTATATATACACATATATACACATATAGTGGGAGGAGTGGTGATGGCAGTCCTGGGGCTTGAGTTCAGGGACTGGAATGTCTCTCAGCTTTTATATAGGCTGGAACTCTACCACTTGAGCCACAGCCTCATTTCTGGTTTGATAGTGGTTAACTAAAGATAAGAATCTCATAGATTTTTTTCTGCCTGGACTGGCTTAGATCCACAGATATCAGCTTCCTGAATAGCTAGGATTACAGGTGCGAGGCACTGACAACCAGCTCATATATAACCATTTAAATAACATCTTACAATGTAGCTATGAAAGGATACATAAGGTACCTTTGTTACTCTACAAATCTGCATGACCACTGTATTAATATCAATAAGGTGGTTATGACAATGTACTTACTATTTCTCTAGAAAACTAGGTACACAGGCACATAGGTGCTCTCACATATTGTTATTTATTGGTTTGTTTCTTTACCTATCTATTTATTTGTGGGGGCTGGCACTGGGGCTGGAACTCAGGGCCTGGACACTGTCTCTTCACGTTTTAACTCTAGACTAGTGCTCTACTACTTGAACTATACCTTCACTTCTGGCTTAGTGCTGGTTAATTGGAGTCTCATGGACTTTCCTGCCCAGGTTGCCTTTGAACCATGATTCTCAGATCTCAGCCTCCTGAGTAGCTAGAATTGTAGGTGAGACACCACCCCCCCCCGCAAGGGACTGGATTTTTCGTTTTTAAATCCGTGTACATTAATTGTGCAAAGTGAGGTGTTTTATTCTGACATTCTCACCCACCTATATGATGGACCTTGAGCATACTCATTTCTTCTATGAGTTGATATTATTTTCCCTATCCTTGCCCTTTTCTCTTCTACATCCCTATTAGTCCCCTTTTAGTTCACAACTGCAGAATCTAGAAATAAGAGAAAATATGTGATGCTTGTCTTTGCAAAACTGATTTATTTCACTTAATCTGATCATCTCCAGCTCCATCCATTTTCCTGCAAGTAAAATAATTTCATTCTCCTTTAAAGCTGCTGAAAGCTCCACTGTGTATATACACAACATTTCCGCTATCTGTTTTTAACCATGAATCAGTAAAAATCCCTCCAGTAAGCTGACTTTGATTGTTTTGGGTATAACCCCAGAAGTTGCACAAGGAATCATCTGGAAGCTCTGCATGGCATTTGTGAGGAAACCTCCAGCTGATTTCTACCATGGCTTGACTAATTTGTCTTCTCATCGGAAACAGTTAGGGTCCCCCTTTCCCCAGTCTTCACCACCATAGAGTTGGACAACTTTGCATATGTGCCCTATAGCTAATGACTTAGTGCTACAAATTGGCAGAAATCATCTAGGTGCCTCATGCCCATAACCCAAGCTACTCAGAAGGCTGAAATCTGAGGATTGCAGTTTGAAGCCAACCTAGGCAGGAGAGTACCTGAGACTCTTAAAGCTTATAAACCACCAAAAACTGAAAGTGGAGCTGTAGCTTAAGTAGTAGAGTTTTAGCCTTGAATGGAAAAATCTAAGGAACAGCGCACAGGCCCTGAGTTCAAGCCCCAGGACTGGCACACAAAATAATAATAATGGTGGCAGATCTATTGACTTCTCTCCTCAACATAGGAACAAGAATGTCATTGACTTTTTTCTCTCAATTACTTGTTCATGCCCTTTCTCCTCATTAGCCGTCTAAGACAGACACAGATGAAGGTCTCCTTCTGGTTTGTGAGACAAGAACTGGAAAATTGGGAGGGTGAAGCAATCATCGGGTGATCTTGAATGAATCACACATGTCTGTTCCTAGCATCCTGCATGTACTCCATTTTAAGTGTGTGTGTGTATGTGTGTGTACATGCGTGCACATGCACACACAGCATAATTGTGATTTTTTTTAAAAGAGTCAAAGTCTTTTTTCTTAAATATAAACTTTCTCTTCCATTCTCTCAGACTCCATCCTACCATTTCATTGGCTTTAGGTATTATGATCTGTTTCTGTTGCTGTAAGAGTCTTGGTCTTTCCTTCCTCATTGCTGGAATTTGACTCTGTTTTATTCTGGTTGTCTTATATTCTTCAACCCTCATTTTTCTCTCAGTTGTTAGGTAGGAATCGTGATGTTGTGATGATAAATGAAGCATAGATACATAGATATAGATATGTGTCTATCTATAATTACATATATATATATATATATATATATATATATATATATATATATATATATGTTCTCTTCTTGATGGTCCTGGGACTTGATCTCTGGACCTGGGTACTGGGTAGTATCCACTGTCTTTAATGTTTGAGGGAGAGGATTCCCCATCCCTCCAAGAGTCCACCACTCAGAGACAGTCTCAAGCAAAAAGATGGGTTGATTGGGGAAGCAAAAAGCAAACTTGACCAGCCAGGGACACAGCACAGACTCAGGAGCTGAAATTGCAACAGTGAAAAGCGGGCCGATCAACCAGGGACACAGTGCAGACTTGGGCACTGACACTGTGACCCTGAGTAGTTCTCAAATTGGGGTTTATAAAGGTAAAAGCATAGCACAGATGTAGGGTGTTGACGCAGGGGGTAGGGCAAGAAACAAGTTAAGCAAGCGTGGCACAGATGTAGGAGGTTGACACAGGGGGTAGAACAAGCAACAAACAAGTTAAGCAAGCCATTTACAGAAGCAGAATTTGTGAATCAGGTTGACCTAATAATCAGGATGGAGTCAGCTCTACTCCCCCCACCCCTCAACATTTCCTATTATGTTTCCCTAATCAAGATGGAATTAGCTGTGGTCCCTAAAACACCTAAGCTCCTTTTGTTCAAGGCTGGCATTCTACCAGTTGAGCTACAGCATCACTTTCAGCCTTTTTTGATTATTAGAGATAAGAGCCTCACAGATGTTCCTGCCCAGGCTGGCTTTGAACTGTAATTCTCAAATCTCAGTCTTCTGAGCAGCTAGTATTATATGCATGAGCCACCAGTGTCCACCTATGAAGCCCATATATTTAAAACTTGTGCTGATTGGTAATTTATTTGTCCACTTACCTTCAGAGTCTAGGGTTGTGGGCTATATAATATGGTTCATTTGAATTTTATTTATTTGTTTGTTTGTCAGTCATTGGGCTTGAACTCAGGTCTTGGGCAATGTCCCTGAGCTCTTTTGCTCAGGGCTAGCATTTTTCCACGTTGACCGACAGCACCTCTTTCAGTTTTTAGATGGTTAATTGGAGATAAAAGTCTTACAGACTTTCCTGTCCAGGCTGGCTTTGAATGGTGATTTTGAGATCTCAGTCTCCTGAGTACCTAAGATTCCAGGCATGAACCACTTGGGCCCAGCTTACTTTTTAGTTTTCAGGTGTTGTACATAGAGCTACCACAAGTCAGGTAAGGAGTACATATCTCTTTTGTTGGACAATGTTACTCTTTCCTTTGCTTTCTCTCACTTTCTCCTTCCTGTCCCTGCCACAAGTTACATACATACATACATACATACATACATACATACATACATACATCTTGTATACTGAATAGGATGGTTGCATTTGTTTGCTCTTTCTCCCTCTCTTTCTGCTCCCATTTCCCCACACACACCCTGTGCTGCCACCAAAAAAAAAAAAAACCCAAAGCAAAAACACTACCACTACCATCACCACCACCACCAATAACAACAAAACCCCCAGGTTTCCATTTCCTGGAGTTCATGTCAATAAATAGTATTTTAAATGTTCAAAGAAGTAACACCCTTGGGTTCCACCCCTAAGAGTATTCTCCTGTTGTCTGACTATGTGTGCATGTCTAGAGTCCTGTATAGGTTATCATGTCCAGTTATTATGTTTTAATGGTGGAAAGTGAGAGCAGAAATCAAGGAGGTTTTTCAAGAATACTAGGCCGGGCATGGTGGCACACAGCTGTCATCCCCAGATATTCAGAAGGCAGAGATTGGGAGGGTTGCAGCTCAAGTCCAGCACTGATTAAAAAAAAACAACACAAAACATTAGAGAAAGGGAAGATGGCACCATCATGATAGGGAGGCACCCCAACTCGCTCCAACTGAATAGTGAGCTAGGAACTCCAGCACCCAACACCCCATCAAGAATCCAACAAACCCAACAACCAAAAGCAACAGAGAAACACAGGAAACAAAAAAAGAAGAGCCTGTAACCTGCACGGAGCCGGAAAATCTCCAGGGTACCCTCCCCCCACCCCCGACCCTGGCCCGCCAGGCTGGGAAAGGGGACCTGGCGCTGGCAAACCAACAGCCGAAAAGTCACGCCAGGAGCGCAGAGTCCAGACAGCAGGAGCTCCACAGACCCCAGACTGAGCACAGACCGACCGAGATAGAGGGTGGCGGCGAGGGACCGGAGGTGAGGGACCGAATGGCCGGGATCAGACGTAAGCAGCAGGGGAACCCGCGGTGCAGACGGAGAGATCCAGGACCACCACCACCAATCACCGATCACCACACCCCAGCACCACAGCCCCAAAAAGCCCACAGCAGCGCGGGGCACACACACAACCCAGGACCAGTAGGTTCCCCATTACCCCCCTGCAAACGGGAGACCAGCTCTAGCAGAGACCCAAAACCTACAAAGAAGCTAGAGCTCCCTCCCTACCCCGAGGGAACAAAGCAGCCCCATATCTGGTGGCACTAGGACCCTACAGCCTCTGGGAGAAGAGGAGAACTAGCAGAGGCGGAGCAGTGCCCAACAAGGGGACCGGGAAACACCCTAGTCAGACATCCCCCCCAAAGCCTCAGCAGAAGAGCCTGAACCTGGCCACATGGGCCCTGCCCCCTCCCCAGCAGGGGCCCGGGGACTGGTAGGCATTGGAAGCCCCACCTGAGGTACCTGGTCCTCGCAGACTTTTTAACAACAGTCACAGGCTCGCTGGTGAACAATACCAGCACATCAGAGACACCTGGGCCCGAACACACACACCCCTCACAGCGAAGCCACAGAGAGTCTGTGGGCACCAACCCGCGCCCGGACACTTGATCCTGCTGGGGCCCACGCATACCGCCCCCCACAGCAAACTCACGACAGGGTACAAGCACCCTCCAACAATTCGGGGCAGCACGTCCCCAAAGGAAGCACTAGAGTGCACATGCACGCGCCCCCCTCCCCCGGAGGGCCAGTGTGGGCCAGCGTGCTAGCCCTCCAGCAGGAGGATCTCTTGCCCAAACCCCCGTGGGAGGGCACAAGCGGGCAAGCTGCCCCCTCAGCAGCAACACCCGCTCTGATATGCGCACTCCGCACAGGTGGGCAGGGCCCCCCAGCGGCAGTGCCCGCTCTGATAGATGCACCCAGCACAGGTGGGCAGAGCCCCCCAGTGACAGCACCCACTCTGATAGGCGCATTCCGCACAGGTGAGTGGGCCACTCCTCAACAGCAACACCTGCTCCAACAGGAGCAATCCACACAGGTGGGCGAGCCACCTCTCAGCACCAAATCTCAATCTGAGAGGTGAGCTCCTCTGACCAAGGTACCGAGTGGAAAAAAGAACCAAAGAAGAGAAAAGCCTCCATGCCATGCTGAATCAGTGACCCGCAAACCCCCACCAGGGGCATGCTAGGGTCAGCACAACACAGCGGCAGGACACTATCCTGCAGACAAAGACACAGAACCTACTCACCCTCAAGTGCAGTGAGGATGACCACCCCGGCAACAAACAAGATGGTCACGCTCACCCATTGGGCAGTAAGGTTCAACAGCCAAATTCAAACCCAGAACCAGGACAAAAACAAGTCTCTCACTGACGGACCAGCGGGAACCAGCACAAAGCCAACCCAAGGAAGCCACCTACAGATCTCCAGATGTGCAAATCACAAAGAAATATTACAAATTTCAGGAAAGGACAAGCCAGCTCGCCAGCTCCAAAAAGCAGTATGACTGAAGAGGAGCTGGAGAATAAAAAAGCAACTGAGGCTATGATAGCAAAAATGATGGAAAGCCTCAGGAACGAATTCAGAAAACAATTCTAGGAGTTTAGAATGGAAGTCTTGAAGGACCTTCAGGAAGCCAAGAAAGAAATGGAAGCAAAAATGGATACAGTGCAAACCTCTGTTAAAGAAGACCTTAACATCCTGAGAAGTGAAATGCACGAAAAAATAGATTTAAAATACAACTCTTTAAAGGAAGAAATTTCCATGCTCAGAGCTGATCTGGCAACCATAAATAGCTCCCTGACATCCATAAACTCCACACTTGAATCCACAGCACAAAGAATTGACCATATTGAATCCAGAATCTCTCTCTTGGATGATGATACAGCCAATAAGGACCAGAAAATTACCATACTCCAAGAAATGGTAAAGCTCCAGAGCAGACTAATGAAGGAGGTAGTGGACAAAGACAAGAGATATAATCTGCACATAATTGGAATAGAAGAAGGAGCTGAATACCAGAGCAGAGGGCTTCAACATATTTTCAATAAAGTTATTGCAGAAAACTTCCCCAATCTCACAAGGGACCTCACCCAGGTAACCGAAGCCTATAGGATGCCTGGCAGACCAGACCCTAGAAAATCCTTGCCCAGGCACATAATAATCAAGACTACAGATCTCAAGAATAAAGAGAAAATTTTGAATGCAGCCAAAGCGAAGAAAGAAATTTATTACAATGGGAAAAGGATCCAAATAACAGCAGACCTCTCCACACAAACCAACCACACACGGAGAGAGTGGAAGAACACCATCCAAGTCCTACAGGCCAACAATTGCCAACCCAAAATTAGATATCCAGTGAAACTAGAATTCATATTCGAGGGAAAAACCAGATCTTTCCATAGCAAAGAGGATCTAAAGGAGTATATGAATTAAAAAAAAAAAACAAACAAAAAACCCTACAGCGAAATTTAAGAGGGAACCCCACCCAACAGAAATCGTACAGGACACACAGACAAAAAAAAGAAAAAAAAAAAAAAACACAATAGCCAGAGCCCAACAGAAAGAGCAGCTCACTAAAGACAAAAAAAAAAAAAAAAAAAAAAAAAAAAGAGAGAGAGAGAGAGAGGAAAAACAGTCTAACAGAAAAATGGAAGGGGAAAAAACACTCTTATCCTTGATCTCTTTGAATATAAACGGTATAAACACTCCAATAAAGAGGAGCAGACTGGCAGAGTGGATCCGCAAACAAAAAGTTGCCATCTGTTGTCTATGAGAGACCCATCTTACAGCAAAGGATAAAAAGAGGCTCCGGAGGCTGGGAAACGGGAACCCGGCGATCGGCAGACAGGCTGCCGGGAGTGCAGAGTCCAGACAGTGGGACCCCACGGACACTAGGGAGAGTGCGGACCAATACATACGGCCACAGTGGCGACGGGAAGTTCGGGTCCACACCGGGAACGGACATAAGTGGCTGAGGAACCCAGCGGTGCAGAAGGGGGGAGCCAGGGGGCTGGGGATATAGCCTAGTGGCAAGAGTGCCTGCCTCGGATACACGAGGCCCTAGGTTCGATTCCCCAGCACCACATATACAGAAAACGGCCAGAAGCGGCGCTGTGGCTCAAGCGGCAGAGTGCTAGCCTTGAGCGGGAAGAAGCCAGGGACAGTGCTCAGGCCCTGAGTCCAAGGCCCAGGACTGGCAAAAAAAAAAAAAAGAAGGGGGGAGCCGGGACGCCACCATGACACCTGGCCACCCCCTGAAGGACCAACAGCTGTGCGGGACACACACACAATCCAGAACCAGTGAGTCTCCCATTACCCCCATCGCCCAACGGGAGACCAGCTGTCAGAGACCCAAACCCTACAAAGAAGCTAGATCTCCCTCCCTCCCCCTCCCCACCCCGAGGGAACAAAGAACCCCCAAATCAGGTGGGAAGCTCTCATCAGGTGCTGGGAAGTCAGTTTAGCAGGGGAAGAGCGGAGCAGCCCCAAGGCCCCACAGGATCCTGAACTGGCTGAATTGGCCCTGCCCCCTTCCCAACAGGGGCCAGGGGATGGCCGGCAGGGTAAGCCCCACCCGAGGCGCCTGGACTTCGCGGACACTGACAACTAAAATCACAGGTGCTGGTGGGCAATACCAGCACAGGAGGGACACGTGGGCTTGATCACGCGCCCCCCTCACAGCGAGGCGCAGTCTGAGGGCACTAACCCGCACCAGGACAATTGATCCCACTGGGCCCAACACATACCGCCCCCACAACGGACTCACGGGAGGGTGCAAGCACAACCCAACAACCCGGGGCTCGCTCTGGGAGGCGTACCCCGCTAAAATGGACGGGGCCACAGCGCCAGCGCCTGTTGTAGCGGGCGCACAGTGCACAGGTGGGCAGGGCCCCCGGCAACAGCCCCCGCTCTGATAGGCGAATCCCGCACAGGTGGGCGGGGCCAAAGTGGCAGAACCTGCTCTGGTAGAAGCGCCTACACAGGAGGGAGGGCAGAGCTATAAACCAAACCTGAGAAGCCATCCACAGATCTCCAGATGCACAAATCACAAAGAAACATAACACAGTTCATCAAAGAGCAAGCCAACTCGCCAGCTCCAAAAAGCAGCACGACTGAAGAGGAGATGGAGAATAAAAAAGCAAATGAGGCCATGTTAACAGGAATGATGGAAAGCATAAGAAATGAAATCAGAAAACAATTCCAGGAGTTTAGAGCGGAAATCTGGAAGGACACCCAGGAAGCCAAGAAAGAAATGGAAGCAAAAATGGATACAATGCATGACTCCTTTAAGGTAATGGAAGCAAAAATGGATACAATGCAAACCTCCATTAAAGAAGACCTTAACATCCGGAGAAGTGAAATGCATGAAAAAATAGATTTAAAATACAACTCTTTAAAGGAAGAAATTTCCACGATCAGAGCTGATCTAACAATCATAAATAGCTCTCTGACATCCATAAACTCCGCAACTGAATCCACAGCACAAAGAATTGACCATATGGAATCCAAAATCTCTCGCCTGGACGATGAAGCAGCCGACAACAACCAGAAAATTACCACAATCCAAGAAACATTGAAGCTTCAGGGCAGACTAATACAGAAAATAATGGACAAAGACAAGAGATATAATCTGCACATAATTGGAATAGAAGAAGGAGCCAAATACCAGAGCAGAGGGCTTAATCATGTTCTCAATAAATTTATTGCAGAAAACTTTCCCAATCTCACAAGGGACCCCATCCAGGTAACCGAAGCCTGTAGGACACATGGCAGGCCAGACCCCAGAAAAGCCACCCCAAGGCACGTAATATTCAAGACTTCAGATGTCAAGAATAAAGAGAAAATTCTGAATTCAGCCAAAGCGAAGAAAGAAATTTTCTACAATGGGAAGAGGACTCGAATAACAGCAGACCTCTCCACACAAACTTACCAAGCACGAAGTGAGTGGAAGAACACCATCCAAGTACTTCAGGCTAGCAATATGCAACCTCGGATCAAATATCCAGCAAAATTGGAGCTCACATTCGAAGGGAAAACCAGATCTTTCCACACCAAAGAGGAACTAAAGGAGTATGTGAATAAAAAACCAGTCCTACAGTGAATTCGAAGAGGGGAGCCCCACACAACGGAGATCGTACAAGACACACAGACAGAAACAGAAAGAAACTACAATAGCCAAAGCCGAACAGAAAGAACGGCTCACTAAAGACAAGAAAAAAAAAAAAAGAGGAAAAAACAACCCAACAAGAAAATGGAAGGAGAAAAAACAGCCTTATCCTTGATCTCTTTAAATATAAATGGTTTTAACTCTCCGATAAAGAGGAGCAGACTGGCAGAATGGATCCACAAACAAAAAGTTGACATCTGCTGCCTACAAGAGACCCACCTTACAGCAAGAGACAAAAACAGGCTCCGAATGAAAGAATGGAGCAAGATCTTCCAAGCAAACGCACCTACCAAAATGGCAGGTGTAGCCATCCTGATTTCAGACAAGCTGGACTTTTCATTAAAATCAACTCAAAAAGACAAAGAAGGACACTACATATTAATGCAAGGAAAAATCCAGAATCAAGCCATCACGGTGATAAATGTATACTCACCGAACAAAAGAGGCCCTACATATGTCAAGCAAATTCTCACAGAATTACAGAACAAGATAGACGCAAACACAATCATAGTAAGTGAATTTAATACCCCACTCTCTCCAAGAGACAGACCCAACACCCAGAGGATCAGCAAGGGAGCTGAGGACCTAAGTAACACCATATCCCAAATGGATCTGACAGACCTATACAGAATCTTCCACCCTACAGAGACCCAATACACCTTCTTCTCAGCAGCACATGGATCATACTCCAAAATAGACCACGTCATATCCCACACAAAGAACCTCAGCAAATACAAAAGTATTGACATCATCCCATGTATTATATCTGACCACAGTGGATTAAAGGTAACCCTCAAAAACAAAGGATACCACAAAGGCTATACACACACTTGGAGGCTAAACCCCACACTGCTATCCAACACTTGGGCCACAGACCAAATTAAAGTTGAAATCAACGAATTCATAAGGCACAATGACAATGAAAATACATCACAAAGAAACCTATGGGATACAGCTAAGGCAGTACTGAGGGGCAAGATGAATGCCGTCAGCACTCACATTAAATGAATGGAATCAGAGCAGGTGAATAACTTCACGATGAAACTAAAACAACTGGAGAAACAAGAAATGATCGAATCTAAAATGACTAGAAGGAGAGAGATCACAAAGATTAAAGAAGAGATAAATCTGATTGAAAATTGAAAGACCATTCAACAAATAAACAAGACTAAAAGCTGGTTCTTTGAGAAAATAAATAAAATCGACAGACCTCTCGCAAGAATTACAAAAAAAAGAAGAGAAGAGACTCATAGATAAAATCAGGGATTCAACCAGAAAAATTACAACAAATACACATGATATTCAAACAATCATAAGGAACTATTTCCAGAACCTCTACTCACTAAGAAACAATAATTTTACAGAAATGGATCAATTCTTAGAGAAGTATAAACTGCCCAAACTGAACCAAGAAGAAATAAATCAACTACATAAACCAATAACTTACAGCGAGATACAGGGGGTAATCAAGAGCCTCCCAACAAAGAAAAGCCCAGGCCCAGATGGCTTCACCAATGAATTCTACAAAACCTTTAGTGAGGAGCTAATACCAATACTCCTCAAACTCTTCCGCGAAATAGAAACAGAGGGAGAAATCCCAAACTCATTCTACGAAGCTAATATCATACTCACTCCCAAACCAGGCAAAGACCCAACAAGAAAAGAGAATTACAGACCAATATCACTAATGAACACAGACGCAAAGCACCTTAATAAAATATTAGCTAACAGGATCCAGAAACTGATCAAGAAAATCATACATCATGACCAAGTAGGCTTCATCCCACAGTCACAAGGATGGTTCAACATCTGCAAATCAATCAACGTAAGAATTACATTGTTATCTCAGTCAATGCCCAAAAAGCCTTTGACAAAATACAACATCCATACCTATTAAAAGCTTTGAAGAGAACAGGAATAGATGGAACATTCCTCAAAACAATAAAAGCCATATACAACAGACCAAATGCTGATATCATATTAAATGGAGAGAAACTTAAATCATTCCCCCTAAACTCAGGAACAAGACAAGGATGCCCACTCTCCCCACTTCTGTTCAACATAGTGCTGGAATCCCTAGCCATAACAATAAGGCAAGAGGAGGACATCAAAGGGATCCACATCGGCAAGGAAGAAATCAAGCTATCCCTGTTCTCAGACAACATGATCTTATCTCTGAAGTACCCAAAAAACTCAGTACCCAAACTCCTACACCTAATAAACCAATTTGGCAAAGGAGCAGGATACAAAATCAATCCATAAAAGTCAGCAGCTTTTCTGTACACCAGCAATATACAAGCAGAAAAGGAAATTATGGAAACAATTCCATTTACAGTAGCCAAAAAAGAATAAAGTACCTAGGGATCAACTTCACCAAGGACGAGATGAACCTATTTAATGAAAACTATAAAAATCTAATAAGGGAAATCAAAGAAGACACAAGGAGATGGAAAGACCTCCCATGCTCATGGGTAGGCAGAATCAATATAGTGAAAATGGCCATATTGCCCAAATTGTTATACAAATTCAATGCAATCCCTATCAAAATCCCAGTCACATTATTCACTGAAATAGAGAAAGCAATCCATAAATTCATATGGAACAGCAAAAAACCTAGAATAGCCAAAGCAAGTCTAGGCAAAAAAAACAGTGCAGGAGGTATCACAATACCAGACTTCAAGCTCTACTACAGGGCCATCATAACAAAAACAGCCTGGTAATGGTATAAAAACAGATCGGAAGACCAATGGATTAGAATTGAAGATCCCGAAATAAAACCGCACTCTCACAGTCAGATGATATTCGACAAAGGAGCTAAAGACTTACAAGGGAATAAACATAGCCTCTTCAACTACTGGTGCTGGGAGAACTGGGCAGCCATATGCAGAAAACTCAAAGTGGACCCAAGCCTATCACCATGCACCAAGATCAACTCAAAGTGGATCAAGGACCTCAATATCAGACCTGAATCTTTGAAACTACTGAAGGACAGAGTAGGAAAGATGCTAGAACTTATAGGCACAGGAAGGAACTTCCTGAATAAAGTCCCAGGGGCACAATAGTTAGGGGAGAGACTCGACAAATGGGGCTACTACAAATTAAAAAGTTTCTGCACAGCTAAGGACATAGCCACCAAAACAGAAAGACAGCCAACCATATGGGAAAGGATCTTTACCAGCACAGCAACAGACAAAGGCCTAATATCTGTCATCCACAGAGAACTCAAAAAACTAAGCCCTAGGGAAGGGAAAGAAAAACAGGGTGTAAGATATCACAAGAAATGTACACACTGCCCTACTATGTAACTGTACCCCTTGTGCACAACACCTTGTCAAAAATTTTTGTTTAATTAATAAATAAATTATTAAAAAGGAAAAAATAGTAAAAAGAAATATTAGAAAGATTCTATCTCAACAAACAAGCTGGGCATGGTACAGCCTCTCTCTCATCCCAGCTACACAGAAGACATTGACAGAAAGACTGTTGTCCAAAACTAACCTAGGACAAAAATTGTGAGTCCTTATCTGAAAAATAACTAAAACAAAAAGGACTAAGGGTATGATTCTAGTGATAGAGTGCTTGGTTGTCTAGCAAGTGTGAGACCTTGAGTTCAAACCCTAGCACCTTTAGAGAGAAGAAAGAGGAGGAAAAGGAGGAAGAGGAGGAGAAGATCTGAATCTTGAGCAAGGGCTGACAAGTGAGACACGGCAGCAGCTTTCCAGGAATCACAGACCCTCCTGAGGACGTCCAGCAGGCATTGTGGGCCTGAGCTCTTCCTCCTCCGGATATGAGTCTCCAACCTCACTCCCTTTTTCAGATCTTTGGGTTGGTAATCTGTGTAGAGATTTTGGGAAGTTTGTGTTACTGACCAGCTAAGGAAGTCTTTCCAATTGGATATTTTTTTTAATGCTGCCAGTGTTTGTACATGATTTACACAATCCAATTCTCCCTTCATAGCCTGTGCTAGGAAGATCTAGAAAATCCCAGAAGTGACATTGCCCCCAAAGAAATGTACTCATATACCCTTTGTCTTGTATACACTTTTACCTGATTGGGGGAAGGGAAGGGGGATAATAAAATGGTGAGACAAAGGACAAAGGGTGAACCAATGCAACAGCAATACTCGTAAGACACCATGTCAGAAATGAACTTTACAATTTGGTGGAGAGGAGAGTTGTGGGGAGGGAGAGTGGAAGAAAATAAGAAAATGAGAGAGGGGGTAACAATGTTCAACAAGAAATGTACTCATTACTTATGTAACTGTAACTCCTCTGCACATCACCTTTATAATAACAATAAAAAAATACAAAAACAAAAAGCAGGCACCAGTGGCTTATGCCTGTAATCTTAGCTATTCAGGAGGCTGACAATTGAAAATCTCAGTTCAAAGGCAGGCTGGACAGAAAAGTCCCTGAGACTCTTATCCCCAATTAAACACCAGGAAACTGGAAGTAGCACTGTGGCTCAAAGTGGTAGAGCACTTGCCTTGAGCAAAAAGACCTCAGGGACTGCCCAGGCCCTGAGTTCAAGCCTCACAACCAACAAAACAAAAAGCTTAAAAAAAAAGTCAGAAACAGAAGGAAGGAAAGAGGGAAGGAAGGAAGGAAGGAAGGAAGGAAGGAAGGAAGGAAGGAAGGAAGGAAGGAAGGAAGGAAGGAAGGAAGGAAGGAAAGAAGGAAGGGAAATCCCAGGAACCAAGTGTCTAACCTCAACCCATCACTCATCCTTGAAACAGACAGGGAGTGAAATCTAAATCCTTGTCCTGCAGGAGTGGCTGGTTCCTGGGGGAAGTCTTGCTGCATATTCTCTGCAATGGGCAGGCTTAGCTCATGCTTCCTGGAGCACACTGGGAGGAAGAAGGTGGAGAAACAAAGCCTTCACAGATTCGCTGCTGTCCTCCAGCTCTTCCTCCCTGTGCTCATGCAATTTCCGGGGTCATCGCTCCCCATGTGCACAGGACCACTCTCTTCCTCAGGAACTGCTACAGCAACTTGGACCAGCAAGGTTGGGACTACTTTTTAGAGAGAACAAAGTAGTTTACTGCCGGCAAGGGGAACCAGGCTAGTGCCAGAGAGAAATTCGGATCCCGAGGAGGGCAGACCCTGGGTTTTATACAAGCTGGTCACACACAAAACAGTAACTTTCTAGTTGTGCAGAAATTGTGGCTATCCATTAAGCTAGCCATGCCTAGTTTGCCCCCAACCCACATATCAGTAACAGCCTCATCAGGCCACAGTCCAGCAAAGTGGCCTTTGTTGAGTACATCGTTCCTAGGGAGGGGTAACTGTGTCTTATTTCAGTACCCCGTCATCTGCTTTCTCCTCCCTCAGTTCCTCTCCCTCCCATTTCTCATCTGTTCCCCCTCACAGCATCTCCCGCCATCCTGCCTCCCTCAGCCACCTCGCTTCCCAGCACCTCACCTGTGCCCTTCAGCAGGAACCCATTGGTTACAGGGACAAAGGACCTCACCTTGGGTCCCTGAGTCCCCATGCTACTGGCTAGGGTGTGGGTTCTTCTGCCCATCAAAGAATGAAAAGGCAGAAAGAATGTAAGAAGAGGCAACGTTTATTTGTGAGTGTAAGAAAAGCATCTTCTCTACTCATTTGCTTCCTTTACATTAACCTGGAGAGAATTGTTTTTCTGAAGGGCTCCTGCTTTGGCCAGGTGGCTTGTCCCTTGTCAGTTACATTTAGTTACACCCGGCCTTTTCTTGAGGACTTTAATGAAGACATCCTGTTCCAAGCTCCTTGAATTTTAATTATATTCTGTTAAGTAAAATACACCCTTTTGCACAGGTGCTTCTGGAGCTTGGCAGACATGTTTGCTCTGCTATGATGTTGGAACCCCCCAAGGGAGACCCAACAACATCCCTACCGAACATTTTTATCTGGCCTTAACAAGATGATGTAGCATTTGGAGGCAAAGATGCAGCCCAGAAGCCCTGCATTGGAAGCCAAGATGGAGAAGACCTCTACAGCCACCATGACCTTCCCCTCGGCACTGTGGTAGACAGGGAGGAAAGTGAGCCAGACACTGCAGAATACCAGCCTGCTGCGGGATTGTGAAATAGGATGTTCTTCAGAAGAGGAGGCAGCTAAAAGAGATACATTGGATTATGGTAAAGTACATCCCAGAGTTAAGAAGGAAAGCCTGAACTAAGAATGTTCCTAAATGCCTTAAATTTCCGATTCAGAAGTCAAGGCTAGTAGAGACACATAATGAAGTATCCCAGAAAAAAATTTAGAGGGGAATAAAAGGAATCTTTCAGAATCCTGGTCACTCAGAAAAGAAATTGAATGGCTTTTTCAAGAGGAACCAATTCCACATAAATAGTCACGAATGAGACAATTGTTAGTTGACTAGCTACAGTTTTCCACATACTTTAATTTTGAGAATGTCTATAATTTGAGCTTGGTAAAATTTTAATATGTAAAGTAGAATAAAATTTGATCACATGAAAAAAATACACCCTTTTGCAGATTGTGAACCTGTAAGGGCTAACCTGAGAACCTGAGTGACTAAATATAAGTTTTGGTGATAAAATTATAACAGCTTCTAAACCCTGGTGATGACTCCATGCTAGAGGGCTGCACCCCGACCCGTGAGACTAGTTTCTTGTAGTTTGACATTTAAAAATATAGGGAGCCCTCGTTCTCCTCTGTACCTAAGCAGCAACCATGGTAATGGACAGTAAAAAAAATGATCATAGTCATAGACTATAGAAATAACCATAATAGTAGTAGAAATGCCATGGTAACTGTTGGGTTGGTTTATTTATGATTGAGTACTGGATTGTTTTAGCCTGCTCAAGCTTGCTTAGTGGCAGTGGGAAAACATGGTAGCAATTGTTAAAATAAAGTTGGTACTAGGTCAGCCTGAGCACAAAATTCTGCTTCTGTAAACGGCTTGCTTAACCCATTTGTGACTTGCTCTACCCCCTGCACTAACCCCCTGCATCAGTGCTACGTGACCACCTGTTGTCAATTCCTGATATGGAGGCCAGTTCCCGATATCAAAGCCAAAATAGATAACTGAAAGGATAGATAGTCAATAGAAATAGGACAAGACTTGCTTGCTAAATGCCATCCAATTAAATATCTGCCAAGTTGGAAATACCCTGCCCTTCTTGTAATCACAATAAAAACCCTACCTATCTGAGGGTTGGGGCTCTCAGTCCAGATCCACTGCATCAGTGACAGTTGAGAGTCCAGGCTCGAGCTTGCAATAAAGACTCTTGTGCATTTGCATTGGAACTGGCTCCTTGGTGATCTTTGGGGACCAGAAATCTAGGCATAACAAGCCTGAGCTCAAAGTGAGCAGAGGGCGGGACCTGCTGGGTTAGGGATAAAAAGGGGGCAGCCTGCCCGCTCTGTGTTCTTGTGTTGTACCCACTTAAGCTGAAACAGAGGAGTGCCACACACTGAGAAATTTGAAGGTCCTCTATTAAAGCCTCCAGTGGCCAATAGGGTCCAGCTGCACAAAGATCTCTCCATGAGAAAGGAAAGTCGAGCAGGGCTTTTTAAAGACAGAAAAGCTTCATGGCACCAGGGAGGCTCTGGATCCTGACCAATTGAGGAGACGATTGGGGCAACAAGAAACTGGGGGGGGGGGCATTTGTTTTTTCTTTCTTTGACTCCAGAAAACCCTCATTGTGAAGCAGATGGCCCTTATTGTGAAACTACCCTGACTGTGGCCTTTCTCATAAAACTGAAGTCAGCCTGTTGGGATGGAGTCAGGCCTGTTTGGCATTTTGCTTGCTTTTCAGATTTTTGGCTGTTGGTGCACCCTTCTGCATAAGTAAACTTTGCTTTGCTGAGTTCCTTTTGAGTTGCTGTCTTTATTCCTACAGGACACCTCAAGATCCCAAGCTATTTCTAACAGAGTAAGACACCAGGGGAAACTGAAGAAAAGCCTTGTTCATATAAACGCCCAACCCAGGTCTGACTGGGAAGGCTGCCTTATGCTGTAGGAGGTCCTATGCACCTGCTTCCTAGGTGAGGAGGAGGAGGAACGTGCAGACTTTTCCCTGCCAGAGGTCAAGAAGAAGGCTATCCAACGATATGGGAAAGGATATTTACCAGCACAGCAACAGACAAAGGCCTGATATCTATCATCTACAGAGAACTCAAAAAACTAAGCCCCTCCAAGCCCAATAAACCTATTAGGAAATGGGCAAAAGAGCTAAAGAGAGACTTCACAAGAGAAGATATAAAAATGGCAAAGAAACATATGAGGAAATGCTCAACATCCCTGCTAGTAAAGGAAATGCAAATAAAAACAACCCTGAGATACCACCTCACCCCAGTTAGAATGGCCTATACTCTGAACTCAGGAAACAACAAATGCTGGAGGGGCTGTGGGGAAAGAGGAACCCTTCTCCATTGTTGGTGGGAGTGCAAATTAGTACAACCACTTTGGAGAACAGTATGGAGGTTTCTCAAAAAGCTCAATATAGACCTACCCTATGACCCAGCCATACCACTCCTAGGCATCTATCCTAAACAGCAAAATCCAAGATATCAAAAAGGCATTTGTACTTCCATGTTTATCGCGGCACAATTCACAATAGCTAAAATATGGAAACAACCCAGATGCCCCTCCACAGACAAATGGATCCAAAAAATATGGTACTTATACACAATGGAATACTACATAGCGATTAGGAATGGTGAAATACTGTTATTCGCAGGGAAATGGTCAGAACTCGAACAAATAATGTTGAGTGAGACAAGCCTAGAACACAGAAAACAAAGGGGCATGATCTCCCTGATATATGACTGTTAACAAAGGGAGACGGAGAGACAGTAGAGACCAAGTCTGTGAATACTGTATATGTTCTTGATACATTGTATATTGCATATATGTCAACCTGACCTAGACAAGGGATAGAAAAACAGGTCGTAAGATATCATAAGAAATGTACACACTGCCCTACTATGTAACTGCACCCTCTTTGCACAACACCTTGTAAAAAAATTTATGTCCAATTAATAAAAAAAAAAAAGAAAAAAGAAAAAGAAGAAGAAGAAGGCTATCTCTGATAGTCATTTTGGTGAGTTGAGGCTGCTCTGGCATCTGGTTGGGTCACAACCCACCTCACCTCTGAGTGAGTGTGCCACAGAGTGAAGGTCTTTGCTTTCTCAGAGCACTGTCCCTGAGCTCTTTTGCTCAAGGCTAGAGCTCTACCACTTTGACCCACAGCATCACTTCTGGTTTTCCAGGGGTTATTTGGAAATAAGAATCTCACAGAGTTTCCTGTCCAGGTTGGCTTTGAACCACCATCCTTAGATCTCAGTCTCCTGAGTATCTAGGATTACAGGCATGAGCCACTGGCACCTGGCTTGCTAAGGATTTTATAGGTCCCATGTGACACAATTCAGATTTTCTTGAGTTCTGTGAGCTCCCTATGCTTCCTTCCAAGTCACTCCCCTTAGTTTCTTAAGTTGGCACAAAGTATGTTTCATAGTAATTAACCCTGCAACATATAAGACAAAAATAAATCTTATCTGGAGCAAGTCAAGTTCAACAATTTGGACTCAGAGGCAAGGAAATGAAATTGTGAAAACTAACCACGATAGGTCTTAGGAAATAAAGCAAAAAAAAATGTACTTTTGTTCCCTTTCTAATCATCTCCCCTTCCTGCTGAGTGTTGTATTGATTAATAATTTCTTCACCTAAGACTACAATGTTTTGGTATTTCTTGTTTATTAGTATAATCTTACAATTATACAGTCTTCAACCAGGAGCTATGGCCTATACCTGTAATCCCAGCTACTTGAGAAACTGTAGTTAGATTGGCTATGTAAATTATCTGGGTAATAGGAACATTTTAACAACATTAATTCTTTGAATATATGAATGTGGGTTGATTTTCCTCCTTTCATGTCCTCTTTAATTTCTGTCATCAATGTTTTATAACTTTAATGATAGAAATACTTCATTTCTCTGGTTAAATTTATTCCTAGCTATTGTCAATTGGATTGTTTTCTTTCTGATAATGTGTTACTCATATAGCAATACTGCTGAGTCTTGTATGTTGATTTCTATCCTGAAACTCTGCGAATTTATTTTTTAGTTCTAATAATCTTAATGGATCTTTTTGGTGCAGTAGTGCTATTCATAAGACCAAGTCTTTTTACAATCAGTGACCATTTGACTTCTTTTCCAATTTTAAACCATTTCTTTCTCTTGATATATAGCTTTGGCTAGGATGTCCAGCATTATGTTGAATAAAGGGATAACATTGGGCATCCTTGTTTTATTCCAAGGCCAAGCTCTGAAGATCACAGTTCAAAGCCAGCCTGGGCACAGAAGTCCATGAAACTTTTATCTCCAGTTAACCAGCAAAAAGCCAGAAGTGCTATGGCTCAAGTGATAGAGCACCAGGCAGGAGTGAAAAAGCTAAGGAAAAGCACACTGGTCCTGAGTTCAAGCCCCAGTACCAAGGAGAAACAGAGATTGACGAGCAATTCTACTTATGTGACTGGTAAAAAGTATCTCTGCCTCCTTTTGCTGGTTCCACATGTGGTTGTGATGGTTCCTACCAGCAGTGATTGGTTCTCTTGGAGCAATGTTTGGCTTCATGCCAATGCTTGCAAGCAAAATAACTCCTCCTAGATGAGAAGCCATATTCTACCAGTGTGTAGCTCATTTGTGGGTTAGACATGCCATTGTCTGACTTTGACAAGTTGCAGTCCAATGGCTCCTGGCCTTCTGGTTACCTCCATGCCCCTCCATGCAGAGAAATATGAGACATGGAAATCAGCTGAGTTGGAATTGGGCCTCATCAGCTTCAAGGTCCAACATACTGATTCTTTCAGGCTTCTTCTCACTTTTAAACCTCCATCAAGATTCCTTCATTCAGCTAGGCATAGGTGGCTCATGCCTGTGATGCTAGCTACTCGGGAGGCTGAGATCTAAGGATTGTGGTTAAAAGTCAGCTGTGGCAGGAAAGTCTGTGAGACTCTTATCCCCAATTAAGTACCAAAAGCCAGAAATGGCATTGTGGAATGAGCCACTAGCACCTGGTTTCTATATAGTTTTGATTTGCAATTACTTGATGGCTGAGGATGAAAATTTGCTCATACATTTATTGACCGTTTGTACTCCTTTTGAGAACTGTCTGTTCAATTCATTTACCCACTTATTCACTAGACCATTTGTTCTTTAGGTATTAATATATTCAGCTCTTTATATACTCTGGCTATTAATCCCTTTTCATATGAATACTATGCAAAGGTTTGTTGTTCCCATTTTATAGGCTGTGTCTTCAATTTTATAACTGTTTCCATTGATGTATGTAAGCTACTTATTTATTTATTTATTTATTTAATGTGGATCCTGGGGCTTGAACCCTAGTCTTGGGCTCTGTTCCTGAGCCTTTCTGTGCTCAAGACTAGCACTCTACCACTTGAGCAACAGTGCCACTTCTAGCTTCTTCTGAGTAGTTTATTAGAAATAAGAGTCTCACGTATGAGGTTGGCTTTGAATCGAGATCCTCAGATCTCAGACTCCTGAGTAGCAAGGATTAGTCATGAGCCACCGAGGCCCAGCTGAAGCTTTTTAATTTGATGTAATTCCATTTGTCAGTTTTTCAATTGTTTCCTGAGATGTTTCTGTCCTTCTGGAAAAATCCTTACCTGTGGCTATATTACCACGTTTTCTTCTGAGTTTCCAAGTCTCAGGTCTTATATTAAGGTCTTTAATCAGTTTGAATTTTTTTTTAACATAGGATGAAAGATATGGCTATCCCTTCAGTCTCCTACACATGTATATCCAGTTTTCCCAACACCATTGGACTCCCTTCAGACACTAATTACAATGTGGTTCTTTCCAAAATAGAAAATACAATCCTAAAATTCTTATGGAAACATAAAATCCTAATACCTAAAGCAATCTTGGGGCAGGAAAAAAAACACAATGCAGGAGGTATCCCACATACTTCACTTCAAATTAAACTACAGAACCCTTTACCTGCCTTATGTAACTGTAACCCCTCTGCACATCACTTTTATAATAACAATTTAAAATGTTTAAATGTAATTTTAAAAGACTACAGAACCATATTAACAAAGCAACATGGTCCTGGTACAACAGTAGGCAGGAAGACCAATGGAATAAAATAGAAGAGCCAGAAGTAAACCCATTCAGCCATAGCCATCTGATTCTTTGTATTGTTACTGTTATTGTTATTTGTTTGCAGTGCTGGAGGTTGCCCTGAGGGCCTGGTTCTGTGTTCTGCCAATCTTTTAGTTTGGGGTTAGTTCTTCAGAAAGGTTCTCACATTTTTATCTAGGCCTGCTCAGACTACAATCATCCCATCTCCACTTCTAAATAGCTACAATGACAGCCATGTGCTACCACACCAGGCTTTATTTTGTTTTGAGTGATTATTTTATGACATGGAACTAACACATTCTTGCTGTTTGCTATTTTGCTGAAACATCAGCCTTGGTACTCAGGCTGCACAGTACTATGGTGTATATTTTTGGTTTCTATCCATGGTTTCTGGCTCATACCAGCCTCAAGGCAGAACACTGAAACTAGAATTCTCTTCTCCAAGGTTGATCATCAAACCTGTACTATTCCCTGCCTTTCTGCCTTGGGAGTTGACCATAAAGAAATTCTATAACCTACCTTCATTGAGTAGTAGGTTATAAGATCCCCCTCAATCTAGAGAGCTCCTTTCCCATAGCCTGGTGGATGGAAAGTAACCCAGTGAGGCCAAAACAAGCTAAACAGATGAGCATCAGTGCATATCCCCACTCAGCCTGTTAGTGATTATGCCTATTCTTGGTAGTCTCCATCAAAACCCAAAGATCAGAGTTAAACTGTTTTTATGTTTGAGTGGGAGAGAGGTTGCCCAGAGAGTGTTGGGAAACTCCATGCCCCCTTTACTATGTACATTTCCCCATGACTCTCTCCTCTCTGCTCTTCACAATATCCTTTATTTTAAAAAAACAAAACACACTGGGGCTGGGGATATGGCCTAATGGCAACAGTGCCTGCCTCGTATACATGAGGCCCTGGGTTCGATTCCCCAGCACCACATATACAGAAAACGGCCAGAAGTGGCGCTGTGGCTCAAGTGGCAGAGTGCTAGCCTTGAGCAAAAGGAAGCCAGGGACAGTGCTCAGGCCCTGAGTCCAAGCCCCAGGACTGGCCAAAACAAAACAAAACAAAACAAAAAACACAAACACATAAGAGGGGGCTAAGAAATTGAGGGACAAAGGGTGGACAAGTACAGTATGGGTACTCACTAAATCCTATGTTGAAAATGAACTATATAGCTTGTGGATAGGGACAGCAGGAAAAGCAAAGAGAATGAAGGAAGGGGTGACATTGTCCAACATGTGCTCATTACCTGAATTATGAAATACAATAAGAATGTTTAACAATCCAGGAGTCAGTGGCTCACATCTGTAATCCTAGCTACTCAGGAGGCTGAGATCTGAGGTTCATGGTTCAATGCCAGCATGGGCAGAAAAATCCCTGAGACTCTTCAATTAACTACCAGAAAACCAGAAGTGAAGCTGAGGCTCTGAGTTCAAACCCCATGACCAATAAAAATAAGTAAACAAATAAAATTTGATTTAAAAAATAAGCATCAGTGTTTCCTTGAGTTCTGGGAGCCACTTAAATTAAAGCTGAAGAGAGAGATGGTGGGATTTTATAGCCAGTTAGTCAGAAACACAGATAAAACAAGACATCTGAAGTGAGTCAGGGGTGGTCTTGAGGATGAGTTGCAATCTGTTACTGTGGGGGCAAGGGTGGAAGAAAACTATCAAGAATTTCCTGTAGCCCATTGCTGAGAGGAATGTGGGTAATAACAAGAGACATTCAGGGAAGGAGGCATGTGGCAACTGTGTGGCTAGGACGTTAAGGGCAGGGGTCTTTGGGAGTTGTCACAGAAGAAGATTGCTCCAGTAAGTTGTAGAAACACAACTGCTATCAGTGCCTTTCCTATGACATATCAGATCAGCAAAAGCCACATCCTGTAATTTGCAGAAACATTTTTAGAAACTCCCCATGAAAGTTGCGTTGGCTGTTTCTCCAGAGATGTTACTTTAGCTAACCCTTCTTTCTTTTTCCCCCTTTTGTACAACTATTTTAAGTATCAAATTACTTCTGGGGAAATTCCGATTAAAAATTGTATTTCTTTATTCAATTCAGTAAGGGGTTACAATTTGAACATTGTTCATTGCAGGACATAAAAGAAAAATGTAAACTATACCAATACCACCACCAATAAGCAGAGCCACATTAAAAATAAAATAAATTGCCAATACCAACACAGGAAATCTGGAGAACACGAAAGGGGCAGGAATCCCCAGTCGTAGGGGAGAGGCCACAATACTAATTCCAACAGGTCCTCCTCCTCACATCCAGGCCAGGTAGAGGTTAGAGACCCAAGGCCTAGCCAAGAAACTCAAGGAAGAGGAGATCAAAGACAGAATGGCCAGCCTGGGCAGGACAGTCCATGAGATTCTTAGGCCCAATAAAATACTCAAAAAAAAAAAAAACCCAGAAATGGAGTTGTGCCTCAAGTGGTAGAGCACTAGTCTTGATCAAAAGAAACTCAGGGACAGTGCTTAGTCCCTGAGTTCAAGCACTAGGACCAGCACAAATATAGACAGGCTAGGGGGTTACCAGTTAGTCCCTCTTCCCTGACCCCAAGGGAGTCTACCCTGAGCTGCTAAACCATCTAGCACATCAATGTCTCATTTCAATTCCCACCAGGTGGGGTAACTGGAAGGATGACTCAATCCAGAATGTGGCTGGGAAAGGCTCACCTGACCTCCCTCCTGATGATGGATTTCTAGAGAAGAAGCAAATGGACTTGGAAGCTTCCCTGGCTGTGAAGTGAGAGCCAGGCAGCCTGGTGTGGGAAGGGAGCTGTCCTGCCTGGTGGAGGTCAATGAGCTTGTGGACTTGAGCTCCAAGACAGGGCCTGTGTCTGTGTTGCTTTGTTCACAAATATACTGAACCATATTCTTTGTTCAAGAATAACTGTCAAACTCTTGTTCCTCACTTGCCTGTGAGACAGTGTTGCTATGTAACTTCAGCTGCCCTTGAATTTGAGGTCCTCCTGCCTCAGCCCCACGGGTGCTGGGATTACAAGTATACATCACCATGCCCAATTTAACAAATGTATTTTCTTATGACAAGGCATTAAAAATGAGAGCAATCACCTTTATGATAATGAAGGGTGGGGCACAGGAAAATAATAATCAATTTGCTATGAATGGCTTAGGAAATTTATTTCATTTAAAATGTTTTATATTATTATTGATGCTTTGGTTTTTTGAGACAGGTCTCCCTGCGTAGCCTGTGCTAGCATGAGATTTAAGATCCTCCTGCCTCAAGTCTTTAGCAGTATAGGAAAAGATAAATGCGCAATTTAACAGATACCCTTTCTCATAAGAATTTATAAAGAAGGGATGGGGGGGGGACTGGGGGAAAGCAAAGGATGAAATGACATTGTTCACAAGAGAATTATACGGGGCCTGGGAATATGGCCTAGTGGTAGAGTGCTTGCCCTGGGTTCAATTCCTCAGCACCACACATATAGAAAAAGCCAGATGTGGCGCTGTGGCTCAAGTGGTAGAGTGCTAGCCTTGAGCAAAAAGAAGCCAGGGACAGTGCTCAGGCCTTGAGTTCAAGCCCCAGGACTGGTCAAAAAAAAAAAAAAGAATTATCCTTGTTACCCAGTTTATGAAATGGTAACCCCTATACACAATACTTTAATAATGACAATAATATTATATTTTAAGAAAGTTCTTTAAGAATCAGAGCAGAGCAAAAATAGCCTCATGATTAAATGTGGTAGAACACAGAAGATGATAATAAACTTATTTCCAGATGGCTCAATGGAAATTCCTGCAAACAAGCTTCTAGTGTACAATGTTGGGATATCAAGCCATAGAACACCATACCATGAAGAAGGAAACTTCATCCGAACCTAGTTATTAGTTAGATTCTTAGGCAAAACTCTGGCAAATATTCTGTAGATTTCCATCTCAATCCAGCAAAACTTCATTGCTAGCTCCCTGCACAGGTCTCCCACAAGCTTTCCCCTGGGCCTTTGATTCTTTTCAAGATTTCTCATTCATTTCCTGGCACCAGGAACCTCCTGTTTGGGGTACAATTTCCAGCTGATGCTGAGTGAAAGGGAAGAGGGATTCTTTGTGTTTCCATGCACTAAAACTGGAGGTCTCTGTTCCCAGTTCTGGACCGAGGGAGCCCTGATGTGCAGGTCTCTCTCTTGGGCCTTTTCCTAGTCCAGATCTTCCCTGGCTCTTAAAGGATGAGTTTGAGATAAACCTGGGTAATCTTGAACATAGGGAGGCTTGTGTGGACTGCTCCTGGCAAGAAACCCAGAGTGGGTCAAGGCCCAACAATGGGAATGGGAACAGAGTTGGGTCCAGCTGGAGCAGAGCATTGGAAATGCTGTGAAAGCCACACTGCAGGTGATGCCTGCACAGTGCCTCTAGAGGAACAAGTGCAGGGGCCTGAGCCAGGGTAAAGGGAGTGGCTCCTGAGAGGGCATGGCTGGAGCAGAGTTGGGGCTGTCTTCTAAGGCCAGAGCGGGCCTGACTTCAGGGAGCCTTCTGAGCCCAGCCACTGTGCCACAGAGCTCTCTTCCTCCTGTGACTGTCTGCTCCTGTCCAGGCCATTGTGAGGCTCAGGGCTTACTGAAATTGTGATCTCATGGTGAGATGTCCTGGAGGAAAGAGAGGAGAAGAGAGGAACATTGCAAAGGCCCTTGAGATTCCAAGATTAAAGAAGAGGAAAGGATACACCCAAGACTGTGTAATAGTTCATTTACTTAACAACAACCCTTTAATATTTAGAGGCTGATATTTCCAGTCCACTGCCATAAGCATGTCTGGTCAAAGAAACCTGAATTCTAGTTCTGAAATCTTCAATACAGTGAATTGGCCATAGGTTTGTACAGTCTTTGTGAAGGACTCTTATTTAGCTATGGAAAAAAATGCAATGTACAAATACATAGATGAATCTGAAGCTCATTACCCTAAGTGAAATTATCCAGATTAAAAACAACAAGTAAGCCAGGTGCCCCTGGCTCACACCTGTAATCCTAGCTACCCTGAGGCAGTGGTGGTTCTGGGAAGGGATGGAGTTTCTCACTGATTCCAGGCTGTGGTCACATGACTGTCCTCTGGGTAATGACGGACACAGCAAATGTCAACTTCATACTCTTTCCTCTGTGTAATAAAACACATTGGAACATTTCTGCAAAAAATTCATTCATCCCCCACCAGCCTTGACCTAGCCCACTTCACCTATGGACCCAGTGTTTCTAGGATCCAATAAACCTTTTTCTGTTAAAGGGGGAAAAGAGGTGGAGCCTAGAGGGATGTTATTAGTTCATTTGAAGCACTGCTTTCTGAAGGAGTTAAAGTAGTTCTTGGGCAGTTTTTGATGTACAAAGGGATTACATTTACATAAGAAAGGTAATGAGTACATTTCTCTTTGAACAGTTACCCTCTCCCTCATTTCCTCCCACTCCCCCCATGAACCCCTCCTCGCTCCAAGTTGTAAAGTCAGAGAGTTGTTGTAATAGACTAAGACTGGACCTTCCCTGCTCTCAGTCCTCTTTCTTCTCTCCCTTTCACATGCACTGTCACAATTATGCATGTGATAATTGTAAGAAAATATTCTGAGTACCAGGAGTATGAATAAAGAAAAAAATCAGAAACACAAGCTCACAAGCCAACAGGTTTTATTAAACAACCTGGGAAGTCATCTATGTCTCCTCCAGCTGGGCTGGAGAAGAAATGGCACAATTCCCTTACAACTAAGCACTCTGCCATTAGGCAGAAAAGTGAAGTCAGGTGGGGCAGAAGTCAGGAGTAGGAGGGAGCAGAATGTGAACAGGGGAAGGGAGTCTCTGCGTAGAGATGGAATCTTATCTTGAGTTTCTGGAATGAGTTTTTGTTGTTGTTTATTTATATGTTGGAGTGTTTTTGTTTTTGTTTTTAGTCAGTCTTGATGCTTGAACTCAGGGCCTGAGCACTGTCCCTGGCTTCTTTTTGCTCAAGGCTAGCACTCTACCATTTGAGCCACAGTGCCACTTATAGCTTTTTCTATATATGTGGGGCTGAGGAATCAAACCCAGGGCTTCATGTATACAAGGCAAGCAACTCAACCACTAGGCCATATTCTCAGCCCTGATGGTTACATTTTTATACATGTTTACACTGTGTGATAATCCATTTTACCTCTTCTATTTCATTCCTTGAAAAAAGTACTACTTACCTTGTACAAGAACTCAATCGTGTGAAACAGAGAAGCCACATTTTGAGAGGGCAAACTGGGAGTCTTTATTGGACAATGGCAACTATAGGTGCAGTCTTTAACAAAGACCTGCAGCAGGTCAAATACACTTCACACTTTTAAAAAAATTGAGCTATGACAGTACTAAGGCAAGAAAAACAATACCAACAAAGCAGATCAACTACAAAGGAGAGCCGAAGTGAGACACCATGGGGACCAGAGGAGAGCTAAGAGACATGAGACACCAGGCATGGCATAATCACATCTGTGCTCCTCCATTTCTAAAATAGGGTCCTGGTCAGGGGACAAGATCACTGGGAGCTTGAGAGTTTATAGCCCAAGACTGGCAGGTCCAGTAACTTATTGTTCAAATCTCTGCCCCTGCCTCAAGGAATTCAGGCATTCCCATCACCCCCTGGGGTGGAACTTCCTTACTTCTACTATGAGGACAAGATGGTGGCACTTAAACCCAATTCATCCACCACATGGCCAAGATGGTGCCTATTAGATCCATTATCCATATTTCATTTATTTACAACTTCACCCTAAAAGTTAAACTTAGGTGTAAATCTAACAAAATATGTATATGACTCATATATTGCAAAGTAGAAAATAAAAATGGCAGAACTTAAAGAACACCAAATAAATGGAAAGAGAGTATATCTGTTCATGTGTTGGAAGATAATTGTTGAGATTCATATGTGTGTGTATGAGGGGGGGTTCAATTATATCCCAGTAAAATAATGCTAATCTGTCAGAAATTTTATTATTATCAGAAAGCCAATTGTCAAATTGATAGCAAAGGCTAAGAAAATGGAAGAGCCAAACAGTTTTGGAAATGAAGGGAAAAGCCCCAAGACTCACACTATTCTGATTTAAAGACTTGTAAAGCTCTACTAATCAAAGCTGTGCTGCTAGCTAAATGATAAAAAATGTAGATCATGGCTATATTTAGTGTATAAACTTATCATTTGACAGGTTAGGTGGTATGCAAATGTAATCAAAGGTATTAAATATGGTAGATTTGAGGGGAAACTCAAATAGTGTAATTTCTTAAAAAGGAAAGTCAAAGTTCAACTAAATAAACACCAGGAACATGTACTTGAAAGGGGTGGGATGTGGCCAAGAGAACAATGAGTGAAGAGGAAAAAAGGGGAGGATACAGTCAATACAGTCAAATATTCAATGCATGTTCTACAAAATTAGGAAGAATGAAGGAAGGGATGGATAGGGGAGGGAGAGATGAGAATGTTGAAAAGGGTGAAATTGATGCATTGTATTTATTAACTGCTTTGTAAATGGCAACTCATCTATGCACCTACGTAAGATAATAAAAATAGTTCAACTCTTTCCATGTTTTTATGAATGGTGTTGTATGGAAGAACTCAATTGGTGAGAAAGAGAAGAGAAGCCACATTTTGAGAGGTCAAATTGCGAGTCTTTATTGGAGAGCTGGTGACCCCGAGAGCTGGTAGAATACTGTCTCAAAGACCAGAATCAAGCCTGAACCAAGCTTTTAAAAACAAAAATCACATGTTTGGGGTGGAGATCAAATCCAACAGAAACAGAACTTTCCATCTGGGGAAGTAGCTCAGGGGTCAGTTTAAACTTTCCATATAAGGGAGATACATCTCAGACTGAGGGAGATACACAGAGGAGAGTGAATTCAACCATTTAGGGAGATAATCCAGGACAAGAATTCTTTGTAGCAAAAGTTCTCCTAAGGCTAAATAGCATGACATTTGCAAGTCAATGAATGGTCTGTTGCACCTCTAGGCTTTTCAGAGCAGGACAGAAAGCCCCCTCCACCCAGAAAGGCACCAGGATGGCTGTGAGAACAAGGCAATGTTACTTAGACCAATCTCTATTTCATTCACCACTGGCTTAATGTACACGAAATCAAATCATTGAGTTCTCAATGAGAGAATAGCACTGTGACCTTAGGATCAAGGGCATAAGCAAGTTACTTTAACCAAAAGTTTACAAAAGAGGCTCTCCTGGGCTAGACCTGTCTCATTACCATTAAACAATATATCTGCCCTAGTGGTACAGACAGTTTTTGCCTGAGCTGTTTGCACTTATAATTTAAGGAGTCTCCAGCAGTGAAAGCTGGCTCCACATGACTGATACCGTATAGTCAGGAGACTTTGAACTTAAACAGAGCCAGCAATCCTTTCCCAGGTTAGGCTGGATAAACTTTACAAATCTATGTGCCACAGAAGGAATGCCACACAACAAAAGTCTTAGTTCCAACAGACCCAAAGTGGTCTTCCATCCTGAATCAGCCTTGTGTGGTGGAGCCAAGCAGGGGTCCCATCTATTTTTACCATGTCAGGGTGTGGTCATGATGATGATGAGGGTCTCTTCCAGGTGGCTGTTAGGCCATCCTTGATGAATTTCTAACTAAAATGGAATCTCCAGGTTGGAAGGGATGGGCTGGATCTGCATTTCCAGCACAGCATCCCCTGAACTGTTTACACGCCTCTTTCTGGGTTGCCTACAAGTTCTGCAGAAACTTAAGGAAGCATTATTAACTTAACCTAAGGCTTGGGTGGCGGGCTAGACCTCACTGGTTTTCAAGGAAGCTTTTTTTCCTATGCCTGGTACAATGTGCCAGGATGACAACTTTCGGTAACCAGATTTTCTCCAGTAAGGCTAGGGTTTTGTGGACAAACATAGAAGGCTTGGACTTGTATCCAGACCACTTGTAGTAAAGCTGACTCCATTAGGTCAACCTGATCCCAAAAATTCTTCTGAATGGCTTGTTATTTGTTCCTGTTATGCCTAGATTTCTGGTCCCCAAAGACCACCAAGGAGCCAATACTGATGCAAACATATGAGAGTCTTTATTGCAAGCTCGAGCCTGGACTCTCAACTGTCACCAGCACAGCGGATCTGGATTGAGAGCCCCAACCCTCAGATAGGCAAGGTTTTTATTGTGATTACAAGAAGGACAGGGTATCTCCAACTTGGTGGTTACTTGATTGGATGGCATTTAGCAAGCAAGTCTTGTCCTATTTCTATTGGCTATCTACCCTTTCAGTTATCTATTTTGGCTTTGATATCGGGAACTGGCCTCAATATCAGGAATTGACAACAGGTGGTCACGTAGCACTGATGCAGAGGATTAGTGCAGGGTGTCGGGGCCTCTGAGGACCCCTTTTCCCCTATCTCCCAGGGAAAATGCCTGAACCCAAAAAACTATGAAAGAGCACTTGGCCTTGTCTTCCGCCAGCAGAAGGCAAAGGCGTACTCTCGTGGACCGCGTTTAGCCAAGGAGAGTGAGTTACTGAAGCCCTCCCTCCCTGCCCCTTCTCACGTGTCGGAGATTGGCGCAGAAAGAAAGACTCCAGGGAGACAGTCTGAGGTTTGAACTGAACTCCGCGCCCAGGGGGTGTGGGGGAAGGATTTATTACTGTGACGGAGGCGGGAAGGCGGGAAGGGAAGGACTTGGCTAATTGGCTGAGCCGGGCTGTCTCGGCAAGAGTGGCATCCTGGGACTGCCCCCACAGACTGACGTCATGCCCCAATAGGACTGCCCCTGGGCTCTGGCAGCGCCATCTTGAAAGCATCCACGTGGACCCGAGATTGGGGCGGGAGGCAGGCTGAGCCAGAACTACTCCCTCCAGTTCCAGACCTGGAAGGCATAGGAGTGGCTTCCAGCCATAGGGCCCCAGGACGGGAGGAGGAGAGGGTCAATCGGGGACCGCCCCTCTACGTATGCAGTCAGCATCCCCACATCTCCCCCTCTTTTATTTTTTAAACAGCAGGAGGTGCCTTACTCGAGGGCATGCCTGTCTTAGGTTGCCTCCCCTGTGGGAGATCATACCCGTCATTGGCAAAAGAACACACTGGCACTTTAGGCTAATCTACCTGCCGGGCGGCCAGCCTGATGAGAGAATTCGGGGAGAACGGGATTGGCATTCGAGAGAAAGCCAATGTTTCGGCTCCATGCCTGTGGGCCCTGGCAGTAGCGGGTCCTAATGGGCGTTATGACTAACCTCGTGGGGTTCCCAATTGGTCAAAAACAAAAGCCACTCTTGACCCGAACAGCCCTAGCCTGTTGCCACAAATGGAGACCTGTTTTGACTAACAGAGGGTAAGGTAAGCAAGGTGCAAATGTGAACATAAGGCACTTATAACGTGAACAATTGTAACATGGAGCCGATTCAAATATGAACAGTTGTAGCACATGAGCAATTATAACACAGGCACAATGCAATGGAGGGTCTGTTATCTGGCTCAGTCCATAAGAGATAGAGAAGTCCTGATCCGATCTAGTGCCACCCGAGATGACGCAGACAACATTCCCTCTTTCCAGTAGTGAGGTAGTAACAGGTCCAAGCTTTGGCTCCGGCGACTTTCGTTGGTCCACAGAAGCCAAGGCACTGGTAGCTTAAAGCATTGGTTAGTAAACATTTTAACGTAAACATTTGGAGCCCTAAGGTGCCAATTTCCTTGCTTATTGCAAACATTTATCATAAAACATTAAGGTGTCAAAACCCTTTAGCTCCTATTTCCCCCAATGGGGCCCCTAAGGTAAGCAGCAAGGGGAGGAGCAAAGGAAGGAACAAAAGTGTGCAAAATTTTCCTTTAGTCCTTGTGCAACACTGCAGATGGTGCCACAGCAAAACATTGCACCACGGGACGCCAGGCGATGCCCAGGAAGCAAGCAGAGCTGGCACTGGTCCACCGCCAATGTACACAGACAGGCTTTCCGTCTCCCCATTGAGGATCCACCAGGGTCTCTGTTTTTCCTAGGGAGAGAGTAAGGGGAGACATCCCTCAAGGGCAGGTGCCCTTGGGTGATCATTCAGATGAACAATATTTTAAGTCTCTAGCTGGTATCCAGATTGGATTTGGTTCCCCAATTGGGAAGACGCATGTGAAGCCCCTTCCTGCACTGATAAGTGGGTCCAGGCCTCGCCATGCTCCTGTGAGGGGGTCCTTCCAACGGACTTCCACCTTTACATAAGGTGTTTGGCTTGACCAATGTCTCTGGAAAGCTGACAGAGGTTGGTCCTTGGAAAAATTTAAAATATTTAATGTAAACATCGCTGTCCTCAGCTGATCATGGGGGCTTCCCCCCCTTTTTGTTTTAATAATTGATCCTTCAGCGTCTTATTATGCCTCTCAATTATGGCCTGACCCTATGGGTTGTATGGTATTCCAGTGGTATGTTTAATATTCCACGTTTGGAAAAAGGCCTGTAAAGACTTGCTGGTGAAACAAGGTCCATTATCTGTCTTTACTTGTAGGGGAAGCCCTAGGATAGCAAAACATTGTAGGAAGTGGCTCTCAGCATGCCGGGCTCTTTCCCCCACATGTGCCATGGCCCAGCAGGCCCGAGACTGGGTATCTATGGACATAAATATATACTTTAATCTTCCAAAAGGAGCATAGTGGGTTACATCAGTTTGCCAGATAACAGGCTTTAAGCCTCTGGGGTTGACTCCAGGAGATAGCAGGGGAGGGACTTGCAGAAAAGGCATACATGCCTTGCAAGTCCTAATAATCTTTTTAAAATCCTTTATAGGAACTGAAGGAAATCTCTGATGTAACCCTCTCCAGTTTAAATGTGTACACTCATGGAGTCCTTGGGCCATTTGAAGGTTTTGAGGCTGTATGACAGCCATAGCTGTATTAATCCCATTAGTGGCCAGATGATCGGCCGCTTGATTACCTTGTGCCAGGTTCCCAGGCAGTCCTTGGTGTCCGCGAAGGTGCTGTAGGAATATAAGCTCAGCCCGCTCTTTTAACAGAGACCTGACTTGGATCATTAGAGGGGTGATTGGGTTCTCATCTAACTTAATATATGAGGATACTAGGTTTGGTAACAAATTAACCACATACAAACTGTCAGAAAACAAATTCATCGGCTGCTTGACATGGGTCAGTGCCAGGGTGACTGCGTATAGCTCCTTAAACTGCGCAAACCCAGTAACTGCTTCAAAATAATGGGTGTTTCCTTTCCCACAGGCAGGGGAGGAGGCGGGGCATACCACCACAGCAGACCCATCTGTAAAACATTTCCCCATCTGTAAAAACATTTGCAGCCTTGACAAGAGGCCTAGTAGAAAAAAGCATAGGAGGGGTCCATTGTAGCTTGGAGAACGAGGTCACCCATCTCGAAGTTCCATAATGGAAATCTAACTTCCCCATAAAACCCTTTAAGGCACTAGACACCCGATTATGGTTCCTTTTGACCCACTCAATATCTACCAGCCTGTAAGGGATGGTTATCACATCGGGATCTTGCCCATAATATCTCAGGGCAGTATCCCTGCCCTTAATTATTAAATCAGCTAGCTGGTCCAGCTGGGAATAAACTCTTGGAGCTCCTCCCACCGATGTGTGCACCCACTGAAGAGGCTCGCAGGACTGGGTAATGGCGGCTGAGAAAAGCTCAGATCCAGGGAGGACCCAAAGACAGAGTGGACACTCAGGCTTATAGCTTATGTGCCTCATCTAGGGCCCTTTGGATTTTCTGGAATATTACTTGGAGTGATAGAGTTATTGTAATAACACCAGCGGGCGCTTTGCCCTTTAAGGAGTCATGGAGTGGGAGCAACTCTTCTGTAGGCAGGTGAAGCCAAGGCCTTAGCCAATTAATCTCGCCTAACAGCTTTTGCATCTCTACCGGAGTATAAGATGACTTGAAGGATAACTGGGGCTTAAGGGGGCACAAAGAGTCTAATTTAAGTTCTGCCCCCAAGATCTTAAAGGGGTATACTTTCTGAACCTTGTCTTTGGCTATATGCAGTCCTCCTCCTTGTAGGAGTGGTTGTAATTTCCTATAGGCCGAGTCCAACACTCGGACATCGGCTGCCCCAATAATGATGTCATCCATATAAACATATAGAATAATATCTGGCTGACTCCGAAGAGGTTGAAGGACTTGTGACACATAATGCTGACAAAAGGCTGGACTATTAGCCATGCCCTGGGCCAGAACCACCCACTCATACCTTTGGTTTGGCCCCTGGTGGTTAACTGAGGGCATGAAAAAGGCAAACTTTTCACAGTCTTGGAGAGTCAAGGAGGATGGAAAAGAAACAGTCCTTGATGTCAATTACAATCAAATGTCTATTCTGAGGAATGGAGGGAATCCATGGCAGCCCCCTTAAGGGGGTGCCTACAGGGACTATCCGCTCATTAATCTTCCTTAGGTCCTGTACCATCCTCCATTTACCTGAGGCCTTTTGTGTAACAAATACCGGGCTGTTCCAAGGGCTCAGCGAGGGTCTAATACACCCTAGGGACAGTTGTTCTGACACTATTTCCTTTAATTTCTCTAATTTGTTTGAGGGGAGCGGCCACTGTTCCATCCACACTGGGGGTCCCGGAAGCCACTGAATGGCAGGGACAGTAGGAACAGTGGCCTTTAGGATTGGGGGTGAGGCCCTGTAGAAGAAGCAGGAGCCTCCTGACTTGAGGTCTCAGGAGGAGGCACTCCCTGATGGTCATTAGGGCCACCTGACTGGTCATGGCCTGACGAGACTGCGGCCTTAGTCTTTGCTAAGATGTCCCATCCCAGCAGATTGTCTGATAAGCCTGCCATTATCAGGGGACACACTTCTCCCTTATTACCATCCAGATCATTCCAGGCAAGCCAGTTCCTAGATACTTCACTGTCAACTTCGCCCCCTACTCCTGTCGTCTGGGGCCCGGCGATCAACTCCCATCAAGGAGGAATTTCCTTCTTCCTTAATACAGTCCGGTCAGCTCCAGTATCAAGTAAGCATCGAAACTTTTTCCCAGCTATAGTAACCTTCATGCTTGGCCTGGCTTCTGAGACTATCAGGACTACCCAGTGCACCCCAGGTTGGTCATTAGGCTGGTTGCCGGGTTGGTCACAGAGCTGGTCACTAGACTGGTCACCTCCTTTGGGTGACGGGACTGGAGGGCACCCCACTGCTAGTTTAAAGGCTTCCCCCCAACTTCAAACTTGGACTTGTACTCGCTCCGCCAATGATATCCCTTCTTGCACCGGGGGCAAGGTGTCTTAGGCAGCACCTTAGTTTGGCCGGAGTTTCGTCCTGATGAGGCACTAGGTCTTACAGAACCTGAAGGACATTCTCTCTTGAAATGGCCACGGCCACCACACCCATAACATCGCCCTCTGCTTACCTCGTTGGCTGTGGCAGGAGCAGGCTCCTCATTAAGCGAGGCAGTCAGCGCCTGTGTCCGGCGGGTCCGAGTATTGAGATCCCGACAGGCAAATATCCAGCCTTCTAGAGGCTAGTCTTTCATTCCTGCACAAGCAAGTTTGTGGTCTGGGGCCATTCCATCCCACACCAGGGACCTGACAAGTTCGTCCATCTGAGACCAAGGAGCCTTCGCCTGAATACTTTCCTCCACCCTCTCGATAAAGGAGGCGAGGTCCTCTGTCGCCCTTTGAGTAACTTCTAATGTCGGGGTCTTTGGGGGCCCCTTCCCTAAGGATCTCCATGCCTACATCCCCAGGGCCCACACCCGCTTCCGACAGGATGCGGGAAGAGGGGCCTGTTGAAAGTCAGTAACATGGGGATTGGCGGACCCATACAACATTTCGAAGGTGATGGGGATTAGGAGATTGTCTGCTCGAAATTTCTCAGTCTGAGCAGAGCATGCATCCCTAAAGGATGCACATCATTTCATGTAATCTTTCTTTTTTTTTTTTGGTCAGTCCTGGGCCTTGGACTCAGGGCCTGAGCACTGTCCCTGGCTTCTTCCCGCTCAAGGCTAGCACTCTGCCACTTGAGCCACAGCGCCGCTTCTGGCCGTTTTCTGTATATGTGGTGCTGGGGAATCGAACCTAGGGCCTCGTGTATCCGAGGCAGGCACTCTTGCCACTAGGCTATACCCCCAGCCCCATGTAATCTTTCTTAACAAGCACGGTGTGACCTACATGTCTCCACGTTTGTGCGTTGGAAAACCGGTTGTTCAGGCCACGGAGTAGGGTCCAAGAAGAGTTTGGTCCCCTCTCAGTGACTGTTTTCCTAAGATCTCGAAACTCCTTGACTTCCCCAGGTTCCCACCCAGCCGTGATGCTGGCTGGCTACGTCAAAGTCTACCATCTCCTCTATACCTGGTAGAAAGTCCTGCAACAGCTGTTCGGCGACAATGGTGGTGGTGATCGTGGCAGAAGCGTGACGGGCCATTGCAGGTCCAGGGTGATGTGTCTGGTGGGGGTGGGGGAGCAGCGGCAGAGGCTGCCAGCTACCCTCTCCCTGGCCACATGTCTCGGGAGTGCGGCATCTAGTCCGGGATTCTGGAAGCTAGGCCCATGATCAAGATCGTCCCACTGCCCATCCGCGGGCCCGTCAGGATGGGGCATCAGGCCCTCCTCCTGCAGGTCCGTGGGGCAGGGGGGTTGTCTCCTTCTCCCCCAGGGCTCTCCTTTGCAGCTCCGGCCCGACCCAATGGATTCTCTCCTGTAGAAAATCAAGCTTTGAGAGAGGCTATGATTGGGAAAATTACAAGAGGTAGATCATTTCCTATCTCCCTATCTTCCTATCTTCCTTGCCGTCCAGCTCCCTCTCCAGCTGGTCCCAGGTTTCCCAGGAAAGCGGGTTAGCTTTAACCAACCATGGGATGGCCTGGGTCAGCTTCTCCCAAATCCGCTTGGTGGCAGAATCTGAGATAGTCTGTCCGGTATTTTTGAGCATGAACCATAATACCTTAACCGTTGGTTCGTTCCATTGAGTATGCGCTTGGCCCATCTTAGTGGGTCTCTCTCCCCTTAAACACAATCACTAAAGGCAACCTGTGGGGTCGCTGAACCCCGAAATTCCCGGCCGTGCATTCTTGCCTGTGCCCCACATTGGGTGCCAGATGTGGGGGCCTCTGAGGACCCCTTCTCCCCTATCTCCCGGGGAAAATGCCTGAACCCCAAAAACTATAAAAGAGCACTCGGCCTTGTCTTCCGCCAGCAGAAGGCAAAGGCGTACTCTCATGGACCGCGTTTAGCCAAGGAGAGTGAGTTACTGAAGCCTCCCTCCCTGCCCCTTCTCATGTGTCGGAGATTGGCGCGGAAAGAAAGACTCCAGGGAGACAGTCTGAGGTTTGAACTGAACTCCGTGCCCAGGGGGTGTGGGGGAAGGATTTATTACTGTGACGGAGGCAGGAAGGCGGGAAGGGAAGGACTTGGCTAATTGGCTGTCTCAGCAAGAGTGGCATCCTGGGACTGCCCCCACAGACTGACGTCATGCCCCAATAGGACCGCCCCTGGGCTCCAGCGGCGCCATCTTGAAAGCATCCACGTGGACCTGAGATCGGGATGGGAGGCAGGCCAAGCCAGATCTACTCCCTCCAGTTCCGGACCCGGAAGGCATAGGAGTGGCTTCCAGCCATAGGGCCCCAGGACGGGAGGAGGGGAGGGTCAATCGGGGACCACCCCTCTACGTATGCAGTCAGCATCCCCACACAGGAGGTAGAGCAAGTCACAAATGGGTTAAGCAAGCCATTTACAGAAGCAAAATATTGCGATCAGGCTGACCTAGTACCAACTTTATTTTAACAATTTTTCCCAATACCCCATGTTTTCCCATTACCACTAAGCAAGCTTGAGCAGGCTAAAACAATCCAGTACTCAATCATAAGTAAACCAACCCAACAGTTACCATGGCATTTCTACTACTATTATGGTTATTTCTATAGTTTATGACTATGATCATTTTTTACTGTCCATTACCATGGTTGATACCCAGGCACAGAGGAGAACAAGTGCTCCCTACATTTTTAAATGTCAAACTATAAGAAACTAGTCTCATGGGTGGGGGTGCAGCCCTCTAGCATGGAGTCATCACCAGAGTTTAGAAGCTGTTATAATTTTAGCACTAAAACTTATATTTAGTTACTCAGGTTCTCAGGTCAGCACTAACACTCCACCCTTTGTCAACCTACTACATCTGTGCCACACTTGCTCATTTACTCTATCCCCTGCTTTAAGTCCCTACATTTGTGTTAAGCTTTTACCTATAAAAACCTTGCCAAATGAAGAGTCAGGGCTCTCAATCCAGATCTGCTGCGTCGGTGACGGTTGTGAGTCTAAGCTCAAGTTTACAATAAAGACTCTCGTGCATTTGCATCGGAATCGGCTCCTTGGTGGTTTTTGGGGACCCCAAATCTGGGCATAACATTGGGGGCTCATCCGGGATCCCCCAGACCCCAAGACCCCCCCCAACCAGAGAGTCTTTCACCAGTGGGTGAGTTTTTGTTTGTCTGTCTTGATTTGTAATTTGGGTACCAGAATTGGTAAGAGTTGGCATTGGCCTAAGTGGACACACTGGTCAGTCATCAACTGGGGGTCTTGGAAGACGTTACAGGCCCTCATTTGGGGGTTTGAGTCCCCCTTTGTTTTTTTTGAAGGAACACATGAGTGTCAGAGGCACGCATCCCCCCTCTTTGTATTTTTTGAAAGGATGCAGTGGTATGAGAGGCCCAGGTTCCACACTCAATTTTGTCTAGACACTTAATTTTGACTTTTTTGTGGAGTTGGTGTGAGAGGCCAACGTTCCACATTTTCTTGCCTCCAGAGAAGTTCCATCTGTCTTTTTTTAGGAACTCTGTCCCATCTGCACTGGAGCTGGAGTCCAGCAACCTTTTGCCGGATGGGGCCAGTGAACAGCAGGAAGAGCCACAGCTCCACAGTCCATCTGTTCAGAATTGCAGACGAACTGGTAGTTTCTGTTTTACCTCTTGAGAGTTTTCGCAATTGCATTTCCAATCTGCAATGGCATCATTTGTTCATTTCGTGTATTGTTTTTTCATGTTCTTATCCCTGTTTGTTGTCTGTGTTGTGTGTGGACAGGTGTATTAAGAAATGTTAGGTCCTCTCCCTGAGGGCTCCATGTAGATGCCCCCACCTCATTAAGTCTCCACCCAGTTACTTGAGTAACCTGCAGACCTGGAGGCAGTTACCTCCCCTTTCCCTGAGGTCACCTCCTAATTCACCTGGCCATACCCCTCGCCCCTGCCCTAGATATAAGGCAGGGCTGGGTGGGGGTCGCTCTCTCTCTCTCCCTTCTCTCTGGCCATGGATCATCTTGGCCACAGGCCAGCAGTTTGGTAATAAACTTTCTTTCCTGCCTGAATACCGCGTGGCGTTCTCCTTTACCAGCTACCTACTTTAAAAACCTAACATATATGGTGCCGTGACTCAGATGGGGCTTAAGAGTCAGGACGGGTGGAATTCCCATCTATTTTTCTTCTTTTTCTGGGAGTATCCCCAGTCCTGATGGCCCTTTTTCCACGAACCAATCTGCTGTAAGTCGCCACATGGCACTTTTCACTAATACCATTGCTGGCCTCCACATCCACCTCCACCTCCACACCACTTGTCTACCCTGGTGAGTGAAACTGCTGCTGCTCCAGTTTTCTGCCGCTCCGTCCACTGCTTCTGCTGCTTCTGCCTGCCACTTCTGCCCGGTAAGCTCTCATCCACTCACCAGGTGCCTCTCTCCCGTGCTTTTTGGGTTTTGCATCACAGTCACACCCAAGCTGGGAAACTGCTAGCATGCCTCTTGACAGTGCAATGAGGCCTGCTCGAAATACTCGCTCAGATACAGTTTTTGCCACTGCAATGGTAAATGGTCAGAAGTCACTTATATTCAGGCTCTCTCTCTCTCTTTCTCTGTTCCCCTCTTTCTCTTCCTTTTTCTCCCTCTCTCTCTCATTTTCCTACTTACTTACTTACTTACTACTTACTTGCTTACTTAAAATTCCCAAGTCGTACCATCGTTGTGTGCCTTGCTCACAAAGCTGCCTCTTTTCACAGATCTTCGAAACTGAGGCTTGACCACCAATGTGCTTTGTCAGCAAAGATATCTAAAAGTTCTTTTCTCTAGCATTGACCACGTGGTGGATATTGGGTTTAACAGGTATCAGCTCAGGCGACATTATGCCTTGCTACCTGTTCTCTGTTAGTGTGTTTGTGTCCTCCTGCCATCCCCCTCAACATGGCATCCCACTGGAGTTTATCAAAATATGGTTTCTCCATTTTATAATCTGAAAATTGTTGTTTGCTAGCAATATTGTTTTTCTAACCGACCACATGGTTCTAAAATATTGGGCAAAAAAAAAAATGTCATTTACTATTGGAATTCCAAAAGAGTCTACTGCTGAAATTCATTTTTGCATGCTGTAAAACCTATGTGCACAGTGTGTATGTCTGTGCAAATGTCATTTGTTAGTATGTCCATCTAGCTATATATCTGTGCTAAAACTCATCACATCTACTGAGTTTTGTCATTGCAGAATTCTGGCAAGTATTTGGTCAGTTCTTGACAAGGTACAGGTAAGCTCTAGTCCCCTTGGTCTCCTTGTTGTTTTAATTGGAAATCAAAAAGGGCTTTTGTGGCAAAGACTCCTTGGATTGCAGTTCGAAGCCAGCCCGGGCAGAAAATCTCTCTCAAACTCCATCTCCCAACTAACCACCAAAGAGCCAGGCTGGAAGCATGGCTGAAGAGACTTATCTCTTACCAGACAAATGCTGGAAGTGGAGCTCGAGTGGTAAAGTACTAGCCTCGAGCAGAAGTGCTCAGGACAGTGCCCAGGCCCTGAGTTCAAATCCTGTGAATGCCAACGGGGGCAAGCCATCCCAGCAACGAGAACTTAGACCCCTGGGACTCAGCCAGTTCAGGGAACAAGGATCATGGAGAGGAGTAAGAGGAGAATTATGTCACATCCTAAATGGAGTCACTTTGTCTCGCCCTTTCAAAATTAATCAGAGCCGGGGATCAAGAGATAGTAGCTTGTCCATCTAATGTCCATGCCTGAGTATAAGAACTGTCCAAGTCATCCAATTTTTAATTTTGTGCCCTAAACCCTTCCTTTTGCCTTAATATTTTTTTTCCCAGCCCCTGCCTCATGAGACTTCTTCCAGGCTTCATTCAAGGACTGGCATCTACCACCAAGAGACCCTGCTGCTCGCCTTCTCCAGGAGAGGCCACATTTCTGCCTTTTACCCCTAATGCTGACACCCCTTGCCAGCAGGAAGCAGCCAGAGAGAGTCTTCGCCCTTTTTCATAACTATTAAAAGGCTGGAATGTAGGTCCTCTCCCTGAGGGCTCCATGTAGATGCCCCCACCTCATTAAGTCTCCACCCAGTTACCTGGGTAACCTGCAGACCTGGAGGCAGTTACCTCCCCTTTCCCTGAGGTCACCTCCTAATCCACCTGGCCACATCCCTTGCCCCTGCCTTAGATATAAGACAGGGCTGGGTGGGGGTCGCTCTCTCTCTCTCTCTCTCCCTTCTCTCTGGCCATGGATCATCTTGGCCACAGGCCAGCAGTTCGGTAATAAACTTTCTTTCCTGCCTGAATACCGCGTGGCGTTCTCCTTTACCAGCTACCTACTTTAAAAACCTAACAAGAGATGGGACAGACTCATACTACTCCTCCCTCACTTCTGACTGACCACTTTAATGATGTGAGAAAAAGGGCACAAGATTTGAGTGTGGAAATTAAAAAAGGTAAACTAAACTTTGTAGTGCATGCTGCAGAACCCCCTGATGAAGCCAGTGTAAATACCATCTTCCCACTCACTGGCCCTGATTGGGATTTTTAAAGCCTCTGGTGGGTGGCCTCAGTGGACTGATTGCTGGGGAAGATGGAAATCTCCACAGGGGAGGATCTGCCTGAGGCTTCACAGGGCCCCACGGTCTTTCCATCACTCCAGCAGGCAGCTGTTGACACCAGACATGCCATCCAAGGCATAGTCTCTGTTTCTCTGTCCTGTTTGTCTTGACTGGTTTTGTCTATGAGATTGGTACTAGTTTTAAATACAAATTTGTTTCCAATGTTTTTGTTGTTCATTTGCTCATTTATGGGGGAAAAAATCAGTCTGCAATGTGCTGTGTCCCCTTCTGTAAGAGGCAGTTGGGAGTGTGCAGGCAGCTGAGGACAAGTTTAAACTGTAAAGTGCTCCTGGCTAAAATTGGCCTAAGATACTCAGGCCACCTGGTGAGCAAAGAGATCAGCCTCAGGTAACAGCCCTTCTTCCAAATGAAGGTACTTAAAGGGTCAATTGATATGTAAAATGCGCTATTTGGGGCTGAGACTAGAGTCAAGTACAGTGTGTGGGCTGAGTCTTACTCCAGGGAACCCCCTTCCAGCTTTCTCTAGCAGAAAAGTATTTGATGCTAAGATGTCTTGCTAACACAAGCAAGCCCTGGTAAATGAGACTGGAGAATGCTAAAATCATTTGTTAAAGTTTTGTCTTAAATTTTGATCATTGCAGGAGTAAGATTGGCAAAAATACCTCTTGCCACTGGAAAATGTACAGCCGATATTTATTTTGCACGCTTTAAGATCTTTTGCATGAATGTGTGCATGTGTGGGTGTGAATGTGTTCAAGATTAAAACTGTCGGGCGCCGATGGAATAGGGAGGCACCCCGACTCGCTCCAACGGCATAGTGAGCTGGGAACCCCAACACCCAACACCCCATCAAGAACCCAGCAAAACCAGCAGCCAGAAGCAGTGGAGAAACGCAGGAAAACAAAAAGGAGCAAAAAAGAAGAACCGAAAACCTACACGGAGCCGGAGATTCACCGGGGCACCCTCCCCCCTCCAGCCGACCCTGGCACAAACAGGGTCAGGCTGGGAAAGGGGAACCCGGCGATCGGCAGGCAGGCTGCCAGGAGCGCAGAATTCATATAGGGGGAGACCCCACGGTCACAAGGCAGGGTGCGGACCAAGACACACCGGCAGCGACGAGAAGTTCGGGTCCACACCGGGTTTGGACAAGGGAACCCAGCGCGGCAGAAATCGGGAACCAGGGAAGCCACCACGACACTTAGCCAACCCCTGGAGGGCCAACGGCGGCGCGGGACACACACACAAAGCAGCAAAAGTGAGTGCCCTCCCCTCCCCCCCTCCCCCACCCCTGAGGGAACAAAGAACCCACAAATCAGGCGGGGAAACCCCCATCAGGCGCTGGGAAGGGCTCAGCAGCACCAACACCCCACAGGTTCCTGAACTGGCAGAACCGGCCCCGCCCCCTTCCCAACAGGGGCCGGGAGACAGCCGGTTGTGCAAACCCCACCTGAGGCGCCTGGACCTCGCAGACTCTTACAACTAAAACCACAGGCGCTGGTGGGCAATACCAGCCCAGCAGGGTCACTTGAGCCTGATCACGTCCCCCCTCCTAACAGCGGAGGTGAGGTCTGAAGGTGCCAAGCCACACCCGGACAGTCGATCCCACTGGGCCCCACACGTACCCCCCCCCCACAACGGACTCGTGGGAGGGCGCAAGCACAACCCAACAACCCAGGACTTGCTCTGGGAGGCATATCCCGCCGAAGTGCCTGTTGCACTGAACGCACAGCGCACAGGAGGGCGGGGCCCCCGGCGACAGCGCCCGCTCTGGTAGGCGTACCCTGCACTGGTGGGCGGGGACACAGCGACAGCACCTGCTGCCCGTAGACACGTCTACACAGGAGGGAGGGAGGAGCTACAAACCAAACCTGAGAAGCCATCCAGATCTCCAGATGCGCAAATCACAAAGAAACATAACTCAGTTCATCAAAGGGCAAGCCAACTCGCCAGCTCCAAAAAGCAGCACGACTGAAGAGGAGATGGAGACTAAAAAAGCAAATGAGGCCATGTTAACAGGAATGATCGAAAGCGTCAGAAATGAAATCAGAAAACAATTCCAGGAATTTAGAGCGGAAATCTGGAAGGACACCCAGGAAGCCAAGAAAGAAATGGAAGCAAAACTGGATACAATGCAAACCTGCTTTAAAGAAATGGAAGCAAAAATGGATACAATGCAAGCTGCCTTTAAAGAAAATCTCCACATCCTAAGAATTGAAGTGCATGAAAAAATAGATTTAAAATACAACTCTTTAAAGGAAGAAATCTCCACGATCAGAGCTGATATGACAACCATAAATAGCTCTCTGACATCCATAAACTCCGCAATTGAAACCATGACACAAAGAGTAGACCATATAGAATCCAGAATCTCTCGCCTGGACGATGAAGCAGCTGACAACAACCAGAAAATGACCACACTCCAAGAAAAGGTGAAGCTTCAGGGAAGACTAATCCAGGAACTAATGGACAAAGACAAGAGATATAATCTGCGCATAATTGGAATAGAAGAAGGAGCCGAATACCAGAGCAGAGGGCTTAATCATGTTCTCAATAAAGTTATTGCAGAAAACTTCCCCAATCTCACAGGGGACCCCATCCAGGTAACCGAAGCCTATAGGACACCTGGCAGGCCAGACCCCAGGAAAGCCACCCCAAGGCACATAATATTCAAGACTTCAGACCTCAAGATTAAAGAGCAAATTCTGAATTCAGCCAAAGCGAAGAAGGAAACTTTTTTCAATGGGAAGAGGATTCAAATAACATCCGACTTATCCACACAAACTTACCAAGCTCGAAGCGAGTGGAAGAACACCATCCAAGTACTCCAGAATAACAATTTACAACCTCGGATCAAATATCCAGCGAAATTGGAGTTCACATTCGAAGGGAGAACCAGATCTTTCCACACCAAAGAGGAGCTAAAGGAGTATGTGAATAAAAAACCAGCCCTACAGCGAATATTAAGAGGGGAACCCCACCCAACAGAGATCGTAAAAGACACACAGACAGAATCAGAAAGAAACTTCAATAGCCAAAGCCCAGCAGAAACACAAGCTCACTAAAGACAAGAAGAAAAAAAAAAGAAGAAAAAACAGCCCACCAAGAAAATGGAAGGAGAAAAAACACCCTTATCCTTGATCTCTTTAAATATAAATGGTTTAAACTCCCCGATAAAGAGGAGCAGACTGGCAGAATGGATTCGCAAACAAAAAGTTGACATCTGCTGTCTACAAGAGACCCACCTTACAGCAAGGGACAAAAACAGGCTTCGAGTGAAAGGATGGAGCAAGATCTACCAAGCAAATGCATCCACCAAAACGGCAGGTGTAGCCATCCTGATCTCAGACAAGCTTGACTTCTCTTTAAAGTCCACTCAAAAAGACAAAGAAGGACACTACATATTAATACAAGGAAAAATCCAGAATCAAGAAATCACGGTGATAAATGTATACTCACCAAACAAAAGAGGCCCGACATATGTCAAGCAAATTCTCAAAGAATTACAGAGCAAGATAGACGCAAACACAATCATAGTTGGTGTCTTTAATTCTCCTCTCTCTCCAAGAGACAGATCCAACACTCAGAGGATTAGTAAGGGAGCTGAGGACCTAAATAACACCATTTCCCAAATGGATCTAACAGACCTATATAGAACCTTTCACCCCACAGAGACCCAATACACCTTCTTTTCAGCAGCCCATGGATCATATTCCAAAATAGACCACGTCATAGCCCACACAAAGAACCTCAGCAAATACAAAAGTATTGACGTCATCCCATGTATTATATCTGACCACAGTGGATTAAAGGTAACCCTCAACAACAAAGGATACCACAGAGCCTATACACACTCTTGGAGGCTAAACCCCACGCTGCTATCCAACACTTGGGCCACAGATCAAATTAAAGATGAAATCAACGAATTCATAAGCCACAATGACAAAGAAAACACATCACAAAGAAACCTATGGGACACAGCTAAGGCAGTTCTGAGGGGCAAGATCATTGCACTCAGCACCCACATTAAAAGAATGGAAGCAGAGCAGGTGAATACCCTCACGATGAAACTAAAACAACTGGAGAAACAAGAAATGACAGAATCTAAAACGACTAGGAGAGGAGAGATCACAAAGATTAAAGAAGAGATAAATCTGATTGAAAATAGAAAGACCATTCAACAAATAAATAAGACTAAAAGCTGGTTCTTTGAGAAAATAAACAAAATTGACAGACCCCTTGCAAGACTTACAAAAAAAAGAAGAGAAGAGACTCATATTCGTAAAATCAGGGACTCCACAGGAAAAATTACAACAAGTACACACGATATTCAAACAATCATAAGGAGCTATTTCCAAAACCTCTACTCAGCAAAAAACAATAATTCTACAGAAATGGATCAATTCTTAGAGAAGTACAAACTGCCCAAACTGAACCAAGAAGAAATAAATCAGCTAAATAAACCAATAACTTACGGTGAGATACAGGAGGTAATCAAGAACCTCCCTACTAAGAAAAGCCCAGGCCCAGATGGATTCACCAACGAATTCTACAAAACCTTTAGTGAGGAGCTAATTCCAATACTCCTCAAACTCTTCCGCGAAATAGAAATGGAGGGAGAAATTCCAAACTCATTCTACGAAGCTAATATCATACTAATTCCCAAACCAGGCAAAGACCCAACAAAAAAAGAGAACTACAGACCAATATCACTAATGAACACAGATGCAAAGCTCCTCAATAAAATATTAGCTAATAGGATCCAGAAAGTGATTAAGATTATCATACATCATGACCAAGTAGGCTTCATCCCTCAGTCACAAGGATGGTTCAACATCCGTAAATCAATCAACGTAATTCACCACATAAACAGAGCTAAAATCAAGAATCACATTGTTATCTCAGTCGATGCCCAAAAAGCCTTTGACAAAATACAACATCCATACCTATTAAAAGCTTTGGAGAGAACAGGAATAGATGGAACATTCCTCAAAACAATAAAAGCCATATACAACAGACCAACTGCTAATATCATATTAAATGGAGAGAAACTTAAGTCATTCCCCCTAAAATCAGGAACAAGACAAGGATGCCCACTCTCCCCACTTCTGTTCAACATAGTGCTGGAATCCCTAGCCATAGCAATAAGGCAAGAGGAGGACATCAAAGGGATCCACATCGGCAAGGAAGAAATCAAGTTATCCCTATTCGCAGACGACATGATCTTGTATCTGAAGGACCCAAAAACCTCAGTACCCAAACTCCTACACCTAATAAACCAATTTGGCAAAGTAGCAGGATATAAAATCAACCCACAAAAGTCAGCAGCTTTTCTGTACACCAGCAATAGACAAACAGAAAAGGAAATTATGGAAACAATTCCATTTACAGTAGCCAAAAAAAGAATAAAGTACCTAGGGATCAACTTAACCAAGGACGTGACGGACCTATTCAATGAAAACTACAAAAATCTAATAAGGGAAATCAAAGAAGACACAAGGAGATGGAAAGACCTCCCATGCTCATGGGTAGGCAGAATCAATATAGTGAAAATGGCCATATTGCCCAAATTGTTATACAAATTCAATGCAATACCTATCAAAATCCCAGCCACATTCTTCACTGAAATAGAGAAACCAATCCATAAATTCATATGGAACAGCAAAAAACCTAGAATAGCCAAAGCAATTCTAGGCAAAAAAAAGCAATGCAGGAGGTATCACAATACCTGACTTCAAGATCTACTACAAGGCCATCATAACAAAAACAGCATGGTATTGGTATAAAAACAGATCGGAAGACCAATGGATTAGAACTGAAGACCCAGAAATAAAACCGCACTCTTACAGCCAACTGATATTCGACAAAGGAGCTAAAGATATACAATGGAATAAACATAGCCTCTTCAACTACTGGTGCTGGGAGAACTGGGCAGCCATATGCAGAAAACTCAAAGTAGACCCAAGCCTATCACCATGCACCAAGATCAACTCAAAATGGATCAAGGACCTCAACATCAGACCTGAATCCTTGAAACTACTGAAGGACAGAGTAGGAAAGACACTAGAACTTATAGGCACAGGAAGGAACTTCCTGAATAGAGTCCCAGGGGCACAACAAATAGGAGAAAGACTCGACAAATGGGACTACTACAAATTAAAAAGTTTCTGCACAGCTAAGGACATAGCCACCAAAATAGAAAGACAGCCAACGATATGGGAAAGGATATTTACCAGCACAGCAACAGACAAAGGCCTGATATCGGTCATCTACAGAGAACTCAAAAAACTAAGCCCCTCCAAGCCCAATAAACCTATTAGGAAATGGGCAAAAGAGCTAAAGAGAGACTTCACAAGAGAAGATATAAAAATGGCAAAGAAACATATGAGGAAATGCTCAACATCCCTGCTAGTAAAGGAAATGCAAATAAAAACAACCCTGAGATACCACCTCACCCCAGTTAGAATGGCCTATACTCTGAACTCAGGAAACAACAAATGCTGGAGGGGCTGTGGGGAAAGAGGAACCCTTCTCCATTGTTGGTGGGAGTGCAAAATAGTACAACCACTTTGGAGAACAGTATGGAGGTTTCTCAAAAAGCTCAATATAGACCTACCCTATGACCCAGCCATACCACTCCTAGGCATCTATCCTAAACAGCAAAATCCAAGATATCAAAAAGGCATTTGTACTACCATGTTTATCGCGGCACAATTCACAATAGCTAAAATATGGAAACAACCCAGATGCCCCTCCACAGACGAATGGATCCAAAAAATATGGTACTTATACACAATGGAATACTACATAGCGATTAGGAATGGTGAAATATTGTTATTTGCAGGGAAATGGTCGGAACTCGAACAAATAATGTTGAGTGAGACAAGCCTAGAACACAGAAAACAAAGGGGCATGATCTCCCTGATATATGACTGTTAACAAAGGGAGACGGAGAGACAGTAGAGACCAAGTCTGTGAATACTGTATATGTTCTTGATACATTGTATATTGCATATATGTCAACCTGACCTAGACAAGGGATAGAAAAACAGGTTGTAAGATATCATAAGAAATGTACACACTGCCCTACTATGTAACTGCACCCTCTTTGCACAATACCTTGTAAAAAAATTTATGTCCAATTAATAAAAAAAAAAAAAGATTAAAACTGTCAGCATGATGTAGGAATGGGTGAGTTTAAGTTTAAACTCAGTCATCAAGTTTTGCCGTTACCAAAAGTCTAAAAAGATTTTGCATTGTCTTAAAGAGAAACAACAGTTTTAAAAAATCTAATTTATGGTTGAAAAACTTGGTATCTTAATGCATAAGACTATTTGCACTATAATCAAGCTATCTGGTTTAACAAAAGGCATTGGGAACTTAATTTATTTCCACTGTTAAAATTTGGAACTAAATGTTAGAAATTTGGATATTAATGTTTGGTTATCACTGTTAAAGAACTGTTTGGGCTTCTTATTCAGAGATCAATAGGAAAGGACAGGAAAAACCTGGGGCAGGCCTGTGAGCCTTTCCTCAGGAGTAAGGGGTGATCTGGCAAAAGTGCAGCTTAGCCAGTCCACACCTGGTGGAAAGTATGGGCCTTGAGGGGGAGTCCAGGCATGGTGGAAAAGGAGTAAGCTGGCACAAAGGCAATTCACCAAGCTCCAAGAAGTAAGATGGGTATATTCCCATTCTGTAGGACAGGCCGATGGAGGCCTTTCTTCATCCTGTCTCTTTTGTTCTCAGATGAACACTGGAAACCTGATGGATGATTTGATTAGTACTTCTAAAATTGCCCCTTAGGATGGATTAAAATTGTGAAGTCTTAAAAAGAAAATTAAAAAGGTTTATTTGTATGATGTAACTTGATTTCTGTGTTATTTTGCAATTTGGATGTACTGAAAAAGCAAAGATGCTAAGTCCAGATTCTTGTGTTTGTTACTCTGGTGTTTGTAATTCTTGCATTAAGGAAAACCTCAATTGAGTTCAGATGTTCTAGGCAGTGAGTCAGAGCGACTGCCCGTGCAGAGACAGTAAGGATCTGGTGGAGGGCCAAGAAGGTGCGCATCTGTGTTTTCACAGGCCAGGAAGGGAAACTGCATAGTGGAGATCACCAGGAGCTGAGCATTTCAGATCTGCTTAGTAAACCTAGTTCATCACCATGCTGGCTGTAAGGGTGGTGTGTCTCCGGACACTACCTTCTATGGTTTTCCACCCAGCTTTCACCAAGGCCTCCCCCTTTGTGAAGAATTCCATTACAAAGAATCAATGGCTGTTAACACCCAGCAGGGAACATTGCCACCAAGACAAGTGTTGGGATGTGCCGTGGGAAAACTGCCCAAGAACTCAAAGAAACAGCATTTGAACCATCAATGGAAAATATTTAAAATTGACCAGATGGGAAGGTGGTTTGTTGCTGGAGGGGCTGCTGTGGGTCTTGGCATACTGTTACTATGGCTTGGGAATGTTTAATGAGATTGGAGCTATTGAAAAGGCTGTAATCTGGCCTCAGTATGTGAAGGATAGGATACATTCTACCTGTATGTACTTGTTAGGTTTTTAAAGTAGGTAGCCAGTAAAGGAGAAGCCATATTTTGAGAGGTCAAGTTGGGAGTCTTAAATAGAAAGCTGGTAGCTGCAAGTAGACTCCTGTCTCAAAGACCCACAGCCTTGAATGTCTCTTGCACAAAGCTTTTAAAAGGCAAAAGACACATAACCAGTGTGACAAATTAAACGTAACAAAAATGTTATACATAGGCAGAGCAAACTAGATAACGTTACTTGTTCCTAACAAAGTGTTATACATAAGCAAAGCCAACTAATCAGGGGAACTATAAGGAGCAGTAAGGACCTAAATATTGAAGGGAAGCAAGACTTTCCTGGAGCTTAATAACTCAGGACACATCTGCAATCCAAAGAATATCTTCTATCACCTCCGGCATTACTTAGATCCAATATCTGTATTTCATTAATTTTTAACTGAATATAGCAGTTTAGGACACTAACTGAAACCATTGCTACCAAGACAAGCCTTTGTGATTACAATGACAAATGCACGAAAAAGGCTCTATATCCAAGCCAGCTCACATCCTTGAGAAACAGACATTACACAGCAAAAAGACCTTGATATAAATACAGACATGAAATTTGGTAATCCTAATTTCCCATGTTTCCACTTTAAAACAAACATTTTGGACAATTCTTGCTTCTCAAATTTCCTTTATTCAGGAACCCAGTTATAATCCTCTTCCAAAGATTTTTACTCACATTTTTAAAATTTGCTTTTAAATTAATCCTTAGAAACGTTGGAACACTTGGTAATGCCCATCTACAACTTTGCAGCCTGAATTTTTAAAAAGACTCTTTTTTTTTTCATTCAGAGTTAACGCTTGGAAAAACTTTGAGCTCAAACACCATAGCTTTTCTATGTGTAAGAATTACATTTATACGGTACTGCACTGAGAGTCCATACATACCAAACTTAAAGAACTTCAGATCATCTTTTTGCTTTTTCCAAAATGCATCTAATTGCAAAACAGCACACATGCTTACATATATTGTGACTGTAATAGGGGAGGTCAGATCTGGCCAGTGCCATCATTAACTGTGGAGGGGCGTCAGATTGACTCCAGGTCAGATTAGAGCAGAAGCCAACTCCATCTTCACTAAGATCTCCCCCACCCTATCCAGGGAAGTTCCCCTTCACTGTGATAAGATTGTGTAAACTGCTTGACCACCTGAGTTGTGGAACATTCAAGGAACATTCAAGATTAAACCTGTGCCCTCCTATGAGTAGGCGTATCCACCTGCATCATGTGAACCCCACCAAATCCATGCGCCAATTCTAACTAGAATGATAGGTTGGTTCAAACAGATTCTGTGAGACAGACTGTAACCCCATTGGCCACCTGCGTGTGACCTGACATGCTCTGTAAGTGTTGTAACCTCATTGCCACCTGCATGTGGCAGGCTTGACCATGTGGTGTTTGCCTTTATAACCCGACCCTGAGTGTAGCCCAGGGCACGTGGTCCTAGCTTCCCGTGTCTGGGCTGCAGCCCTGGCTGGGCCAGCCTGCTATTTACGGTTGCAGTTCCAGCTCCCAAGTCTGGGCTGTGACCCTGGCCGGTCAGTATACTTTTTACTTCCCCAATAAATCCATCTTTTTACTTGAGACTGTCTGAGTGGTGGACTCTTGGAGGGATGGGGGATTCTCCCCACCCTCGAACCCCATTACATTGTGGTCCCCTCCCTTGGAGGGTCCCCATTACAGTGACCAAATTATATTATACAGAGGAATTAACCTTCTTCGCTTTTTAACCCCCCTTTTTGAAGTTTTTCCAGTTTTTTATGTCATCCAAAGGGGCAGGCTTTAGGAATACTAAGCACACTTCCCACATTGCCATCATGTTTGCAGTGTCCATCTATAAGGAAAAGAAAGGGAAGTACCTTCATGGAATGGCCATAAACACCCATCCACACCCATAAACACCTCTAGGACTAGATAAACTACACCTTTTTGCCAGCTCAACTCTAACCCCTCAAAGATAGGCCCACTGGCCCATCCTCACTTTTGCCATGTTCTTTTTTCTTGATTCCTGACTGAGAATAGACAATGCAGAATAGACAATGCCGTTGGCAATCATAAACCTTTACACTTAAATTTCTGATCCTTAGCCCAGATTTTAACAGTGGAGGGGAATAAACTCTAAGTCCTCTAAATATTTACATTTTTGCTAGGCCAGATAACTCTTGATAATGGTGCTAATAGCCAAATGCATTTAAATACCAGATATTCTTGAACATGTTCACACACACACACACACACACACACACACACACACACACACACACACACGTGCACTAAGATCTTAAAGCATGCAAAAAAGAATATCGGCCATACCTTTTCTGGAAGTAAAATGGCAAGAGATACTTTGGCCCACAACCAAAATACCTTACTCTTACAGATGACCAAGAGCTAGGTGTACATACAAACATTTTTAATAAGGCACATTAGCATCCCCCTTCACCCTCATTTCTCCAGAGTTTGCCTGTGTTAGCAGGGCACATTAGCATACCGATTGAATACCTTTGAATACCCTCAGGTGGAGGAAGGATGGGGGTCACCTGAAGCTAAATGCTTAGTCCATCATGTGGCCTGATTGCCTTTTATGTGATTTTAAAATAGAGCATTTTACAAATTTCAATCTGAGGGACTGGGGATTTAGCTCAGTGGAAGAGCACCTGCCTGGCAAGCACAAGGTCCTGAGTTCAGTCCTCAGCTCTGGGGGGAAAAAAACAACAACTATAAAAGACCAAAAAAACCACAAAAAAACTACAAAAGACCAAATTTCAATCTGACAAGACTAACTAGAAGTCTGTACATTTAGAGACCCCCTCGAGATCCCAGTGCTAAGCCTCCTTGAAGCCACTGCCTTAGACCATGCTGTTCTCTAGGGCTGGGTGAGCTGCACCTTTCTGCTAGCTCACATCCTCACCTTTCCCAGGGCTTAATGAACTGCATCTATCCTGCCACCTCATCCCTCACTTCTCAAAGATAGGCAACACTGACCCATCCTATGGCCAGATAATTCTTGATTACAGCTTTATGCATTAAAGTACCAGATTATCTTGAGTATGTTTACACACACATGTGTATAAGTATGCATTCACACACAATTGTGCACAAAGGTCTTAAAGCATGTAAAAATGAATATCAGCTGTAAATTTTCTGGAATTCCAGTGGCAAGAAATACTTTTGCCCATAGCACCATAGAACCACAGTAGTTAGTGTTAGAAAAACTTAAATACTTTTGCCAACAATGAAACAGTATCTCTTACTCTTACAGATAACCAAAATCTAGATGTTCAGACAAACTTTTCAAGCAAGCACATCAGCTAGCCTCAGCCTCTAGGGCCTCTGAAAACAGCAACATTGTTATCAAGACACATTAGCATATGAATTGGCCTTTTAATACCTTTAGATGGAAAAGGAGGATGAGTAAACTGCCAAAATACCAAGGTCCTGGGTATGAGGCCCTGGGTTCAATTCCCCAGCACCACATATACAGAAAATGGCCAGAAGGGGTGCTGTGGCTCAAGTGGCAGAGTGCTAGCCTTGAGCAAAAAGAAGCCAGGGACAGTGCTCAGGCCCTGAGTCCAAGCCCCAGGACTGGCCAAAAATAAAAAAATAAAATAAAATAAAATAAATAAAAAACAATGACACAGAAAGCAACAATCCATACTACAAATTGTTACTGACTTTTAAGAAAACAGAAGACGGGGCTGGGAATATAGTGGTAAAGTGCTCGCCTCGTATGCATGAAGCCCTGGTTTTGATTCCTCAGCACCACATATATAGAAAAAGCCGGAAGTGGCGCTGTGGCTCCAGTGGCAGAGTACTAGCCTTGAGCAAAAAAGAAGCCAGAGACAGTGCTCAGGCCCTGAGTTCAAGCCCCAGGACTGGTAAAAAAAAAAAAAAAAAAAGATGACAAGACCAAGACAGAAATAAAAAAACCAAAGCCTTCTGGGTAGGCCTAATCCAGAGATCTCCTACCTCAACAGTAACCAACATTCTCAACTGTCTTGAGATTCTGCTGGGTAGGCCTAATCCAGAGAGCTCCCACCTTAGCAGTACTAAAAACACTCTGTTGTCATCACTAATATTGAGGGCCTGGTTGAGGGGAGGGAGAGTCTTGGCACATCCACTCCCCTACTCCAACAGTTCCAGATGGACTGATCCTCAGAGAACAGAAAAACAGGCAAATAGAAAACAGGAAAAATAAAAAGAAAAACTTACTCCAAAAGTTTCCTGGGTGACTCCAAAAAAATGTACAGCCTGTCAGGTTTCCATGAGCTGGCTGTTGGAGCCACAGAAGAGCCAATGGTCCTTGAGAAAGGTCTCAAGTGGCACCTGAGCTTGTAGACTCTCCTATTCTTTGACAACCAGCTCAACCAAGCCATCTGTCAGTGCTGTCAAAGAAATAGATTGTGAACCTGAGGGGAACAAATCTGAGCAGAGGGGCAGAGGTTACTACATTAAGGATAAATAGGGGAGTAGCCTGCCTGCTATGTGCTTGCTTGTCAGATTTTTAGTTGATGGTGCACCTTTCTGCAAAAGTAAATTTTGCGTCCTGAGATCTTTGTTTATTTTTATCTCTTGGAGAGCATAACAACAGCAAGCAGGATCTGTAGTGCATATTTGGTAATGCACTTGTCACTCATAAAGTACACACCTGTGGAGGTTGCTTCTGCCTTGGGGGGACACAGTTTTGTAACTCTGTCAGAGGCCTGTGTGGGTCAGTGATATTGCCATTTGGTGTGTTGTTGTTTTTTTAATTTATTTCTTTTAGTTTTTTTTATTTGTTGTGCAGGTTACTGGGGTTTAAACTCAGGGCATTGAGCTCTCCCTTAACCTTTTTTGCTCAAAACTGGTACTCTACCACTTGAGCCCCACCTCCACTTCTGTTTTTTTTTTTTTTTTCCTAGATAATTGGAGATAAGGGTCTCTTGAACTTTTCTACCTGGGCTGGCTTTGAGTCTCACTCATTAGATCTTAGCCTCCTGAGCAGCTAGGATTACAGGCATAAGATTAGAGCAAATGGTCCATACCAAGCTTCTTTGCATAATTTTGATGAATGAAACATAATGTGGTTTATAAAGTATTAGATTAAAGCTAATCTCCATGGTAATCAAACAGGTCTAACATGTAGGTTCATAGTATCTCCCAGTATCATCAGTGGCAAAGAATAGCTGTTACTGAGCTTCTGAAAATACAGTGTACAATTGCTTTAGTGAGAAAAATGTTCTCTAGGCACTCCGAGGAAAGAGAACACGCTGAGGACATCTGTAGCAAAATAAAATAATTCTTAAATGTCTACTTCTCTGCTTCTCATCTCTTCCTTAATTCTCTTCCCACAGCTTCCCCAACCTGTTTCTTGGAAACCATTGTCTTCCTAAATTTCAGGGAGATATTCCAGCAGCACTTGCCAGTGTGTTTAAATGTGTTTCTTGTAGCCAATAGATAGTTGGGTCTTACCTTTTGCTGTTCTATGTCTTGTCATTTAAATGAAGAATTGTAGTCGCTGATACTGGGTGTAGAAACTGAGAGTAGTAGTTTCTGCCATTTAAAAAACTAGTAATGGGGCTGGGAATATGGCCTAGTGGCAAGAGTGTTGCCTCATATTCATGAAGCCCTGGGTTCGATTCTTCAGCACCACCTAAGCCAGAAGTAGTTCTGTGGCTCAAGTGGCAGAGTGCTAGCCTTGAGCAAAAAGAAGCCAGGGACAGTGCTCAGGCCCTGAGTCAAAAAAAAAAAAATACTAGTTTCTCCCTTTCAAAAAACCTTCAGCATTGAATTCTTTCCTGACTCCCTAAGGCTTATCTACTCATCCGTGGGATTTGTTTCCTCCACCTTTTTCATATTTACACTGATCCTCCTCCTCTTCTGTGTGTAAGATGTCTTTGAGTTTCTTTTGCAATACTGGCTTGGTGATGATAAATTGTTTTAAAGTTTGCTTATCATGGAGTGTTTTTATTTGCCCTTTTGTTGTGAATTTTAGTTTTACTAGATTTGGAGTATTTGGGGTTGGCAACTGTTGGCTGTCAGCAAATGAAGTACCTTATTCCAAGCCCTCCTTGCTTTAAAGGTTTGAGAACTCTGCTGTTATTCTGATGAGCTTCCTTTTGCAAATGGTATGCTTTTTTTCTCCTTCACTTTATGCTATTCTTCCTTATTCTGCATCATTATTAATTTAGCTATAATATATCATGGGGAAGTTCTATTCTGATTTTGTTTGAGTGTTCTAAATGCTTTCTGTACCTAAATGGATCTTTTTTTCAATTCGGTAAGTTTTCTGCTATTACTTAGATAAAAAATATTTCTTGGGGCTGGGGATATAGCCTAGTGGCAAGAGTGCCTGCCTCGGATACACGAGGCCCTAGGTTCGATTCCCCAGCACCACATATACAGAAAACGGCCAGAAGCGGCGCTGTGGCTCAAGAGTCTGAGTGCTAGCCTTGAGCGGGAAGAAGCCAGGGACGGTGCTCGGGCCCTGAGTCCAAGGCCCAGGACTGGCCAAAAAAAAAAAAAAAAAAAATTTCTTGTGCCTCTATCTCCTCTTTCCTATTAATACATGTAATTCATAAATTTGATTTTAATAGCTCTGAGATTCTTCTCATGTTTGATTTTTTAATTATATCCTGTATTTTCAATATGTCTACTTCTACTCCTTCTTCAAGTTCTGAGTTTCTGTCTTTTATAATGTCTACTATGCCAGACTTTCCACTTTATTTCTCATCTCAGTCTTTGATTTGATTTTGTTCTTGATTTTTATCTCTTGGTTGAGATCATTTATCATGTCTTACACTGACTTCCTTATTTCACTTATTTGTTTATGTCTGCTTTGATCTCTTTGTTGTATCCTTTCAACCTCATTTAGCTGTTTGGCTTTGCTTGCTATTTATTTAGCTTTTGATCTATATTCTTATTCATTTATTTGTGTTCATTTTATGTTTGTATAATTGCTTCTAAATATCTTTCAATTGATCAAACATTCTAATTCATTCTTTTGAGCTCTGTGTATGGAATTTCCTTCACTTTACTGTCATTCTGATCCCTCATTGTGTGGTTTACGTATTTTTATGTTAGAATCTACTTATTTGAAGAAATCGTGTGGTTTGGATTTTATTTCCCTAAGGTCTTCCTGTGGAGTTGATCTCTATGTTCTTATAGGAATGGGTATTAGCCAGGTTAACGTGCTGTTTCTCACCGTTCTATCACTCTTCTGACTTGTCTGATAGCCTCTTTGGGAGAGAACCAAGGAACAATCAAGCATAGACATTGGACAAAATAACACACAGCCACAGCAAAGTATCAGTCTCTTTTTTGAAGAGCCTTAAGAGTTATCAGGGCATTATTATATCTCTGAGGTCATGATCAAGTGCTGGGAGCCATTAGATCAAAATTGTTAGGCAAGAGTTCCCTGAAACCTGAAAGTGATTGAGGGGGTCCTTCAGGGTAATAACAGGGAAGAGTTACTTGAGACTATTGTAGATTTTAAATTCAATAGAATAATATGATCAATCAATGTTCATTCTGAGAATGGGAATGGGAATGGGTGGAGTTTTTTATGTCTATTATCTGCTATTTCTATTGATAGTGGGTCTCCCATCCATACTCTACAGTACAGATATCTATAGTCCAGTTAGAGGTAATGATCAAGGCCTCCCACTGGGCCTTTCACCACTCCAATCCAGCCCCAGATTTTAACTGGTTGTTTTTAACCAGTCTATCATGCTTTCTCCTACCCAGATGCCAGATGATAATCAATCAGAAATAATTAGGGATATGATCCACAAACTCCAGGACTTCCTGGAAAGCAGGAGATAGGAACTAGCCAAGTCATCCTTTTTTTTTTTTCTTTTCTGCCTCTACAGGATGGCTGCCCTTCCTTCTGCCAACTGTGTGCCCTGTTTCTTTTGTTATTATTCAGCCCCTGCCTCCTAAGACTTGTTTCATACTTCATCCAAAAAATACATGCATTTATCCAGGAACTATCCACCACTGCTGCTTTCTCCTGGACCAGGAAACATCTCCACCTTTTAACCATAAAGTTGACACTCCTTGCCAGTAAAAAGTAGCTAGAGAGAAATGGCTCTGCTTTATAACTATCCAAAGGCTGGGATGTTAGATCTGCCCAGAACAGCCCCTTCCCACCTTCCTCTTAGTGAAAGACAGCAGGTAGCCTTACAAAAATCACTGCCCCAAAACAGTAATCACCTGTAACTGTCAATCATCTCAATGTCAACCACCTGGCTGTGAGTCAGCAAAGGACCCCAGACTCTGATGTCACTTCTACATCCTCTGAAGTCAGTTCCTGAACTGACATGGTCATGGGCCTTCAGACAGTGACAGGTTCCCCAGGCTTGGAGATCATATCCACATCCACTGTGCTCACACCACCTCCCACCTTTCCTTATACAATCTCTCCACCATTTGTTCTCACTCTCTGTGTACCTCCATCTTATGTGAGCCAGCAGTTTACTTTCCCCACATGAACTCTTTTCTGACTGAACCATATGGTGGTCACCTCTGGGTGAACTTTACAGGAACATTTCAGCTAAAATTTCATTCAACCTCCAGCAGCCACATTGTTGGCTATCCTTTCCTCTTCTTTCCTAATCTTGGGATCTCAAGGGCCTTTGCAATGTTCTTCCCTTCTCCTCCCTTTCTTCCTGAGACACCTCACTATGAGATCACATTCTCAGTAAGCCCTGAGCCTCACAATGGTCTGGACAGGAGCAGACAGTCACAGGAGGAAGAGAGCTCTGTGGCACAGTGGCTGGGCTCAGAAGACTCCCTGAAGTCAGGCCCGCTCTGGCCTTAGAAGACAGCCCCAACTCTGCTCCAGCCATGCCCTCTCAGGAGCCACTCCCTTTACCCTGGCTCAGGCCCCTGCACTTGTTCCTCTAGAGGCACTGTGCAGGCATCACCTGCAGTGTGGCTTTCACAGCATTTCCAATGCTCTGCTCCAGCTGGACCCAATTCTGTTCCCATTCCCATTGTTGGGCCTTGACCCATTCTGGGTTTCTTGCCAGGAGCAGTCCACACAAGTGTCCTCATGATCAATCTTCCCTTTGCTCTTTCACTCAGCATCAGCTGGAAATTGTGCCCAAAACAGTAGATCCCTGATGTCAGTAAAGGACGAGGAGCCTTGGAAAGAAGGTAAAGCCCAGGGGAAGGGATTGTGGGAGAACAGTGCAGAGAGCAAGGAATAAAGTTTTTCTGCATTGAGATGAAAATCTACAGAGTATTTGCCTAGGAATCTTACTAATAACTGGATTGGGGTGAAGTTTCCTTCTTTGTAGTGTAGTATTCTACGGCCTTATGTCTCAAAATTGTATGCTAGAAGCTTGTTTGCAAGAATTTCCATTGAGTCATCCTGAGAAAAGTTTATTATCATTTCCTATATTCCACTGCCTGAAATCATGAAGCTATTCTTGCTCTGCTTCTTCATGAATTCTCATAAGAAAAGATCTGTTCAATCAGGAACACGAATACACTGCAAATTTCTTCTTAAAGGCCTGAGGTCCTCAAAGATTCATTCCTAGGAAGCAATGAGACCTAATATCCAGCAGTGAAGAGAAAACCTGTCAGAATAAATGTACCCAGCCAAAAAATAAAAATAAAAAATGTGGAGACATCCATTCCTGCCACCTCAAAGAGAGAGGGCTGGGGAGAGGGGGGGGAAGAGAGAGAGGGAGAGGGAGAGAGAGGTGGGGGGAATCGGGGGAAGCTCCCAAGGACAATGTTTTGGCCTCCAGGGAGATAAGGATCTTCACAGAAAGGGCACCGTTTTCAAGGAAAAGGGGACCAATGGGAGGACAGGGACCACCTAGGAGGTGGAGTCTTTACAAAAGCAGCTTCCAGGACCTTCTCCTAGCCTCACTTAAATGGCTCAGTGGCTACTTCCTAAAGATGGCCCAACTTCAGGTTGTAGGTTTCCCCTTCCCACAGCTCCTCTCCCAGTCTTCCTTCCATCCCCATTGCCCACTCTGCAGGCAGAGTTCCTGCTTTATTTCTGCTGTGAAGACTGCACTCCTCATGCTGTCCTGATTCCAAATTTCCCAGCAGCAAGCACTCCATGTTACCTCGCTTCTCAACTCCTTCTTCCCAATTTCTCCTTCAATCAGACCAGGTATTGCCCAGGTATCTTCTGTGGAAATGTGTACACTCATACACAAGAAGCAACTTGGTTTACATTGCAAACGAAACACTTTTGGTTTATGTACAGTTAATAGTGTTTTAAAATAGCTACAGGTTGGGACTGGGAAAAGGGCCTAGTGGTAGAGTGCTTGCCTAGCATGCATGAAGCCCTGGGTTCAATTCCTTAGTACCACATAAACAGAAAAGACTGGAAGTGACACTGTGGCTCAAGTGGTAGAGTTCTAGCTTTGAGCACAAAGAGGCTCAGGGACACCACCCAGGCTCTGAATTCAAGCCCCAGAACTGGCGAAAAACATTTTTTAATAAAAATAAAATAGCTACAATGAAGAAAGAAAACTCACAAGTTTATATTTTTCCTAAATTTTAGCCAGACATGTAAGTTGGCTTTTGTTGAATCCTTCTTATACTCACTATGATAATTATGAGATAATTACTGAGATAATTTAGTTTTTAGCACTCTTCCTATGGATTATATTAATTAAAAGCTTCTCAGCAGGTGAACTATAAAAGGGGTTGTAGATACAGGTCCCTCAAACCAAAGACTTGACATCAGTATCTCCAGCATGATCAGCTTCTTAAATCTGGCCAGTTTAGCTACATTTGGCATTTCTAGATGAACTAGGAAAGGAAAACTATGGAACTGAAGATTTTTTAGGAAATGTTGGGGTCACTGATTCACTGTGTGATGTTGCTGGCTTCTGGACAAGTGCTAAATCCTGTTGTTAGGATGAAAAAAGAAAATCCATTGATGCTTGATATTCTTTTGCCAACAATGCAATTAAAACAGTTGACTCACCTAGATCGCTGTGGATCACACTTGTAATTCTAGCTATTCAGAAAGCTAGAATGATTGAAACTTTTTCTGCAGGGCAGAAAAGTATGAAAGACTCCATCTCCAATGAAGCAGCAAAGTGCTGAAGTGAAGGCATAGCTCAATGGTAGAGTACCAGTCATGAGCAAGAAAGTGGAGCAAGAGTATAAGAAATTGAACTAAAAGGCTACCTGCCCAACAAATAACTAACAAATAGTTTGGTCTAAATTCTCTTCCTTTGTTACTTCAAAATTTATTTCATTGTTGTTAACCTCAACTTAAATTCAAAATGCAGTTCATAATAGGTGTTGATATATACATAAATGCCTATTATAATATTAAAAGACATGCTACTATTTTTTCCAGAAATCAGGGTGAAGAAAAGAGAAGGATGGAGAAAAAAAGGAAAGAATGGAAGAAGGAGGAAGATGGAAGATTAGGTGATGAGGCTAAATAAAATGTGACTTAACCTGTGGTGCACAACTGTAATCCCAGCACTAGAGCGGCTGACAGAAGAGGATCACTCCACTGAGGTCAGCCCAGCTACATAGTGAGTTATAGGGATAACTGGCAACACCCTGTCACAGAAAACCAAACCACAAAACTAAATCAATAATATAACACATCTTCTCCTGGAATGCACACAATGTTAGTCTTTGGGGTTAGGGTGAGCCAGAAGAAGCTGGCAGGGCCAGGCAGGGAGGACTGTAAGCATGAAGCATGGGTGGAAACGGGAATGGGGGAAGGGAACAGAAACAACCACAAGCCTGAGACGCTCAGATGACCACACTGTTTTCTACCAGGCTGGGCCTCAGGTATTCATAAGGTTATGTCCAGGCTCTCATTTTGTGCCTCGATTTCCTTATCTAGCTCAGCCAGCTCATGCCTGAACTTCTTCAGCACAGCCTTCGCTTCCAGGCTTGAAAAGTACTCCTCATAGTGCTGGCCCAGGGGCACCTGGAATGAGAGACAAAGAGAGGCAAAGGCAGTTTAGGGGTTACCATGATAGCTGGTTTGAGGGGGGCACACCTCCCTTTGTCTCATCCTCAGAATCCCAGACATCTGACTCTTACCATAATACACTGGGGTCTGCCCAGGTGCCAAATGATGTTGATCTGGAGACTAGCCACATAGGGATTGGGCAGTGCATCCATCAGTGTCTCCATGGTGGCATCCTTGGTGGTCAGTGGGGGCAGCTGCATGGTGCAGGGGGCATTAGGAACCCAGGAAAGCCAATCCAGCTAGAAGGATGGGGATTTAGAGTTCAGGAGAAACCTTAGTCTGCCTGCTCATAGCCCCTTCCCTGACTCCAGCCCCAAATTCCCAGCTGCCTCTGCTGCAAAGTACCTGGCCCAGGTGGATGGAAGAGTGCTGGCCAGTGCAGGTGAAGATGCACATGGTGACAAACCGGCAAGCCTGGGCTCGAGTCTCCAGAGAAGTGGGAAAGCCTAAAGGAGGGGGCTACAGTGATGACATTGACCGAGCCCCAAGCCCCAGCCAAGGAGCAGAGCTGAGGCAGCAGGCACAGACAGGAGAACAGGGGCTGAAAAAGAAGCCACTAACTCTCAGCCACTTGTGGATTCCACATGAGAATGTGTGGGGCAGGAAAAGGAAGAGGCCTGCTGCTGGCTCCCCATCAGTGGGGTGCTAGTGCTGGCTCACATATTCAAGGATGTGAATGCTCAGGTGGCAAATTGCATGTCCTTGGGAGCCACAGAGGAAATAGTCCCACCATGGCAATGGGCAAATGCTACAAGTTAGGACTTATTCTGAAGAGCCAGATGTGAAGCACTTAGGAACAGTGCTCTCCTGCAGTTAGCAAGGCCTTTGAGGGTCCTCCCAGGGGCTGGAAAAGCTTCTGGAAAGATCCCTAGAAGTGGAGTGGATCCAGGAAGGAGATTTAGAAGCCAGGACAAGGTCAGCTATTACCTCGGTCCTGGGCACCACGCAGGCCAGTTTCGGTGATCTCTCGACATCAGTGCTGCAGCTCATGGTCCTCTCTCACAGACTTATCCGTCTTATAATAGAGATCCAGAATCCCCTCCACATACCTGCCAGGCAAGGGCAGAGCGCAGGAGCTGAAGTCCACTGCTCTAATCACTGGTCAGTTCTGGAATTCCGGCCTCTCAACCCAGACACAGAGCCCTGTCCTCCCACGCCTTTTTCTCCCTGTCCCCATCCACACCAGCCCCGTGCTCCCTCCTGCCTTACCTGTAGATGACTTCCCACAGCCACAGAGCATCCTGAGCATAGCATAGTAGGACGACTTGACATCCAGGAGCCCCCGCTCTTTCAGGTCATCAGGGGGGCAGAAGGAGCTGTAGGTCACAAGGGCTCCGGATCTCCTGAGTACATCCAAGTGGCCGACCCCACCTGTGCTTGCCAGCTAAGGAGCAGGGAGTGGGGGCAGAGTCAGGCAAACTGGCTTCCCTGAAGCAGAGCCAGAGGGGGAGTGAACTCGGAACCCCCACTTTCTGTTCCCATACCTGGTCAAATACTCCAGAGTCAGAGACTAAGCCCTTTCTGGCCTGGAGGTTGATTTCCATGGTGTATCACAGGTGAGGAAGCAGAAGCTAGAGAGGAAAGAACAGGGAAGGGCACACTGAGAAGAGACATGAGGCAGGACCCTGGTAGACAGGATTTTCTAGGAGGAAAAGCACAGGTGTCAAAGAAAAACACAGCCTGAGGGTTAGGAGACCTGAACACCACATTTCCACTGATGTGTCTTGTTTAATTTCTTCTTCAAAAAGCTTTGTACATTATGATTATTGAAAGATTCTTTTCTTCCCTTATACTTCCCAGAAACTTACACCAACACTCCTCTACCTTTGTCCACCCCTCAGGACCCTGAGATAGTCTTTTCCTGATCTCCCCCGTCCTGGTGATGGGAATGTCACATGCATGCTTTACATCTGCTTCCAGATCATATCTTTGTCTTCCACAACAAGAACAATTTGGACTGGCTTAGAGGCATAGGCCTGTAATACCAACATTCAGGAGCAGGAGCATCACAAAATCCTGGCCAGGCTGGGCTACACAGTTGAAAATATTGTCTCAAAAATATTATTACTTCCTTGTTGCATATGGCCCCATGATAATCAGCTTCATGGAAAGCATGATTAGCCCACTGAGAGGGGATGGCCTAACCCCACCTGCCTCCATACCATCGTGTCCTCACACTTAGCTTGTGTTTGAAACAAGCCTAGCATATTCCAGCATCGAGGATTTTGCTTTAGCTGTTCTGCCACCCTAGAGCCTGAGCCCCTTCATCATCACATTGCTGGATCCTCATAGTCTGCTTCTAGTACTCATCTCTTCGAAGTACTCTTCTTCACATACCAGCACCTCATCTGCTCTGACTGCTAGCACCTTGCTCACCAGGGCCAACACCTTGCTATACAAGCCTTATTTTCTTTTTTTCCTTATTGGAGACGAAAAACTCAGAATACCAGGACCTCCTTGATAGATGCAGTTGTTACCACTGGCATCTAGGGTTCTTGCTGTGCAAAGGCACACAGAACACATATTTTAGTGATTCTGAGCTTTTGAAATCCAGATCTTGTGGTTAATAGGAGGTGCTACTCTCCCTAGCCACACTCCAGCCCTTTTATGCACTGGTTGTATATGTGTGTTTATATGTGTGCCAGTACTGGGACTGGAACTTGGGCCCTGAGTACTGTCCTTCAGCTTTTTCCACTCAAGTCTTGAGCTCTACCACTTGAGCCACAGCTCTGCTTCTGACTTTTTGGTGGTTAATTGGAGATAAGAATGTTGGGGACTATCCTGCTTAGGTTGGCTTCAAACTTCAATCCTCAGATCTCAACTTCCTGAGTAGTTGGAATATAGGCATGAGCCACCAGCTCCTGGCTACACTAGTTATTTCTGAGAAAGACTCTCACTTCTTGTCCCAGGCATAGACCTGGCATGTAATCCTTTCATATATCATTTTCCACTGTAGCTGGAAGAATAGGTGTGAGCCACAGTGCCTATTCCTTTAAGAATCTGAGAGATCTTCTGCCCAGGCTGGCTTAGAATCACAAACCTCCCAATCTCAGCATCCTGAATAGCTCCAATGATGCTACATTCTACTATTGGCTGAAACAGGTCTTGTGACCTTTTCTGCGCAAGTTCACTCCTTTCCCTTGGAATCATTTTTACCTCTATGGTAGGGTCCACCACTCATTAAAACTGCAGGTCGGGCCATCAAACACTGATCTGATCTCTTGCCTTCCTCGGATGGGCTGTCCCTAACCCTGCTGTCCTGAGAGGATGAGGAGGAGGGCTGCATGAGGGTGCAAGGAGACAGGCAGGCAGAAAACTGGGAATAAGTTGGTACCTTGTAAACAGGATGTATCATCGGAGGACACCACATGGTGGCCACAGCAAAGACCTCAGCCATCAAGTGACCCCTCAGAAGATGTGACTGCAGCTCCTGCAGCTGCAAGTCAGAGCTGCGCACCCAGCATTTGGCCAGGAGCCACACGGTTGAGGGATCCGTGGGCAGGAAAATTGGGGGTGGGCTGGATCCAATTTTGGGCAGTTCAAGCTGGAGCAAGGACAAGAGTGGAAAGGAAGAAGTTGGAGGAGGGCTGAGTGCCAGAGGCCCAGCGATTCCTCCTCTCTTGCACCTGTCCTCTCTCCCTTCCTCCTCTGAAGTTGCCTGGCTCTCTCCTTTTCACTGCAACTGCCCAGGCCAGCTGCCGTATCTCCCATGCTCTCCTACCATTCACTGTGGTGTGCCAGCACTGTACCAGCCTGAGTGCCTTCAGCGTCTGCAGGAAGTGTGCATCCACCAGCCCTGCCAGCCTCTGCTTCCCCTTTCAGTACCCTGAGTGTGGCAGAACAACCCCCTTCCTCCTTCATCCCACACTCTTGTGAAGAAATCCTGGGCTTTCCCCAAGCTTCAGTGTGACTTCTGCACAGAGCACTGGGCTCTGGTTTTAAGTAGCTGAAAGCTCAAATGTGCACGGATTACCGCCATTCCTAAAGCTACTGCCCCACGGGACCCTAGCACCTCCCATAGCCTTGGAATGAGACCCAAGTCCCCAGTGGTAGGACTGCTTCAATTCATACTAAATACAACTCACACCTAAGGTGTCCACATCTTCCACAACAGGCTTCCCCAGTCCCAGTGATTCTACCCAGCTTAGCGTGGTTAGGCTGGGTATCTCACCACACATTATTTCTTCACAACATCCCCAACTGTTCACTGACAATCTGACTTTTTATACCTCAGCCTCTTTGCCCAACACATCTTGTCCTTCAGATTAGGTCCTGAATCCCCTTGCTTGTCTTAGTCCTAATGCTCATCCAAGGAGCCTTCCCAAACTGTCTGTCCTCAGAATAATATGCACCATATAAATACGATATATATATATCAGATATGTATATATATATCCCATATTATATATGAATGTGTATATATAAATACGTATATGCATGTATCTTTGTGTTTATATAGATATAGATGTTTCAATCACTTATACAGACTTAGTCTTTCTCAAGAGAGAGAGAGGTTACAAACCCCTGAGAATCATACTTTGTCCCTTCCCCCTATAAAGGCCTCTTACAGCGCCTTAGCACCACCTGTGTGCTGAGGGGGAGAGGATGATCACTTGGATAGGGCAGACTGACTGAGAAGACCAGCCATGCTAGAACAGCTCTCCTGGGGCCTCTCACCTGGATGGCCATGGGGAAAAGTTGACCATCAGGCTGCAGTTTCAGCAGGACCACAGGGGCAGCCAGGTACTGCTGCCTAAAATGGATGACATTGGCCTTGATCCCATCCAGCAGGGAGAAGTCAGCTTGAAACAGTGTCCCGCCCTGACGAGAGAGAGGACAAGGGCTACTGTCAGCACGAGGCGTCTCCTTCCCACCTGGATTCCCCATATGAACACAGGAGAGAAAGCACCTGGCTTGTCTCCCCTACCCCTTATATCATGGTGTGCATTGTGAGCTTCATGTCACACCACTCTGACGCCATACATCTGAATTAGGCCCAGTGTCACAGAAGAGGAAACAGATGATCAGACAGCATGGCTATCTTGCCTAGGGTCACAGAGCTTACAACAGCAGAGGCAAGATTCAAATCAAATCTGCCCAGCCCTACATGGCTGTGGATTTGTCCCAGACCCCATGCTCATGCCTGGAGCTCCTTCTCCAGCTGGGTCTGCAGGTCCTCCATCCCGGAAGGGAGCACGAGGTGAGCAGGAAGGCAGACACAGCATCTCAGCACCATGGGGTTGGCGCCATTGAGAAACTAGTTCCCAAAGAATGTGTCCTCCTTCCAGGAATCTCGATCCCATCCTGGGGATGGCAGTTGATTGTGCTATGGCACCCAAGCTCCTGGTCCTTCTAACCCCCACCTGACCATCCCCATGGGAGCTTGTTCTGCCAGAGGCACTTAAGCCTCTGCTTCCCATGTCCAGCTCTTTCAAGTTTCCTGGTTCAAGATGGATTAGCGGAGTATGGGAAGTACTGGGGTGGAGGAACTGACCAGCCAGCTTGCCATAGCTACTCTTGAAGACACAGTTGAAGTCATCAGAATTATCCCAGGAAGCCATAGCATTTTGGGACATTTTGAAAATGAAGTCTGCCATCCTGCAGAAAGAATGGGGTCCATTTGAACCCAACATCACAGCCACAAGCACCTATCATGGAGTAGCCCAGCCCTGTGCAGTCCCTGAGCCCACCGTCTCCACCTGGCAGGATGCCACCTTCCCACACCGGCTGCCCAGCTCTCACCCCACAGCCAGGGACGTTTCAAAGTCCATAAGCTTGTCCTCTTAAATCGCTCATTAGCAGGGAGGTCAGATAAGATTTTCCCAGCCACATTCGGGATTAAACCATCGTTCCAGTTACCCAACCTGGGCAAGAAATAAACCAATGCGTGGGTCCTCCAAAAGTTTTAGCATCTGACTATGTGATCACTGGGCTGGGTTCAGAGGGAAAGGCTAACCGGTACAGCTTCACTCTTTCCTGCAATTCCTCTTCCCTGTGTTTCTTGAACAGATTTTGGGGATCTTGTGTGGCCTGGAATTGAAAGAGAGCATGATGGGAAATCTGCCCAAGGCTTCTCCCAGTGCCTGCTAGGTATGTCTCCTCAGCCAGCCCTCCAAACTAGCACCTGACCTGCAAGGTTCATTCTAGGATTCCTGCATACAGCACAGTGATAGCAGCTCTGCAAGAATACACTTTAACAACTCCTGGGGACCTTCTGCCCTCTACATGCTGACTGTATCCTCTGTGCCTGCTTCCTCCATAAACACCCATGAGCTACCTTGTGCCTCTTCACAAGCACACTCCACCTACTCACCAGTGCCCTCTAGAAAGGTCAGGATGCCTCTGCCTTGCACCCTGTGGTAATAAGGAAACCTGTACTCTGCCCCTCCATTCCCAGGGCCTTGCACAGAGATCTAATTGCAGAAGCAGGCATCATCCTGCATAAGGTGCCATTTTTGCAGTTTCACAAATGGCAGTGGCCCAAGATACTCTGACACATCCACCTTGAATTCTTCCTCCTGTGGATGACATTAACTTTGTATGGGCAGCACCTCTGGATGAGGTGCTAGAGGTGAATCCTGCTTCCACTGAACCATGGGAAAACTGACAAGAAGAAAGGCAGAAATGGACAGGGAGTACACATGCCCAAGTCCCAGTATCAAGTATCTGATCCTACACCAAGGACAGTAGATGGGCAGGTGCACCTCTTCCTTCATCTTCTTCCCTACAGTCAATCTTCCAAGTGCTGGGAATGCTGCACAGAGTCCAAGGCAGTACTGACTAGCTGCAGCTGAGACCCTGCCAAGCCTGAGGCCAGACAAGGACCCCTCTCCTCTGTGGAAGACTTCTGGAAGGATGCTCCATTCAAGCAGAAACCTATAGGTGAGCAGTGGCCAAGAAGTGTGAGAGCAAGAAAAAAAAATGAGAGGGGAACAAAAGAGTGCCTGATAGTCCCTGTAGAGCTCAGAGGTGAAGCTGCCGCATGAAGCAGGAGCACAGAGCATAGAGCACCAGGTCTGGGGAGACAACTAAACCAAAAGCCCCCAAGGTTAAGCCAAGGGCATTGGAGCAGGAGCCATTCAAATGTTCTAAGTAGACAGTGTTGTAAGAGTGGGAATGTGGGAATATGGCCTAGTGGTATACATGAAGCCCTGGGCTCAAAAAAGTTGGGAGGCTGGGGATATGGTCTAGTGGCAAGAGTGCTTGCCTTGTATACATGAAGCCCTGGGTTCGATTCCCCAGCACCACATATATAGAAAACAGCCAGAAGTGGTGCTGTGGCTCAAGTGGCAGAGTGCTAGCTTTGAACAAAAAAAAGAAGCCAGGAACAGTGCTCAGACCCTGAGTCCAAGGCCCAGGACTGGCAAAAAAAAACAACAACACAAAACCAGGAAGAATGTCGTGACTTTGGAGTCAAGAGAACTGTGGGGAGTGAAGAGTGCAGCAAAGTCCCACCACCACCACCAAATTCCCAGGAGGTTAGATGGCAGTAATCAGTGAGTGATTACTGCTTGCCACCATCCTCCCTAGAGCACTTTAGCTACATCTGGAGTGTGCTCCTTGAGCTAGGTACATGAATCCTCCACTGAAATGGGGAGCCACTTCCAAGTTGGGATAGCTCCCCCAGATTTCATCCATTTTTTGGTCCAGGGGCACAACACACAGCTTCTGCAACTTACTGTGGCCCTGGATGGTTATAGCAGGGCCCCAGCTCAGCCTCATCATGCTGACCCACCAGCCACAAATGCACCTTGTTGTGGAGTCTACAGACAAGGAGACACCAGTGGAGACACAGATGCGGTACACAACCAACTTGCTCACACATATTTCTACGTCTGAAAGTGAAGGAGGATGAATGTGCTAAATAGCATAGCCGATTCCCCACCCTCTCTGAGGGTGTCACTCATCCAACCCACCCTGTCTAGCAATGTGCAGGGGCCCCAGTGCCATCAGCCTAGACTCTACTCTGCCCAGCCCAAAAGGTGGGGCCCTGGCGGAGGCAGAACTTCCAACTGATATATTGATGAGCTGGAAAAGAAAATGGGAGTATTTCAACAGAAAACATGCAAGGAGGTGTCCATAACTTTAAGCAAGAAGCACTGAAAATGGTTCATACTGGGACTGACTGAAATATGGGGGGTGAGGAGGAACTGCCTCCATTTTAAATACATGCAGACTCTCAAATTGTTTCATCAATGGTAAAGGACAAATTTAAAGTTTTAGCAGAGGGTGAAGTGGGTATGGATACATTCATAAGTCTGCACATATTAATATTTCTTTATTCTACATTACAATATTGACCAAGAAATCACTTCCCCATTGGTGCACAAAGATGTACCTTGATATTTGGAAAGGTTTTAGTGTTTTGCTCTAGGATAATATACTCAAGATTATAAGTACACATTTAGGTTATTAGCAGTCTTTTGATGATACGTCTTTTTTGCTTTATACAAAGGAGTAATTACCATTTCTTTTTTTAATTAATTAATTAATTTATTTGTTTATTAATTGAACACAAATTTTTTGACAAGGTGTTGTGCAAAAAGGGTACAGTTACATAGTAGGGCCGTGTGTACATTTCTTGTGATATCTTACGTCCTGTTTTTCTATCTCTTCTCTAGGTCAGGTAGATATATATACAATATACAGTGTATCAAGAACATATACAGTAGCCACGTGGCCACGCCCAAGAAAGTTCGCCTAGGGCTTTAAATGTAATGTCGATATTACACCATATGTTGACAGTAGTCTTATATGAACGTACATACCTAGCTTTTTTGTATTCCCCTGAGAGGTCAATTTTTTTTTTATTTTATTTTTTTTTATTTTTATTTTTTGGCCAGTCCTGGGCCTTGGACTCAGGGCCTGAGCACTGTCCCTGGCTTCTTCCCGCTCAAGGCTAGCACTCTGCCACTTGAGCCACAGTGCCACTTCTGGCCGTTTTCTGTATATGTGGTGCTGGGGAATCGAACCTAGGGCATCCTGTGTCCGAGGCAGGCACTCTTGCCACTAGGCTATATCCCCAGCCCTAAGAGGTCAATTTTTGACCTTTATATGTTGAGTAATTGTTTGGTTTTAGTTACATATTGTTGGATCGCTGGCCCAATCCTGTGGGGAATACTATTTGACAAGCAGTTTTTGTTTCACAGACTTGGTCCCTACTGTCTCTCTGTCTCCCTTTGTTAACAGTCATATATCAGTGAGATCATGCCCCTTTGTTTTCTGTGTTCTAGGCTTGTCTCGCTCAACATTATTTGTTCAAGTTCTGACCATTTCCCTTCAAATAACAATATTTCACCATTCCTAATCGCTATGTAGTATTCCATTGTGTATAAGTACCATATTTTTTGGATCCATTCGTCTGTGGAGGGGCATCTGGGTTGTTTCCATATTTTGGCTATTGTGAATTGTGCCGTGATAAACATGGAAGTACAAATGTCTTTTTGATATCTTGGGGTTTGCTGTTTAGGATAGATGCCTAGGAGTGGTATGGCTGGGTCATAAGGTAGGTCTATATTGAGCTTTTTGAGAAACCTCCATACTGTTCTCCAAAGTGGTTGTACTAATTTGCACTCCCACCAACAATGGAGAAGGGTTCCTCTTTCCCCACACCCCCTCCAGCATTTGTTGTTGCCTGAGTTCAGAATATAGGCCATTATAACTGGAGTGAGGTGGTATCTCAGGGTTGTTTTTATTTGCATTTCCTTTACTACCAGGGATGTTGAACATTTCCTCATGTGTTTCTTTGCCATTTTTATATCTTCTCTTGTGAAGTCTCTCTTTAGCTCCTTTGCCCATTTCCTAATAGGTTTATTGGGTTTGGAGGTGCTTAGTTTTTTGAGTTCTCTGTAGATGACAGATATCAGGCCTTTGTCTGTTGCTGTGCTGGTAAATATCCTTTCCCATATCGTTGGCTGTCTTTCTATTTTGGTGGCTATGTCCTTAGCTGTGCAGAAACTTTTTAATTTGTAGTAGTCCTATTTGTCGAGTCTTTCCCCTATTTGTTGTGCCCCTGGGACTATATTCAGGAAGTTCCTTCCTGTGCCTATAAGTTCTAGCATCTTTCCTACTCTGTCCTTCAGTAGTTTCAAGGATTCAGGTCTGATATTGAGGTCCTTGATCCATTTTGAGTTGATCTTGGTGCATGGTGATAGGCTTGGGTCTACTTTGAGTTTTCTGCATATAGCTGCCCAGTTCTCCCAGCACCAGTAGTTGAAGAGGCTCTGTTTATTCCATTGTATGTCTTTAGCTCCTTTGTCGAATATCAGTTGGCTGTAAGAGTGCAGTTTTATTTCTGGATCTTCAGTTCTAATCAATTGGTCTTCCGATCTGTTTTTATACCAATACCATGCTGTTTTTGTTATGATGGCCTTGTAGTAGAGCTTGAAGTCTAGTATTGTGATACCTTCTGCACTGCTTTTTTTGCCTAGATTTGCTTTGGCTATTCTAGGTTTTTTGCTGTTCCATATGAATTTATAGATTGCTTTCTCTATTTCAGTGAAGAATGTAGCTGGGATTTTGATAGGGATTGCATTGAATTTGTATAACAATTTGGGCAACATGGCCATTTTCACTATATTGATTCTGCCTACCCATGAGCATGGGAGGTCTTTCCATCTCCTTGTGTCTTCTTTGATTTCCCTTATTAGATTTTTATAGTGTTCATTAAATAGGTCCGTCACGTCCTTGGTTAAGTTGATCCCTAGGTACTTTATTCTTTTTTTGGCTACTGTAAATGGAATTGTTTCCATAATTTCCTTTTCTGTTTGTATATTGCTGGTGTACAGAAAAGCTGCTGACTTTTATGGATTGATTTTGTATCCTGCTCCTTTGCCAAATTGGTTTATTAGGTGTAAGAGTTTGGGTACTGAGTTTTTTGGGTCCTTTAGATATAAGATCATGTCGTCTGCGAATAGGGATAACTTGATTTCTTCCTTGCCGATGTGGATCCCTTTGATGTCCTCCTCTTGCCTTATTGCTATGGCTAGGGATTCCAGCACTATGTTGCAAAGAAGTGGGGAGAGTGGGCATCCTTGTCTTGTTCCTGAGTTTAGGGGGAATGATTTAAGTTTCTCTCCATTTAATATGATGAGTAATTACCATTTCATAAGCCAGGTAGTGAGTATATTTCTTTTTGGACACTGTCACCCCTTCCTTCATTTTCCCCATGCTACTTTCTTTTTTTAGAAACAAATGAAACCCATAAGGTCACTGGTGGCTCACACCTGTAATCCTAGCTATTCAGGAGACTGAGATCTGAGAATCACAGTTCAAAGCCAGCCCAGGGAGGAAAGTCTTAGAGACACTTATTGCCAATTAATCATCAGAAATCCAGAAGGCCTGCTGTGGCTCAAAGTGGTAGACATCTACCCTTGAGTGAATGAGCTCAGAAATGGTGCCCAGGCCCAGCATTCAAGCCTTACAACCAACAAAAAGAAGAAGGAAGGAAGGAAAAAAGGACGGGAGGGAGGGAGGGAGGGAGGGAGGGAGGGAAGGAGGGAGGGGAAGGAAGGGATGGGGAGAGGAGGAGAGGGGAGGGGAAGGATGGAGGGGAAAGAGAGACAAAGAGAAAGGAAGGAAGTCGCTATAAACTTATAAAAGGTATTATAACAGAGAATAATTAGGACACTTGAAATTTTATAGATTTTTATAAGAAACTGTATGTTACTATATAGGAGCACACATAATTTTTTAATATACATCTGCTTATAATAAACAGATATATGCTTATTTCCATTGGTAAATAGATAAAAGCAGGAGATGTGTGTGAGCCAACTAGATCTGAACAAATTGGAACTCTTCCAAACTAGGAGGAGTGATCAGCAATGTGCTTATACATGATAGCAAGGCAGAAAAAGGTTCAAACACTTAACTATCACAGGTGCTTGTACTGCGCAACCAAGGAGAAAGGGGTTCTGGGCTCGTCAAATGTGCTAAAAGAAAATGTCAGTGTGGAAACACAATCCTTCTTTCCTAAAGATTGATTCTACTAGATGTCCCATTAACCCTAAGAGAATATTAACAATGCATACATGATTTTCATAATGCTAACAAAGCAAAACTACATGGCACATGACATTATGACAGACCATCTTCATATCTCTGGCCAAGTCAACAGAAAGGGGTGCTTCATTTCAAGGGAGAGACAGGTTGTAGAAACAGAGACTTATGTGGAAGACACAAACACTGAAAGACCAAGGCAGCAGGAGATATTTTACTGGAAAAACATAGCCCTACAAACAAGCTCCACAGTCCCAATCCTGAATCCATCTGCTCTGAAGACTGATTCATTCTATAGCCTCAGAAGATATGAAGATTGAGGACACTAAGAAGTATTACTTTGGAGGACTAGAGAAGATCTAATACATTTTCTGTAGCAACAAGAAAATATTAAAAGTCATATGTTAGTGACCTTATGAAATTATCTTAGCCAGGCACAGTGGCATATGCCTACTGGGAGTGGCATACTGCTACTCGGGAGTCTAAATCAGGAGAATCACTTGAGTCCAAGAATTTGGCCTGCCTGGCCTCATTGTATAACACTGAAAGAAAGCGAGGGCCAGGTACCAGTGGCTCATACCTATAATCCTAGCTACTCCAAAGATTGAGATGTGGAGGATCAAGGTTTAAAGCCAGCCTGTACAGAAAAGTCTGATAGACTCCCATCTCTAATTAGCCTGCAAAAAGCCAGGCTGGAGGTATGGCTCAAATGACAGAGTGCTAGGGGCTGGGAATCTAGATTAGCAGTAGAGTGCTTGCCAAGCATGCATGAAGCCCTGGGTTCCATTCCTCAGTACCACATAAACAGAAAAGGCACTGTGGCTCAAGTGGTAGAGTGGTAGCCTTGAGCAAAAGAAACTGAAGGACAGTGCCCAGGTCCTAATTTCAAGCCCTAGGACTGGGAAAAAAAAAAAAAGATAGAGTGACAGATAAGTAAACCAACCAAGTGAGTTAGAAGCCCTAGGTTTGGGAGGAGGGGGTTCCCAGTGTTGATGAAAGAGAGAATAAAAAAGAGAGAGGTGGGGAAAAAGGAAAGAACAAAAAAAAAGAAGGGAGGAAGGGAGGGAGGGAGAAAGCAGGAGGAGGAGGAGGAGGAGGAGGAGGAGAAGGAGAAGGGGAGGAGAAGGAAGGAAAAAACTGTAATGCAATTTCAAGTGTTTAACAAATTTTAATTCAATTTAGTCATTGTTCAAATATTAAAGAAAATTTATGTCTCCAAGTTCCATTTATACTTGTTAAATAAATGGAGTATTAAAATATAAATATGAATGGTCTCTTCATGGGCAAAAATATCTAAGGATTCAAAATCTCTACCAGGTTGTTAACAAAATTTAATTAATAAAAAAAATATCAAAAAAAAATCTCTACCAGGGACTGGAAGCATGGCTCAAGTGGCCGAGTGCCTACTTTATTTTAGCAAGTGTGAAGTCCTGAGTTCTCACACATGAGGATTCTCAAAAACTCTACCTAGGTAGAAACTAAGCCATCCTTCCATGAGCCAGGAAGGAGCTAAGGCCTCCAGCCAACAGCCCTATGAGGGTGCCATCTTGGGAGCAGATCACCAGCCCTAGAGTGCCTGAAATGACACAGTCTCAGCTAACAGCTTCACTAAAACTTCATAAGAGACCTGAAATACAATCACTTGGCCCCCAAAACTGTGTGGTAAGATACTTCTTGTTTTACAGCACTGAGTTTGGTAATGCTAATGTAACAATAGATGATTAATATGGTCCAGGTTTTGATTTTTTGAGTTAAAACTTCCTAAGTACACAGAAATATTCATGATGAACTGATCACTTAATAAAATTGGTCGTTGTTCACATATTCTTCCCTACTACCAACCTTGCCTGTCGGGGCTGTAGAGTAAAACCTTGAGTTCTGAAAAAGAATACTTCTTCAGGCTGAGGATATAACTCAGTGTCAGAATACACACACACACATACACACATGCACACATGCACACACAAATGTCTCACTGACAAACACATATATAGGACTGATGTAAAAGAATAGACAAAGATTTTCTAAGAAAATGGATCCCAAAAGTAGGCATGAGTAGCCCTACTTGTATCTCATAAAACAGACTTCAAGCTCAAATCATTCAGAAGAGACAAAGAAAATGACTTAATGTTAATAAAAGGAATGATCCATCAAAAGAAAATACTTTGTTAATATATATGAACCAAATAGTTCAGATTTATTATTAAACAAACACTTTTACACTTAAAGTGCTGATAAGACTCCAGAACAAAAACAGTGAGAGATTCCAGTATCTAACTCTCACTAAAATAGGTCATCTGCAGAAAAAAAAAATCAACAAAGAAGTAGAATTAAATAACACTGTAGACTAAATGTAACTAACAGACACCTACAGAATAATTTAAGTTTACCCAGTAGCAGCATAATACATGTACTCTTCAGCAGCTCATGGAGCATCCTCCAAAATAGATCATGTCCTGGACATATAGCAGGCCTGAATAAACACAAGAAAATTGAAATTGTGACTTATATCCTATCTGACCATAATAGAATTAAGCTAGAACTTAACAGCAAAAGATATTACAGATTTATACTCATCGAACAAAAGAGGCCCTACATACTTCAAGCAAATTCTCACAGAACTACAGAACAAGATAGACCCAAACACAATCATAGTGGGTGACTATAATACCCCACTCTCTCCAAGAGACAGATCCAACACCCAGAGGATTAGCAAGGGAGCTGAGGACCTAAGTAACACCATATCCCAAATGGATCTGATAGATCTGTACAGAGTCTTTCACCCTACAGAGACCCAATACACCTTCTTCTCAGCAGCCCATGGATCCATGGTACTCCAAAATAGACCATGTCCTAGCCCACACAAAGAACCTCAGCAAATACAAAAGTATTGACGTCATCCCATGTATTATATCTGACCACAGTGGAATAAAATTAACCCTCAATAACAAAGGATACCACAGAGGCTATACATATACTTGGAGACTAAACCCCTCACTGTTATCTAATACTTGGGCCACAGACCAAATTAAGGATGAAATTAACAAATTCATAAGCCACAACGACAACGAAAATACATCACAAAGAAACCTATGGGATACAGCTAAGGCAGTACTGAGGGGCAAGATCATTGCTCTCAGCACCCACATTAAAAAAATGGAAGCAGAGCAGGTGAATAACCTCAAGATGAAACTAAAACAACTGGAAAAACAAGAAATGATCGAATCTAAAATGACTAGAAGGAGAGAGATCACAAAGATTAAAGAAGAGATAAATCTGATTGAAAATAGAAAGACCATTCAACAAATAAATAAGACTAAAAGCTGGTTCTTTGAGAAAAAAAATAATAAAATTGACAGGCCCCTCGCAAGACTTACAATAAAAAGAAGAGAAGAGACTCATATATGTAAAATCAGGGACTCCACCGGAAAAACTACAACAAATACACATGATATTCAAACAATCATAAGGAACTATTTCCAGAACCTCTACTCACTAAAAAACAATAATTTTACAGAAATGGATCAATTCTAAGAGATGTATAAACTGCCCAAACTGAACCAAGAAGAAATAAATCAACTAAATAAACCAATAACTTACAGCGAGATACAGGGGGTAATCAAGAGCCTCCCAACAAAGAAAAGCACAGGCCCAGATGGATTCACCAACAAATTCTATAAAACCTTTAGTGAGGAGTTAATACCAATACTCCTCAAACTCTTCTGCAAAATAGAAACAGAGGGAGAAATCCCAAACTCATTCTATGAAGCTAATACTATACTCATCCCCAAACCAGGCAAAGATCCAACAAAAAAAGAGAACTACAGACCAATTATCACTAATGAACACAGACACAAAGCTCCTCAATAAAATATTAGCTAACAGGATCCAGAAACTGATCAAGAAAATTATACACCATGACCAAGTAGGCTTCATCCCACAGGCACAAGGATAGTTCAACATCCATAAATCAATCAATGTAATTCACCACAGCAACAGAACTAAAATCAAGAATCACATTGTTATCTCAGTAGATGCCCAAAAAGTCTTTGACAAAATACAACATCCATACTTATTAAAAGCTCTGGAGAGGGCTGGGGATATGGCCTAGTGGCAAGAATGCGTGCCTCCTATACATGAGGCCCTGGGTTCAATTCCCCAGCACCACATATACAGAAAACAACCAGAAGTGGCACTGTGGCTCAAGTGGCAGAGTCCTAGCAGCCTTGAGCAAAAAGAAGCCAGGGACAGTGCTCAGGCCCTGAGTCCAAGCCCCAGGACTCGGCAAAAAAAAAAAAAAAAAAAAAAAAAAAAAAAGCTCTGGAGAGAACAGGAATAGATGGACCATTCCTCAAAACAATAAAAGCCATATACAACAGACCAACTGCTAATATCGTATTAAATGGGGAGAAACTAAAATCATTCCCCCTAAACTCAGGAACAAGACAAGGATTCCCACTCTCCCCACTTCTTTTCAACATAGTGCTAGAATCCCTAGCTATAGCAATAAGGCAATAGGAGGACATCAAAGGGATCCACATTGGCAAGGAAGAAATCAAGCTATCCCTATTTGCAGATGACATGATCTTATATCTGAAGGACCCAAAAAACTCAGTCCCCAAACTCCTACACCTAATGAACCATTTTGGCAAAGTAGCAGGATACAAAATCAATCCATAAAAGTCAGCAGCTTTTCTGTACACCAGCAATGTACAAGCAGAAAAGGAAATTATGGAAATAATACCATTTACAGTAACCAAAAAAAGAATAAAGTACCTAGGGATCAACCTAACGAAAGACCTATTTAATGAGAACTATAAAAATCTGAAAAGGGAAATCAAAAAAGACACAAGGAGATGGAAAGATCTCCCATGCTCATGGGTAGGCAGAATCAATATAGTAAAAACGGCCATATTGCCCAAATTGTTATCCAAATTCAATGCAATCCCTATCAAAATCCCAGCTACATTCTTCACTGAAATAGAAAAATCAATCCATAAATTCATATGGAACAGCAAAAGACCTAGAATAGCCAAAGCAATTCTAGGCAAAAAAAAGCAGTGCAGGAGGTATCACAATACCAGACTTCAAGCTCTACTATAGAGCCATCATAACAAAAACAGCCTGGTATTGGTATAAAAATAGACCTGAAGACCAATGGAATAGAATTGAAGACCCAGAAATAAAACCGCACTCTTACAGTCAGATGATATTCGACAAAGGAGCTAAAGACATACAATGGAATAAACAGAGCCTCTTCAACTACTGGTGCTGGGAAAACTGGGCAGCTATATGCAGAAAACTCAAAGTGGATCCTAGCCTATCACCATGCACCAAGATCAACTCAAAATGGATCAAGGACCTCAACATCAGACTTGAATCTTTGAAACTACTGAAGGACAGAGTAGGAAAGATGCTAGAACTTATAGGCACAGGAAGGAACTTCTGAATATAGTCCCAGGGGCACAACAGATAGGGGAGAGACTCAACAAATGGGACTACTACAAATTAAAAAGTTTCTGCACAGCTAAGGACAGAGCCACCAAACTAGAAAGACAGCCAACCATATAGGAAAGGATCTTTATCAGCACTGCAACAAACAAAGGCCTGATATCTGTCATCTACAGAGAACTCAAAAAACTAAGCACCTCCAAGCCCAATAAACCTATTAGGAAATGGGCAAAGGAGCTAAAGAGAGACTTCACAAGAGAAGAGCTAAAAATGGCAAAGAAACATATGAGGAAATGTTCAACATCCTTGGCAGTAAAGGAAATGCAAATAAAACAACCCTGAGATACCACCTCACTCCAGTTATAATGGCCTATACTCTGAACTCAGGCAACAACAAATGCTGGAGGGGGTGCGGGGAAAGAGGAACCCTTCTCCATTGTTGGTGGGAGTGCAAATTAGTACAACCACTTTGGAGAACAGTATGGAGGTTCCTCAAAAAGCTCAATATAGACCTACTCTATGACCCAGCCATACCACTCCTAGGCATCTATCCTGAACAACAGGTCCCAAGATATCAAAAAGACATCTGCACATCCATGTTTATTGCTGCACAATTCACAATAGCCAAAATATGGAAACAACCCAGATGCCCCTCCACAGACGAATGGATCCAAAAAATACGGTACCTATACACAATGGAATACTACATAGCAATTAGAAATGGTGAAATATTGGTATTCGCAGGGTCAGAACTTGAACAAATAATGTTGAGCGAGACAAGCCTAGAAAACAGAAAACAAAGGGGCATGATTTCCTTGATATATGACTGTTAAGGTGGGGGGAGGGGGGGACAGTAGATACCAGGTCTGCGAAACCAAAAATGGTATTGTCAAATGGTATTTCCCACAGGTTTCAGTCAGCGACCCTACATTATATAACTAAAACCAAACAATTACTCAACATATAAAGGTCAAAAATAGACCTCTCAGCGTATCACAGTGGCTCAAAAGCTATGTATATACGTTCATATAAGACAAGGATAAGCAAACCCTATTGTCGACATTACATTTAAAGCCCTAGGTGAATTTCCTTTGGCGTAGGCCACGTGGCTACTGTATATGTTTTTGGTACACTGTGTATTGTATATATGTCCACCTGACCTAGGGAAGGGAAAGAAAAACAGGGTGTAAGCTATCACAAGAAATTTACACACTGTCCTACTATGTAATTGTACCCCTTTTGCAAAACACCTTGTCAAAAAAGTGTTTAATTAAATAAATTATAAAAAAAGATATTACAGAAAATACTCAAATATAGATAGAGACTGAACAACATATTGTTGAATGACATACATATAAGTCACTGAAAAAGTAAAGGGAGAAATCACAAAGGTCCTGAAAACACATGAAAATGAAAACAAATCCTACCAGAACCTCTGAGATATATACAGTGCTGAGAGGAAAATTCATAGTAATGACTGCATGCATCAAATAAACAACAAGCACATAAGTCCTCATGATGCAACTCATTTTGTAGAAAAAATAGAAACAAAGAATTCAAAAAAACAAAAAATTCAAAAAAACAAAAAATAGAAACAAAGAATTCAATTTAAAAGATGGAGAGAAAAAGTCAAAATTAAGGCAGAAATTAGTGAATTTGAGACAAATATCTGTGCAAAGCATCAATGAAGTTAAGAAGCTGGTTCTTTGGGCTGGGGATATAGCCTAGTGGCAAGAGTGCCTGCCTCGGATACACGAGGCCCTAGGTTCGATTCCCCAGCACCACATATGCAGAAAACGGCCAGAAGCGGCGCTGTGGCTCAAGTGGCAGAGTGCTAGCCTTGAGCGGCAAGAAGCCAGGGACAGTGCTCAAGCCCTGAGGCCCAGGACTGGCAAAAAAAAAAAAAAAAAAAAAAAAAAAAAAGAAGAAGCTGGTTCTTTGAAAAATATAGTAAGATTGGTAAACCCCCTGTGAATTGGAGCAAAAGAAGAAGACACGAGCCAGGTGTTGGTGTCTCAGGCCTTTAATCCTAGCTACTCAGAAGGCTGAGATCTGAGGATAGAGATTTGAAGCCATCAAGACAGGAAAATCACTGAGACGCTCATTTCCAATTAAGCACCAAAAAATCCAGAAGTGGGGCTGTGGTTTAAGTGGTAGAGTGCTAGTGTTGAGCAAAATAAGCTCAGGGACAGTGCCCAGGCTCTAAGTTTTTCAAGCCATGAGATTGGCACTAAAATATTTTAAAAGAAGAGAAGATATGCAAATCAATAAAATTAGGGATGAAAAGGGAAATATCAAAACAGATACCAAAGAAATCCAAAGTATCATGAAGGAATGTTCTGAAAACTCAAATAAGCTGGACAAGCTAGAAGAAACAGATAAATTTTTAAATACAGTCGACCTACCAAAACTGAAGAAAAAAGCTATAAACCAATTAAACAAAACTATAATAAATAATGAAACTGTAGCAGTAAGAGTCTCCCAATAAATCCCAGGACTAGATGGATTCATGGCCACACTCTAGCACACTTTCAAAGAAGAACTAATACCAATACTCCTCAAACTCTTACAAGGAATAGAAAATAAAGAGCACTACTGGACTCATTCTATGAAGCAGGTATTATATTCATTCCAAAAACAGCAATGGAACAAAAAAAAATTATAGACTAATCTCTTTGATGACCATTGATCTAGAAATTCATAATGAAATCATTGTAAATGAATTTCAACATCACATCAAAAAAGATCATATGGGACTGGGAATGTGGCCTAGTGGTAGAGTGCTTGCCTCCCATACATGAAGCCCTGAGTTCGATTCCTCAGCACCACATATATAGAAAAAATCCAGAGGTGGCGCTGTGGCTCAACTGGTAGAGTGCTAGCCTTGAGCAAAAAAAAGCCAGGGACGGTTCTCAGGCCCTGAGTTCAAGCCCCAGGACTGGCAAAAATAAAAATAAAGAAATAAAAATATCATATACCATGATGAAATTGGTTTCATCCCAGGAATAAGAGTATGTTTCAACATATATAAATCAATAAAAGTATAATTCATCAAACAAGAACAAGACCAAAACTCACATGATCATTTCAATAGAAGCAAAACAGAAAAAAGTGTTTGACAAAATTCAACATCCTTCTGTGAAAAATCTCTGAAGAAGCCAGCAAAGTATACTACAGAGATATAATAGTGAGAACAGGTTGGTAATGGCACAAAAACAGACCTGAAGTCCAATGGAACAATATAGAAGAGTCAGGTATAAAACCAAACATGTATAGCCAACTAATTTTTGACAAAGGAGAGAAAGCATAATGGAGAAAGACAGTCTCTCAGCAAATGATGCTGAGAAGTTGGCTATCCACCTATAGAAGACTAAAACTGGACCTCTATCTCTCACCCTGTACAAAAATCAATTCCTGTTTGACCAAAGAGCTCAAAGGAAGAACTGAAATTTAAATTCACCACAGGAAAATGTAGGAAAAACTCAACATAGACACAAGTAAGGTGTTTTTTTTTCTGCATAGGACTCTAGATGCCTAGATGATGGGAGCCAGAATTGATAAATTGATAAGTGGAAATACATCTAATTAAAGAGCTTCTGCACAATGAAAGAAACCAATCACTAGAAGTAAGAGACAACCCATAGAATAGGGAAAAAATCTTTACCAACTATACAATAAATAAAGAATTAATATTCAGATACATAAAGGACTTAAAATTTTAAATCAATTAGAAAGCAAACTGAGACTTCTCACAAGAAGAAATGCAAATGGTTCTGATAGGTACAGGAAGAAATGGTCAACATCCTTAGCCACAATGGAAATACAAAACATCAAGATTCCATCTCTCTCCCATCAAAATAATAATCATTAAGAAATAAACAACAGCTGGGAATATGGCCTAGTGGCAAGAGCGCTTGCCTCCTACACATGAAGCTCTCAGTTCGATTCCCCAGCACCACATATATGCAAAACAGCCAAAAGGGGCGCTGAGGCTCAGGTGGCGGAGTGCTAGCCTTGAGCGGGAAGAAGCCAGGGACAGTGCTCAGGCCCTGAGTCCAAGGCCCAGGACTGGCCAAAAAAAAAAAAAAAGAAAGAAAGAAAGAAATAAACAACAAATGCTGGTGAGGATGTGGGGGGAAAGGAATCTCCTCATGCAGTTACTGGGAATGTAAACAAATGCAGTCACTATGGAAATTAGTATCAATTTTCAAAAGGCTAAAAATATACCTTCTCTATGAGTCTACTACATCACCATTGGATATATATCCAAAGAACAGTAAGTAAATATACTAGAAAGACAACTGCATATCTATGTTTCTTACAGCATCATTCACAATAGCAAAATGATGGAATCAGCTGAGGTGCCCAACAAAATAAATGAAACTATATTGAAAGAGAAAGATAGAGAAGGAGGGAGGGAAGAAGGAAGGAAGGGAGAGAGGGAGGGAGGGAAGAAGGGAGGAAAAGAAAGGAAAGGAAGAAGGGAAACAAGCAAGCAAGCCAGGTGCTGGTGGCTCACATCTGTAATCAGAGCTACTCAGGAGGCTAAGATCTGAGGATAGAGGTTCAAAACCAGTCGGGGCAGGAAAGTCTGTGAGACTCTTATCTCCAATTAACCACCAGAAAACCAGAAGTGGAGCTGTGACTTCAGTAGTAGAGTGCTAGCCTTGAGCTGAAGAGCTTAGGGGCACTGTCCAGGCCCAGAGTTCAAGCCTCAGGACCAGCACACACACCAAAAAAAAAGTTATTAACATAAAAAGAGCAATGTATTGTGGTCATAAAACCAGAACATGAATTTATTTATGTAAATATTCATGAATAAGGAAGAGCCTTTGGAAATAAAAATTTGATAGCAGAAACTAAAATTTCAAAAGGAAATGGTAGGTATGAGGGACAAGGTAACAAACAGTACAAGAAATGTACCCAATGCCTAACGTATGAAACTGTAACCTCTCTGTACATCAGTTTTATAATAAAAACTAAAAAAAAAAGGAAATGGTAGGACTAGGAATGTGGCTTAGTGGTAGAGTGCTTGCCTAGCATGCATGAAGCCCTGGGTTCCTCAGTACCACATAAACAGAAAAATCTAGAAGTGATGTTGTGGCTCAAGTGATAGAGTTCTAGCCTTGAGCAAAAAAAGCTTGAGGAACAGTGCCCAAGCCCTGAGATCAAGCCTCAGGAGTGGCAGAAAGAAAGAAAGGGAGGGAGGGGAAAGACAGACAGAAGAAAGAAAGAAAGAAAGAAAGAAAGAAAGAAAGAAAGAAAGAAAGAAAGAAAGAAAGAAAGAAAGAAAGAAAGAAAGAAAGAAAGAAAGAGAAAGAAAGGAAGGAAGGAAGGAAGGAAGGGGAAGAAAGAGAGAACAAAAGAAAAGGAAAGAGAAAGAAGGAAGGAAAGAAAGAACAAAAGAAAAGAAAAAAAGAAAATGGTAATAAAACTTCTCAGAAAAAAAAGACAAGTCAAAAACAAAGGAGAGGTATTAAGGTAAATTACAGATTGTATTCAAAATTCAAATCTGAATTCGTTTTCTTAAATGAGAGAATTGTGAAACAGGTAAAGAAAATTTATAAACAAATTTTCCAAAACTGAGGGAGTATTAGCTCCAGATTGATTCAACCCATCTACTGCCAATATAACGAATATAAACAGACTTGGAACAAGGCACACATTACTTTGAAACTTCAGAATGCTTGCACAAAGCTTTTAAAGACAAAAACAGCATGTTTGGGGTGGGACTAAGCCTTAACAAAAGTATTAAGCAAAGCAAACCATTTAAGGAAATAATCAAGGACAAGCATTTTCTGCAGCACAGGTTTCCCCCCACACTCCCCCACACTCCCCCCCACTCCCACGAGAATTCTGCATTTCAAAGAATGGCCTGTCTCACCTCTAGGCTTTTCAGAGCTGGATGAAAACCCCCTCCACCCATCAAGGCACCAGAATGGCTGTGAGAAGAAGGTGGTATTACTTAAACCTAGTATCCTGATTGCGCTACTTAAAGATAACAGAACCATTTTTAAATAGTTTAAGAAAATAAAACAACAACAAAAACCTTACAGATCATGAAACACAATGGGTAGTCCAAAAAATATAGTCCACTGGCTTTTATTTGTTTGTTTGTGTGTTTTGCGAGTCCTGGAGCTTAGACTCGGACCCTGGACACTGTCACTGAGCCTCTCTGTGCTCAAGGTTACCTACCACTCTACCACTGAAGCCACAGAGCCACTTCCGGCTTTTTCTGTTTATGTGGTGCTGAGGAATCGAACCAAGGGCTTCATGCATGCCAGGTGAGCACTCTATCACTAAGCATGCCAGGTGAGCACTCTATCACTAAGCCACATTCCCAGTCCGCCACTGACTTTTGGCAAAGCTGCAAAGACAATTCAATTGAAAAAAAAACAAAACAGTCTTTTGAAGAAAAGGTATTGGAGAGCACTATGTATGAATGAATATTCAATATGTAAAACATGAATTTAATTCAACATTATACTTTATATACAAATAAGAATACACCAGCCAAACACTGGTGGCTCACACCTATAATACTAGCTACTCAGGAGGCTGAGATCTGAGGATTGTGGTTCAAAGCCAGCCCAAGTAGGAAAGTCCATGAGACTCTTACCTCCAATAAACTATTCAGAAAAAGCCAGAAAAACTCAGAAAAAGCTTTGAGCACCAAGAGGCTTAGGGACAGAGCCCAAAACCTGAATTCAAGTCCTAGTACTGGCAAAAACAAAGATAAAAAACAACAGACTTATAAAACAGACAGGCTTATAAAACATGAGATAATAAATATCCCAAAATAAAAACCAGAAGAGAATCTCTGTGACCTCCTCTTAAACATATATGAAAAACCTTCCATGGGCAAGAAAACAAAAATATTTGATGAATTGTACATAATCATAATTGACAGCTTTGTCTGTCAGAGATGAGGGTCCCACTCATATAATTCCCTCACTTGTGGGGGACTAAGGCAGGAGGACCATCCTGAGAGCCTGTTTCAAACAAAGCAAAATAGTAATGACAAAAAAAATGCTCTGATTAAGAGATCTTGCTAAGAGATGAAAAGAGATTTGTACTGAGACCTTGTTTTGTGGGAGACTATTTGCAAATCAGATCTCTTACAGAGGACTTATATCTGAAATAATCTATATAAAGGAAGCTTAAACTAAAGAACAAGAAAAAAAAAACCTGAATTAAGCTTCTCAAATTACTACCTTTCTATGGATGTTCTAGTATTGCAAAAAGCACTCCACAGTGTCTCACAGTTCAGTTCCTGCTAAGGCACATGTGAGCAGAGCCTTTTCTCTTGCCTGTGGTGGTATCTGACCTCTAATGTCCACTTCCTTAAGCATTGTGTGCCTGAAAATCTCCCCCTCCTCCTCCTCCTCCTCCTCCTCCTCCTCCACCTCCACCTCCTCCTCCTCCTCCTCCTCCTCCTCCTCCTCCTCCTCCTCCTCCTCCTCCTCCTCCTCCTCCTCTCCTTTATTTGTGTACTGGGTTTTGAAGACAGGGTGTTATGCTTGTTGCGCAAGTGTTTTATCACTTGAGTCACACTTGCGGCCCATTGAATGGCCTTTTGAGATTTGTCAGGCAAATGTAAATGGGACACTCATTCTGACAGTTGTCCTTGTAAAATCCCAGCTTGCAGTTGACTCCATGCCAGGGCAGCACCAGATTCTATTTTATTCTTTCCTTGTTATTTATATTACCTAAGCTACTGGCTTCCTCTGTGTCCCCAGGAGGAAGGGTTGATTGATATTTGTTTTTTTTCACATCAGTGGGGTTCAGCAAACATTCCATGATACCCACAAGCCCTAGCACTGAACAAAATCGCAGAGAAGCCTAACTGAATGCATCCTGTGAGGAATGTGGTCACACCTACAAGGGGACAGAGACACACAAAGGGCCACAGGGCCATCGTCAGTGTGGAGTAGTAGAGTATGGACAAAGGAAAGTACTAGAGCCAACAAAGCTTGTGGTGAGAGGAGAAGAATTCTCTAGAATTCTACTAATGTGGAAAAGGAGTCAAATCAGAGATTAGAAGGATGATTAGAATCTTCCAGGGAAAGCAGTCTCTCTTCCAGTGGTGGCTTTGAGGGAACAAACAGCTCCAAGCCCAAAGGGCAGATTAGCTTAATAAGAACTTTAATGGCCAAGATTTTTTTTTCAAATATTGCAAGCCACAGGGAAGCAGAGATGTACGTGTGCGCACGCGCACATGCACGTGCACGCACATGCTTGAAATAAGGACTAGAGTACTGTCTCTGAGCTTTGTTTGCTCAGGGTTAGCACCCTAACACTCAAGCCACAGCTCTTCTGGCTTTTTTCTGGTGCTCCATTGGAGATAAGAGTGACACAGACTATCCTGCCCAGGGTTGACTTCGAACTGTAATCCTCTGATCTCAGCCTCCTGAGTAGCTAGGATTACAGGCATAGGCCACTGACACTCAGCTGAGACTCTTACACTCCAAAAGAATGAGCTCAGGACATGACACAGAGAAGGTATAGTGTGCAAAATTGGTTAAATTAGTGTGGTGGCCCAAGTTAATGATCTTTTCCAAACACCACAGGAAGCATTATCTGTTCAATCACTTCCCCACCCTCCCTGCACTCTCTGACTTGGTGGATGAAATGATTTATGAGGATAGTGTATATTCATTTAATTTAAATGGGGCTTCCAGTCACTATCTCATCCCAGCATGATGCTCTCTTTCTGTCTCTCTCCCCCCCCTCCTTCTTTCCTGCTCTCCCTCTCTACTCCCTCATCCTCCTTCTTCTTTCCTTTCTTGCTGGTAGAGTGACTTGAACTCAGGGCCCAAACTCTTTTCCTCAAATCTAGCACTCCACTTGGGGCCATAGCTTCACTTTCAGTTTTCTGGTGGTTAATTGGACATGAGAGGCTCCCCAACATTTCACCCAGACTGCCTTTGAACCACATTCCTCAGATCTCCGGCTCCCGGGGTGCTAGGGTGACAGGCGGGAGACACATGCACCAGCACTTGGCCTGGTTTGGGGGCTGGACTAAGCGTTTATTCCTTTCTGCCCTTTCTTTGCTGAAATCCTCATCTGCTTCCTCTTCCCACTGCTCCCATCAAGATAGCAGTTCTCAGCTCCGGGCCCCTCCTTCTGGGCTGGTCAGAGTCCAGGCTGGTGGAGCTGAGGTCCCCTACAAACTGAGGGGTGGGGTTGACTGGACACCTACCACCCACACCCCAACCCCAAGCAGGACTTGCAAGAGGGCGGGGATTGGGCTAGGATATTTAGCTGTCCCCTTCCCTTCACCGTCAGCATCCTCACCGCGGAGAAGCATCTGCGAGGACGATGGTGGTCTACCGCATCCGCGTCTCCACCGGCGGCTCCCTGTACGCTGGCTCCAACAACCCGGTGCGGCTCTGGCTGATAGGTCAGCATGGCGAGTCTGCGCTCCGGGTGCAGCTGAGACCCTCCCGGGCCAAGGTGAGCACGGAGCTGGGCGGGATGTGCGCCCAGGGCTGTGGCTCCCCCTCTCAGCAGAGGGCGCACGCACCCCGCGCAGGGAGCACAGGCGCTGAGCCCGGACCCTGCAGGCGGGTAAAGCCCTGAAGGGGGACTGGAGGCGACCTCGCTGTTTCTGCCACCTGGCCTCCTGATAATTTAGGGGCTACTCTGCTGCACCCCTCATTCCTCATGGTGTTCTCATCTCCAAAGCCGTTCTTTTCTAGGCAGGGGCCACCTGTCCTGCTTTCTCGCCCTCTAGCTTTGGTTTGTTTCCAGTTCTGTCTGAGACCCTGCTGGCTGGGTGGGTGGTGGGAGAGGATGGGAAAGGAAGCAGGAAGAAGGAAAGACAGGACAGTTTGCAATTCCCGCACCCCCCTCGCCCTGTTCACATCTACCTGCCGTTCTAATCCAGCCCTGGACTTTTTCTTTTTCCGTCCACACATCCCAAATCCCATCAGCTCTCAGCCTTTTCCCACATCCGCAGATCCGGATGCTTGTGCCATGTACACTGCAGAGGGGCCCTGGGAAAGGAGCTTGGCCCCTCCCATGCCTCTGCTCCTGTCCTCCTGCCTCAGCCTCCCCCTGAGTAAGCATGGAGCGAGCCCAGTCAATTTCATCTCCTGCACAATTGGCCCCTTTGTCCTAATGTTCTCCTTGACCTCCAATGTGCCCTTCATTCTCTTAACTGGCCTGGTAGCCTCTGTTCTAGAGCTTTCTGAAGCCAGAACCATCTTCCCCCAGTTCATTCCCACTCTGGGAACATTGTGTTACTTAAAGCATTTGAGTGGCCCACCACCAGTAGCTCTTGGGTGTCCAAGCAGGAAAGTCTGTGAGAAACTAAGCTCAATTAACGACAAGAAAACCACAAGTGGACCTGTAGCTCAAAGTGGTAGAGCACTATCCTTGAGTGAAAAACCTCAGTGATGGAGCCCAAGTTGAAGCCCCAACACCAGCAACAAGAAAAAATTGAATGGCTCCTGCTTGAAAGCCCTGACTTAACCTTAGGGATTCCTGGTCCTGCTTTATCCCCAGAACTTGTGCTCTATAAGGTTGTTCCCCTGCCTGCACCCCTGAGGCTGCCCCCTCCCTGAACCCCTGAGGCTGCTACCTGTGCCTCAGTCCCCAAGGCAGGTCCTCTGTCCTCTCCACAGCTCCACCTGGCAGTCTTCCTCATTTTCTCCTTGCTGTCACTGACCATGACCAGGCCCTTCTCTACCCACAGATCTCTTCTGGGAGAGAATATCCTTCTAGAAGCCTACCACAGACGAGAGGGTCCTTGTTGACCCTCAGCCTTGGCAGGTTCTCGGCAGTAACTGGCCAATTCTGTCTCCCAGCACAAACAAGAGCTGGCTGGGACTCTGTGGCAGGAGTCTAGTGCCTGGCCTGGCACCTGGCAGAGTGACTATAGGGAAGAAGAATAATGGGGGGGGCACCTGTCCATCTTGTCCTTCCCCTTAAGTCTAGAATGAGAGTCTTGGTGACTCAGACCTGGTCACAGGGCCTCAGACTCCATGTGCACTCCCTTCCTTCTTGCCACTTTAGCTGTGGCCCCCTGGAGTGCACACGATCACTGTGCTTCCCTGTCCCTTGCAGGAGAATGAGTTCAAGGTGGATGTGTCAGAGTACCTTGAGCCACTGCTGTTTGTGAAACTGCAAAAATGGCACCTTATGCAGGATGATGCCTGGTTCTGCAACTGGATCTCTGTGCAGGGCCCTGGGGACCGAGGGGCGGAGTACAGGTTTCCCTGTTACCGCTGGCTGGAAGGCAGAGGCACCCTGACCCTTCCAGAGGGCACTGGTGAGTAGAGGAGCGTGGGCTCCCAACCTGGGAAAGCCCTGCCACACCTAGAAGGTCGTCACATCTGTGCCTGTGAGGTGGAAGGCCATTGTCAAAGAAGAAGATTGCTCCAGGAAGTTTCAGAAATGCAATCCCTGTCAGTGGCCTTCCTACAGCATATCGCACCTTCATCTTGTAATTTGCAGAGGCATTTTAGCCACTGTCTATGTGAAGCTGCGTTGGATGTCTCTCTAGAGATACTGATTAGTAAGCCTTCCTCCTTCTTCCCCTCTTGGTGTGAACTGCTTTTCAGTATGAAATTCCTTCCAGGAAAGTTCAGATCAAAGAGATTGTATTTCTGCCCTGGAAAGGGCAGAAACTCCACAAGATTCTGAGGTTAGTTTGCATTTGGTTGTTCTGTCCCTGACCATTACTGGAAATAAAGGGAAATTATAAACTAGCCTCAGTACCATCAATCACCGCAAAGGAAGAACCACTAACAACAGCACAATAAACAAACAACAAAACAACCCAAAAAGCCCACCAGGAGATAGCCACAGCTGGCACTGGAGTCAGGGCCAGGGAGGGAAGGGGCCTGCAGGCAGGAGGGAGAGGTCTTGGGTGGATTCCCACAGGACCCTCATCCTCCCCCCATCCAGCCCGCACTGTGGTTGAGGACACTCAGGGCCTGTTCAAGAAGCAAAGAGAAGAAGAGCTGAAGGAGAGAGAGAAGATGTACAGGTTAGTCCTCCTCCCTGATGCCAGGTCACCCCACAGCGAGCTGCTACTCCTTCTGCAATGCCCACGAATTGCTGTATGTCTTGCCCAGGTGGGGTAACTGGAAGGATGGCTTGATCCTGAATGTGGCTGGGAAACGTTTATCTGACCTCCCTGCTGATGAGCGATTTCTGGAGGACAAGCTCATGGACTTTGAAACTTCCTTGGCTGTGGGGTGAGAGCCGGGCAGCTGGTGTGGAAGGGAGGCGTCCTGCCTGGAGACAGTGGGTTCGGGTACTGCACAGGGCTGTGATGGAAAGTGACTTCACTTCCAGCACTCAGCTCCCCCTTGACAGCCATATCTGAGAACTTCCTGGCTGCAGACCCCAAACCATTTCCCCTCCTGTACTCTCTGAACAAATGAATCAGCAGTCTTGGAAGAGAGCCTGAGGCAGAAGCCTCGTCTGATGCTAAGGCCCTCAGTGAACACAGAGGCTGTGGAAACCTTGAACCTGCTCAGTCAATAACACTGCTCACACACGCACCTCCATCTCACCCCCTTCCACCTGTCCCTCTCACATCTGTGCTTTCCCTGCCTATTATTTTAAGAGCTCTGGTTGTGAGGAGGTGGGGGGGCACCATTTCCCCTTCAGCCAGAGTGAAGGAGACTTGGTTGCCCGTCCCAGCTTCACACTTGAATAAATTCTGTTGATTTTGCTCTCTGCCCTTGTTTTATTCTGCTAACCTCAACTCAGTTTCGTTACAGGCTGGACCATTCCAATAACGGGTGCTTGTGGCTGTGATGTTGGGTTGTAAGAGTAACAACAGTCCAACATATCCCATTCTCCCTGCAGAATGACAGACTTTGTTGTGAAACTACCCATAAATGCTGTGACTCACTGGAATGATCCTGATGACTTCGACTGTGTCTTCAAAAGTAGCTATGGCAAGCTGGCTGGTCAGTTCCTCCACCCCAGTACTTCCCATACTCCCCTAATCCATCTTGAATCAGGGAACTTGAAAGAGCTGAACATGGGAAGCAGAGGTTTGGGTGTCTCTGTCAGGACAGGCTCCCGTGGGGATGATCAGGTGGGGGTTAGAAGGACCAGGAGCTTGGGTGCCATAGCACAATCAACTGCCATCCCCAGGACGGGTTCGAGACTCCTGGAAGGAGGACACATTCTTTGGGTACCAGTTTCTCAATGGCGCCAACCCCATGGTGCTGAGACGCTGTGTCTGCCTTCCTGCTCGCCTCGTGCTCCCTTCTGGGATGGAGGACCTGCAGGCCCAGCTGGAGAAGGAGCTCCAGGTATGAGCATGGGGTCTGGGACAAATCCACAGCCATGTAGGGCTGGGCAGATTTGATTTGAGTCCTGCCTCTGCTGTTGTAAGCTCTGTGACCCTAGGCAAGATAGCCATGCTGTCTGATCATCTGTTTCCTCTTCTGTGACACTGGGCCTAATTCAGATGTATGGCTTCAGAGTGGGGTGACACTAAGCTCACAATGCACACCATGATATAAGGGGTAGGGGAGACAAGCCAGGCACTTTCTGTCCCGTGTTCACTTGAGGAATCTGGGTGGGAAGGAGATGCCTCTTGCTGACAGTAGCCCTTGTCCTCACTCTCGTCCAGGGCGGGACACTGTTTGAAGCTGACTTCTCCCTGCTGGATGGGATCAAGGCCAATGTCATCCATTTTAGGCAGCAGTACCTGGCTGCCCCTCTGGTCCTGCTGAAACTGCAGCCTGATGGTCAACTTTTCCCCATGGCCATCCAGGTGAGAGACCCCAGGAGAGCTGTTCTAGCATGCTTGGTCTTCTCAGTCAGCCTGCCCCATCCAAGTTCAGTGAGCAGCCTCTCCCCCTCAGCACAGGCAGTGCTAAGGCGCTGTAGGAGGCCTTTACAGGAGGAAGGGACAAAGTGTCATTCTTAGGGATTTGCAACACCCATGGAGAGAAAGACTATGTGATGTAATCCATGTTTGTGCCCCCCCGTCTCTCTGTCTGTCTGTCTCTGTCTCTGTCTGTCTCTGTCTCTGTCTCTGTCTCTCTCTCTCTTTCTCTCGCTCTCTGTCGCTCTCTCTCGGTCTGTATATTTGTGTGCTGCATATAGTTCTGAGGACAGACATTATGGGAGGAGTCCTTAGAGGAACACTGTAAGCAAGCCAAGGAGGAGGGAATCAAGGCCCTAGCCTCAGAATGAAGGTGGGTTAGGCCAAGCGACTTAGGTCAAGTTGGGAAAGAATCAATGAATAACTGGAGAGGGTGTGGAGAAATAAGGTGAGGTGAATAGGGCCAGCCTTAGCCAAGGCAAGAGGTAGAAGCATGGGGAGCTGGGGAAGGCTGCTGAAAAGGTATGGGCAGCTATTGTGCTTAGGATGGATTTAGTTCTATGTTCAGAAATTAGGGTCTTGTGATCTGGCTGTCAGAGAAGATAGGCCCCATTAGTGACTGATATAGGTATGGAAAAGATGGATGGGATAGCAGAGGGAAACTAAGTGGCTTGGATTCAGAGAGAGGAAAACTGAATACACAGGATGTAAGGTTGCCAAGATGCGCTTTTGTCCTGCCAATTTTCAGGTAACAGGGGGTCATTTAAGTCTTTTCCTAGGCTGAGGATCACAGGAGACCTGGTTCTTTCTGTAGAAGTCACACTGAAGCTTGGGGAAAGCCCAGGATTTCTTCACAGGAGTGTGGGATGAAGGAGGCAGGGGGTTGTTCTGCCACACTCAGGGTACTGAAAGGGGAAGCAGAGGCTGGCAGGGCTGGTGGATGCACACTTCCTGCAGACGCTGAAGGCACTCAGGCCGGCACAGTGCTGGCACACCACAGTGAATGGCAGGAGGGCATGGGGGAAATGGCATCTAGCCTGGGCAGCTGCAGTGAAAAGGAGAGAGCCAGGCAACTTCAGAGGAGGAAGGGAGAGAGGACAGGTTCAAGAGAGGAGGAATCGCTGGGCCTCTGGCACTCAGCCCTCCTCCAACTTCTTCCTTTCCACCTTGTCCTTGTTCCAGCTTGAACTGCCCAAAATTGGATCCAGCCCACCCCCAATTTTCCTGCCCACGGATCCCCCAACCGTGTGGCTCCTGGCCAAATGCTGGGTGCGCAGCTCTGACTTCCAGCTGCAGGAGCTGCAGTCACATCTTCTGAGGGGTCACTTGATGGCTGAGGTCTTTGCTGTGGCCACCATGCGGTGTCTTCCGATGATACATCCCGTTTACAAGGTACCAACTTATTCCCAGTTTTCTGCCTGCCTGTCTCCTTGCACCCTCACGCAGCCCTCCTTCTCATCCTCTCAGGACAGCTGGCTTAAGGACAGCCCATCAGAGGAAGGCAAGAGATCAGGTCCGTGTGAGGTGGCCTGAGCTGCAGTTTCAGTGGGTGATGGGACTTCCCAAAGAGGTGAAAATGATTGCAAGAGAAAGGAGTGAAAGCTTATTGCTTTCATTTATAATACACAGAAACTCATATAGCAGGTAAAAAAATACAGATAAATGACACTGATCCATGAACTCGTGGAAATAAGATTCTTTCCTACACTCTTTGAAAAGGTCCAGAATAATTAATAGTATTTGCTAAAAAGGCTCAGGCCAAGAAGAACATCTGGATTGACTGCAGTCTATCCATCTATTGTGGCCCACACCTGTAATACTAGCTACTCTGAGGAATGCAGTTCAAAGCCAGCCTGGACAGGAAAGACCCAGAGACTCATTTATTTATTTATTTATTTACTTGTGTATTTATTTATATTATAAACGTAATATACAGGGGGGTTTAAAGTTAAACAGTCAGAAAATAAGTACATTTCTTTGGGACAGTGTAAACTCTTTCCTCCCTTTCTTCTAGTTTTTCACTACCATTCCCATCTACATGTCCAAGAGTCTCTTTTCTCCCAATAACCACCAAAGGCAAGGAAGAAAAAAAACTAGAAGAAGAAGTGGAGCTGTAACTCAAGTCTAGAGTACAAGCCGTGAGCATAAATGCTCAACACCCAGGCCTGAGTTCAAGTGGGACAAGCACAAAACAAAGTGTTGAATGCCTTCCAATAGAAGGAAACATTCTAGATGCTAATGATACATCTGCATCAGGCAAAACCTAGATCTCTTGGCATTTCACCTCCAGTAAGGCTAAGACAGCTAAGAGTGTATTGCAAGATATTGAAGTAGACAAAAAGCCAATGCAGAGAAGTAGAACAGGGGATGTGATGGTGAATTTAGTTTGGAAAGTCTCCTTTGAGTGATGACCAATAGAACAACACAAGAGAGAGCAAGACAATGAGATGATCTAGGGCCTGAATGCTCCAGGATGGCAGAACACAAGTGCACAAGCCTTGGAGCCAGCGTACAGTTGGAATATGAGGAACAGAAAGAAGCTCCATGCAATGGACTGGACAGGAGGGAGGACATGACACATTCTCAAGGGGGCTACTGCATTCTCCTCATGGGTGAAAGTCATTGAGAATGTGAACAGAATTATTCATTTTGTTTTTACTTTATTTCTTTGAGCCAATGTCTCACTGTGTGTCCCAAGCTGAGCTTAGTATTTGATCTTCCTGCCTCAGCCTCCCAAATTCTGGCATTGCTAGGCATGTGCAGAAATGGGTAGTCCCTCAAATATGACACATAAATGGATACACACCCACTGTTGAGAAGAGCAAGTAACACTGTCATCATGGGTGGGGTAAAGACAAGAAAACTGTCCCATGAAGGCCCTTGGAGAGAGCTGTGACAGGTGCAACAGTGCAAGTCACTGGTAAATGGGGTATTTGGGTCCCCTAACACTCAGGCTGTGCTTTTCTTTGACATCTGTGCTTTTCCTCCTAGAAATCCTAGTCATCAGCCTCACATCTCTTCTCACTTTGCCCTTCCCTATTCTTTCCTCTCTAGCTTCTGCTTCCTCACCTGCGATACACCATGGAAATCAACCTCCGGGCCAGAAATGGCTTAGTCTCTGACTGCGGAGTATTTGACCAGGTATGGGGACAGAAAGTGGGGGTTCTGAGTTCACTCCCCCTCTGGCTCTGCTTCAGGGAAGCCAGTTTGCCTGACTCTACCCGCCCCCCCTCCCTTGCTCCCTGCCCTGCTCCTTAGATGATGAGCACAGGTGGGGGCGGCCACTTAGATGTACTCAGGAGATCCGGAGCCCTTGTGACCTACAGCTCCTTCTGCCCCCCTGATGACCTGAAAGAGCGGGGGCTCCTGGACGTCAAGTCGTCCTACTATGCTCAGGATGCTCTGCGGCTGTGGGAAGTCATCTACAGGTAAGGTAGGAGGGAGCATGGGGCTGGGGTGGGTGGGGACAGGGAGAAAAAGGCGTGGGAGGACAGGGCTCTGTGTCTGGGTTGAGAGGCCGGAATTCCAGAACTGACCAGTGATTAGAGCAGTGGACTTCAGCTCCTGCGCTCTGCCCTTGCCTGGCAGGTATGTGGAGGGGATTCTGGATCTCTATTATAAGACGGATAAGTCTGTGAGAGAGGACCATGAGCTGCAGCACTGGTGTCGAGAGATCACCGAAACTGGCCTGCGTGGTGCCCAGGACCGAGGTAATAGCTGACCTTGTCCTGGCTTCTAAATCTCCTTCCTGGATCCACTCCACTTCTAGGGATCTTTCCAGAAGCTTTTCCAGCCCTTGGGAGGACCCTCAAAGGCCTTGCTAACTACAGGAGAGCACTGTTCCTAAGTGCTTCACATCTGGCTCTTCAGAATAAGTCCTAACTTGTAGCATTTGCCCATTGCCATGGTGGGACTATTTCCTCTGTGGCTCCCAAGGACATGCAATTTGCCACCTGAGCATTCACATCCTTGAATGTGTGAGCCAGCACTAGCACCCCACTGATGGGGAGCCAGCAGCAGGCCTCTTCCTTTTCCTGCCCCACACATTCTCATGTGGAATCCACAAGTGGCTGAGAGTTAGTGGCTTCTTTTGTCAGCCCCTGTTCTCCTGTCTGTGCCTGCTGCCTCAGCTCTGCTCCTTGGCTGGGGCTGGGGGCTCGGTCAGTGTCATCACTGTAGCCCCCTCCTTTAGGCTTTCCCACTTCTCTGGAGACTCGAGCCCAGGCTTGCCGGTTTGTCACCATGTGCATCTTCACCTGCACTGGCCAGCACTCTTCCATCCACCTGGGCCAGGTACTTTGCAGCAGAGGCAGCTGGGAATTTGGGGCTGGAGTCAGGGAAGGGGCTGTGAGCAGGTGGGCTAAGGTTTCTCCTGAACTCTAAATCCCCATCCTTCTAGCTGGATTGGCTTTCCTGGGTTCCTAATGCCCCCTGCACCATGCGGCTGCCCCCGCCGACCACCAAAGATGCCACCATGGAGACACTGATGAATACACTGCCCAATCCCTATCAGGCTAGTCTCCAGATCAACATCATTTGGCACCTGGGCAGACCCCAGTGTGTTGTGGTAAGAGTCAGATGTCTGGGACTCTGAGGATGAGGCAAAGGGAGGTGCGCCCCCCCCCACAAAACAAACAGCTATCATGGTAACCCCTGCCTTTGTCTCTCATTCCAGGTGCCCCTGGGCCAGCACCGTGAGGAGTACTTTTCAAGCCTGGAAGCGAAGGCTGTGCTGAAGAAGTTCAGGGATGAGCTGGCTGAGCTAGATAAGGAAATCGAGGCACGAAATGAGAACCTGGACATACCCTACGAATACCTGAGGCCCAGCCTGGTGGAAAACAGTGTGGCCATCTGAGTGTCTCCAGCTTGTGGTTGTTTCTGTGCTCTTTGCCCATTCATTCCTATCCCTTATGATTGTAGTCCTCCCTGCCAGGGCTACTGGCTTCTCTTGGCTCACCCTCCCCCCAAAGAGTGACCTTGACTTTTGCTGTGGCCCTTGGTGCACATGGGGTCTTTCATTCACATTTCCTTGTATCTGCTTCTCCAGACTCCCTTCATCTTATCTCTCTTCTCTTTTCTTTCATTGCCTGTTTTTCTCTCTTAAAGCAAACAGTAGCCACATCTACAGTACCTTTTCAAAAGCATAATCAAGTTGATAATACATACTACTTACACATTTTACAAAGTCAAATTAAATTTTGAATTGAAATTGAAAGATAAAAGATACTTTGGATTAATTAAAACAATCACTTTTGAAGTAATGTGTTTTATTTTCTCTTTCTAACTGGATACGATTTAGCATGCATCCTGAAGACATAACCATTCACCCCCTAAATGCCCAAGAATTCTCGACCCTTATGATTTTCATTTCCTGGTTCACCTAGAAAATGACAAGTCAGTATAAACGAAATTCAAGACAGGGTTCTAGCTGGAGATATTTGATATCAAATCTTTGGTTTCATGGACCCATATCTATAGCCTATTTATAATCCACCAATTAAGAAGTTTCTAATTAATATAATCAACAGGGGGAAAATATCTTATAATCCTAGCCTGTAATCCTAGCTACTCAGGAGGCTGAGATCTGAGGATCACAGTCTGAAGCCAGGTCAGGCATGAAAGTTCATGAGCCTCTGATTGCCAATTAACTAGAAAAAAAAAATCCATAAGTGGAGCCTTGGCTCAAGTGGTAGAGAGTGCTAGCCTCACGCAGAAAAGAGCTTAGTGACAGTGCCCAGATCCCAAGTTCAAGCCCCAGGACTGGCATACACATACACACACACACACACACACACACACACACACACACACACACACACACACACCTCACATATTAGTAGGGACAAGGATTCAGTAAAATTCAACTTGTGTGTTTTGTTAAAATTTAGGGAAAATAAATTTGAGTTTCACTTATAAAATGAACAAAATTCCTTCTTGGCTCTGAAAGTATTTAATTCCACAGAAGACATCTGAGTATTACCTGATCTGATTCTTGTTGGAGGAATTGGAAAGAAAGAGTTGAGTGCTGAGGTGGCTGTGAATGCTGGTAGCTGGGTAAACAAGTTAGGAGAGCCTTTTAGAGCCTTCTTCACAGCAGAACTAAAGCAGGGACTCAGCCTGGGCAGTGGAGAGTAAGCAGTGGAGATGGGAGGCAGGGCTGGGAGAGGAGCTGTGGGAAGGTGCAGGAGGAAGCTAGATGTCAAGAAGTTGGGCAATATTTAGGAAGCAGCCACTGCAAGATTTTACAGAATATGATCCGATCTAAGAAGTTAGACTGCTTTCTCCTCCTTTCATTGATCCCTTTCCTTGGAAACCATGCCTCTTTCTGGAAAACACATCCTTTTCCTTGGAAATGACATGGTCATTACAGGAGCTCGCCCTTTTCTTTGAGAGCCACATCATCCTGGTCCTATCTGGGTCCTTTTATTCTGACAGATATTCTATTCAGTTCCTGCTAGAGAAAACCACAAATCCTGTTGCTTCCTGGAAATGAATGCTTTGTTTCCATAAGTGATTACAAACAGGCTTTCATGGTGATCCTGTTGACTAACCCATATAGTCATGCCTCTTAAGTGCTACCCAAGTTACAAAATAAAAAGTGAAGTCAGGGATCAGAAGCCACATTTCTTTGGGGCCAGTAAACTTAATTTCTTACAAGAGACATAGTCCAGCAAATACATTTTTTTTTTGCTGTCAGTCCTGACGCCTGAGCAATGTCCCTGAGCTTCTTTTGCTCAAAGCTAGTGTGCTACCACTTGAGCCACTGCACTACTTCCAGCTTTTCCTGTGAATGTGGTACTGAGGAATCAAACCCAGAGCTTCATGTGTACTAGGCAAGCACTGTACCACTAAACCACATTCCCAGCCCACAAACACATTTTCTCTTTGTTTGTTTCTCTTACTTTCTTCCTTTTTATTTTTTGTCTGTCTTGTAGTTTGAACTCATGGCTGAGGCACAGTCCCTGAGCCCTTCAGCTCAAGGCTAGCACTCTCCCACTTTAAGGCATAGCTCCACTTCTGGTTTTCTAGTGGTTAATTGGATAGAAGAATCTCTCCGTCTTGCCTCTCCAGATGGCTTTGAACCACAATCCTCAGATCTCAGCCTCCCCAGTGGCTAGGTTTGCAAATATGAAACACTGCTCCTGATTCTTTCTTCCTCTCTCTCTCTCGCTCTCTCTCTCTCTCTCTCTTTCCTGTTTCTCTTTCTCTCTCTCTCTCTCTCTCTCCCCCCTTTCTTTCTGATCTTTCTTCTGGTCCTGAGGCCTGAACTCAGGTACTTACTTTCTCACTTGGCTTTTACACTCAAAGCTAATGCTGTACTACTTGAGCCACATCTCTATTTGTGGCTTTTTTGGTGGTTAATTAGAAACAAGAGTCTTACAGACTTTTCTGCCTGGACTGGCTTTGAACCAGGCATGATCACTTGGACTTATTTTAGTGATATATTTTTCCATGAAATACCCACAATGATTTCTTGTGTTGTTTTGTGGTAATAACATAAATATACTTTATTTTTTGTTTATCTGTATACTAGTATCAAATTAAAACTCAAAGGCACAAGTAATGTCCATTGCATTTGCTCGAGTTGGTGAATATATTCACTTTATCATTGAACCACTAGTAAATCTCAGTTGCAATATTGCTTCTTCAACTCTGAGTGAGAAGCATCTGGGTCTTCTCATTGGACATTGCATAGAAGTGGGTGGGTAGGACTCTGGATGGAACTAATCCAGAGTTGTGACATCTCTCAAGTCCTTCTTCTGAAGTGTGTCCAAGGTTTTATAGCAGCTGAACTTCACTTGTGCCATCTGGAATTGCATCTGGCTTCATGCTGGCTAATCTAGCCAAGTATGAGAATCACATTCAGACATGCCTATGCAGAATCTCTAAGTGAGCACAGTGGTGTCTGAAAATAGAGCCTGCGTCAGTGATCCACATCAACAAATCCAACCGAATTAACATTCCTCTCACCTTTGCTCAGCACACTCCTAAATGCCTTTCCACAGTCTTCAGAATTGTGTGTGTGTGTGCGCGCGCGCGCATATGCATGTGTGTGAGCTGGTACTGGGGCTTGAACTCGGGACTTCACACTCTCCCTTGGCTTTTTCAATCAAGGATGGATCTATACCACTTGGACAACACCTTTATCTCTGGCATTTTGCTAGTTAATTAAAGACAAGAATCTTGAGGACTTCTTTTTTTAATCCCCCAGGTTGGTTTTGAACTATGATCCTCAAATCTCAGTCTGCTTAATAACTAGAAATGCAGCGGTGGTACTCACTGGGCACTACATTGGAAATGAACTACACAACTTGAGGGTGCGGATGGGAGAGAGTTAGGAAAGGAATGACACTGTCCAAAAAAAATGTAGTCATTACCTGACTTATGTACCTGTAACCTCTCTGTATATCACCTTTTTTTTTTGGCTAGTCCTGGGCCTTGGACTCAGGGCCTGAGCACTCTTCCCGCTCAAGGCTAGCACTCTGCCACCTGAGCCACAGCACCCCTTCTGGCCGTTTTCCATATATGTGGTGCTGGGGAATCGAACCAAGAGCTTCATGTGTAGGAGGCAAGCACTCTTGCCACTAGGCCATATTCCCAGCCCTGTATATCACCTTTATAATAACAATAAAAATAATTTTTTAAAAAGTGAAGGTCTGGGAACGTGGCTTAGTGATAGAGTGCTCACCTAGCATGCATGAAGCCCTGGGTTCGATTCCTCAGCACCATATACACAGAAAAAGCCAGAAGTGGGCGCTGGAGCTCAAGTGGTAGAGTGCTAGCCTTGAGCAAAGAAAAAAAGAAGCCAGGGACAGTGCTCAGACCCTGAGTCCAAGCCCTAAGACTGGCAAAAAGAAAAAAGAAAAAAGTGAAAAGTCAGGAGCTAGTGGTTCTTGCCTGTAATAATAACTACTAAGTGTTGGGGATTATTATGGCCTTGGGGGAAGGCTGCCCATCCACCAGCCTTGGGACAATGGAAGTCCCTCCCACCTTCTGGCCTCCGCCCCTTGGGAGGTGAACATGTGCATGCCACCATGATGGAGTTGTCCCGCCCACAAAGGAAGTTTCGTGATGTCACTTGATGGACATGGTCCTTAGCCTATGACTGGCCCTTTGGCCAGCCCCCTTTCTTTCCCGCCATTACTTCTATATAAGTGCCTTTCCATATTAAAGTCTTTGAGACGCATCCCACCACCGCAGCGTGTCCCTGATGCCTTCCTTTTCGCCCCCGCTTTTGGTAACATGTGAGGGGACTGGGGGGAGGGGAGGCTTCAGCAACCTTTCCTCAACTTAGCGCAAGTCCATGGAGTACAACTTTGGCCTTCCGCCGGCGGAAGGCAAGGCTGAGTGCTCTTTCATAGTTTTTCGGGGTTCACCATTCTCCCCGTGGGGTCGGGGAGAAGGGGATCGTTCAGATCCCGACATCCGACAACTAAGGAGGCTGAGATCTGAAGATTATGGTTCAAAGTCAACCTGGGCAGAAAAGTCTCTGACTATTGTCTCCAATTAACCACCAGAAAACTGAAAGTGGCACTGTGGCTCAAAGTGGTAGAGCTCTAGCTTTGAGTGAAAAAGCTCAGAGACAGTGCCCAGGCTCTGAATTCAAGCCCCATGACTGATTAAGAAAAAAAAGATTATTATGTTGGGAATTTTATTCCAAACTGGTGGTGCTATTTTTGAAGGTTCTGGAAAACTTAGGAGTTGAGACCTCTTTGGAGAAAGTAGATCACCTGGGCCAGATCTCAGGAATATTTTGTCCTTGGTCCCTTCCATTCCCTGTTTGCTTCCTAGATGTCATGATGTGAACCACTCTGTTGTGCTACACCCTTCCCGCTGTTGTGGACAACCATTTGAAGCCACCATCCAAAATAAATAAATAAATGTTTCTGTTAGATACCTGGTCACAGCAACACAATAGAAAGAAACATGAGTCAATAAAGTTTGGGAGTTTCCCTTGTGGTTACTCCCTCGACTTGGATTGTAAGTGACAACTTGCAGATCTGGGAGCAAGGTGTAGGTGGCATGGAAGGCTCACCTGTCCAGATAGTAGTCATTTTATCTGGTTTTGTGTTTGTGGTTTGTATTTTGTTTTTGTTTTTGTTTATTTTCCTGGTCCTGGGTCTTGAACTCTGGATCTGGGTGTTATTCGTGAGCCTCTTCGTGCTCAAGGACAGTGTTCTACCACTTGAGCCACAGCGCCACTTCTAGCTTCTTCTGAGTAGTTCTTTGGAGATAAGAGTCTCACAGACATATCCCCAGGGCTGGCTTCAAACCACAATCCTCAGATGTCAGCCTCCTGAGTAGCTAGGATTACAGGCATGAGCCACAGGTGTCCAGCTGATTTTATCTTCATATATCAAACCAGATCTACTAGCTTCAGGAGATCTGACATGGCGTGTGCTTTCTATCTGGCATCAGCTGCATGTGATAAGGCCAGGCAGGGGTCCTGTCTACTTGTATTATGGTGGGGGTGATCAGGATGACAATGTAGGGTCCCTGCCAGGTGGCTATGAGACTCTCCTTGAACTTCTTAACCCAATGGACTCTCCAGGTTGGAAGGGACGGGCTAGATCCAAGCTGGGATAGTTTATATTCCTCCTTCTGGGTTGCCTGTTAGTTTAGGAAGCATTTAACTAATCTAGGGCAGGTGCTCGACTTCAGTGAAGTCTATCTCCCAATGCTCCCCTGATTGCTTCCCCTGAGTATGCTGGCTTAGATGGCAGGCTGGGGCCAGGAACACCAATAAAATATTTAGAGGCCCCGATGGTTTTTTGTTGTTGTTGTTGTTGTTTTTTATTATTAATTGAACATAAATTTTTTTTACAAGGTGTTGTGCAAAGAGGGTGCAGTTACATAGTAGGGCAGTGTGTACACTTCTTGTGCTATCTTACAACCTGTTTTTCCATCCCTTGTCTAGCTCAGGTAGACCCATATGCAATATACAATGTATCAAGCACGTATACAGTGTTCACAGACTTGGTCTCTACTGTCTCTCCATCTCCCTTTGTTAACAGTCATATATCAGGGAGATCATGCCCCTTTGTTTTCTGTGTTCTAGGCTTGTCTCACTCAACATTATTTGTTCGAGTTCTGACCATTTCCCTGCGAATAACAATATTTCACCATTCCTAATCGCTATGTAGTATTCCATTGTGTATAAGTACCATATTTTTTGGATCCATTCATCTGTGGAGGGGCATCTGGGTTGTTTCCAAATTTTGGCTATTGTGAATTGTGCCGCGATAAACATGGAAGTACAAATGTCCTTTTGATATCTTGGGTTTTGCTGTTTAGGATAGATGCCTAGGAGTGGTATGGCTGGGTCATAGGGTAGGTCTATATTGAGCTTTTTGAGAAACCTCCATACTGTTCTCCAAAGTGGTTGTACTAATTTGCACTCCCACCAACAATGGAGAAGGGTTCCTCTTTCCCCACAGCCCCTCCAGCATTTGTTGTTTCCTGAGTTCAGAGTATAGGCCATTCTAACTGGGGTGAGGTGGTATCTCAGGGTTGTTTTTATTTGCATTTCCTTTACTAGCAGGGATGTTGAGCATTTCCTCATGTGTTTCTTTGCCATTTTTATATCTTCTCTTGTGAAGTCTCTCTTTAGCTCTTTTGCCCATTTCCTAATAGGTTTATTGGGCTTGGAGGGGCTTAGTTTTTTGAGTTCTCTGTAGATGACAGATATCAGGCCTTTGTCTGTTGCTGTGCTGGTAAATATCCTTTCCCATATCGTTGGCTGTCTTTCTATTTTGGTGGCTATGACCTTAGCTGTGCATAAACTTTTTAATTTGTAGTAGTCCCATTTGTCGAGTCTTTCCCCTATTTGTTGTGCCCCTGGGACTCTATTCAGGAAGTTCCTTCCTGTGCCTATAAGTTCTAGTGTCTTTCCTACTCTGTCCTTCAGTAGTTTCAAGGATTCAGGTCTGATGTTGAGGTCCTTGATCCATTTTGAGTTGATCTTGGTGCATGGTGATAGGCTTGGGTCTACTTTGAGTTTTCTGCATATGGCTGCCCAGTTCTCCCAGCACCAGTAGTTGAAGAGGCTCTGTTTATTCCATTGTATGTCTTTAGCTCCTTTGTCGAATATCAGTTGGCTGTAAGAGTGCGGTTTTATTTCTGGGTCTTCAATTCTAATCCACTGGTCTTCCGATCTGTTTTTATACCAATACCATTCTGTTTTTGTTATGATGGCCTTGTAGTAGAGCTTGAAGTCAGGTATGGTGATACCTCCTGCACTATGTTTTTTGCCTAAAATTGCTTTGGCTATTCTAGGTTTTTTGCTGTTCCATATGAATTTATGGATTGGTTTCTCTATTTCAGTGAAGAATGTGGCTGGGATTTTGATAGGGATTGCATTGAATTTGTATAACAATTTGGGCAATATGGCCATTTTCACTATATTGATTCTGCCTACCCATGAGCATCGGAGGTCTTTCCATCTCCTTGTGTCTTCTTTGATTTCCCTTATTAGATTTTTGTAGTTTTCATTGAATAGGTCCGTCACGTCCTTGGTTAAGTTGATCCCTAGGTACTTTATTCTTTTTTTTTTGGCTACTGTAAATTGAATTGTTTCCATAATTTCCTTTTCTGTTTGTCTATTGCTGGTGTACAGAAAAGCTGCTGACATTTGTGGATTGATTTTGTATCCTGCTACTTTGCCAAATTGGTTTATTAGATGTAAGAGTTTGGGTACTGAGTTTTTTGGGTCCTTGAGATATAAGATCATGTCATCTGCGAATAGGGATAACTTGATTTCTTCCTTGCCGATGTGGATCCCTTTGATGTCCTCCTCTTGCCTTATTGCTATGGCTAGGGATTCCAGCACTATGTTGAACAGAAGTGGGGAGAGTGGGCATCCTTGTCTTGTTCCTGTGTTTAGGGAGAATGATTTAAGTTTCTCTCCATTTAATATGATATTAGCAGTTGGTCTGTTGTATATGGCTTTTATTGTTTTGAGGAATGTTCCATCTATTCCTGTTCTCTCCAAAGCTTTTAATAGGTATGGATGTTGTATTTTGTCAAAGGCTTTTTGGGCATCGACTGAGATAACAATGTGATTCTTGATTTTAGTTCTGTTTATGTGGTGAATTACGTTGATTGATTTACGGATGTTGAACCATCCTTGTGACTGAGGGATGAAGCCTACTTGGTCATGATGTATGATATTCTTGATCAGTTTCTGGATCCTGTTAGCTAATATTTTATTGAGGAGCTTTGCATCTGTGTTCATTAGTGATATTGGTCTGTAGTTCTCTTTTTTTGTTGGATCTTTGCCTGGTTTGGGGATGAGTATGATATTAGCTTCGTAGAATGAGTTTGGGATTTCTCCCTCCGTTTCTATTTCGCGGAAGAGTTTGAGGAGTATTGGAATTAGCTCCTCACTAAAGGTTTTGTAGAATTCGTTGGTGAAGCCATCTGGGCCTGGGCTTTTCTTAGTAGGGAGGTTCTTGATTACCTCTTGTATCTCACCGTAAGTTATTGGTTTATTTAGTTGATTTATTTCTTCTTGGTTCAGTTTGGGCAGTTTGTACTTCTGTAAGAATTGATCCATTTCTGTAAAATTATTGTTTTTTGCTGAGTAGAGGTTTTGGAAATAGCTCCTTATGATTGTTTGAATATCGTGTGTACTTGTTGTAATTTTTCCTGTGGAGTCCCTGATTTTACGAATATGAGTCTCTTCTCTTCTTTTTTTTGTGAGTCTTGCAAGGGGTCTGTCAATTTTGTTTATTTTCTCAAAGAACCAGCTTTTAGTCTTATTTATTTGTTGAATGGTCTTTCTATTTTCAATCAGATTTATCTCTTCTTTAATCTTTGTGATCTCTCCCCTCCTAGTTGTTTTAGATTCTGTCATTTCTTGTTTCTCCAGTTGTTTTAGTTTCATCGTGAGGGTATTCACCTGCTCTGCTTCCATTCTTTTAATGTGGGTGCTGAGTGCAATGATCTTGCCCCTCAGCACTGCCTTAGCTGTGTCCCACAGGTTTCTTTTTGATGTGTTTTCTTTGTCATTGTGGCTTATGAATTCGTTGATTTCATCTTTAATTTGATCTGTGGCCCAAGTGTTGGATAGCAGCATGGGGTTTAGCCTCCAAGAGTGTGTATAGGCTCTGTGGTATCCTTTGTTGTTGAGGGTTACCTTTAATCCACTGTGATCAGATATAATACATGGGATGACATCAATACTTTTGTATTTGCTGAGGTTCTTTGTGTGGGCTATGACGTGGTCTATTTTGGAATATGATCCATGGGCTGCTGAAAAGAAGGTGTATTGGGTCTCTGTAGGGTGGAAGGTTCTATATAGGTCTGTCAGATCCATTTGGGAAATGGTGTTATTTAGGTCCTCAGCTCCCTTACTAATCCTCTGGGTGTTGGATCTGTCTCTTGGAGAGAGAGGAGTATTAAAGTCACCCACTATGATTGTGTTTGCATCTATTTTGCTCTGTAATTCTGTGAGAATTTGCTTGACATATGTCGGGCCTCTTTTGTTCGGTGAGTATACATTTATCACCGTGAAGTCTTGATTCTGGATTTTTCCTTGTATTAATATGTAGTGTCCTTCTTTGTCTTTTTGAGTGGACTTTAGAGAGAAGTCCAGCTTGTCTGAGATCAGAATGGCTACACCTGCCGTTTTGGTGGGTGCATTTGCTTGGTAGATCTTGCTCCATCCTTTCATTCGAAGCCTGTTTTTGTCCCTTGCTGTAAGGTGGGTCTCTTGTAGACAGCAGATGTCAACTTTTTGTTTGCGGATCCATTCTGCCAGTCTGCTCCTCTTAATCGGGGAGTTTAAGCCATTTATATTTAAAGAGATCAAAGATAAGGGTGTTTTTTCTCCTTCCGTTTTCTTGTTGGGCTGTTTTTTCCTGTTTTTTTTTTTTTTCTTCTTGTCTTTAGTGAGCTGGTTTTTCTGCTGGCCTTTGGCTATTGAAGTTTCTTTCTGATTCTGTCTGTGTGTCTTTTACGATCTCTGTTGGGTGGGCTTCCCCTCTTAATATTCGCTGTAGGGCTGGTTTTTTATTCACATACTCCTTTAGCTCCTCTTTGGTGTGCAAAGATCTGGTTCTCCCTTCGAATGTGAACTCCAGTTTCGCTGGATATTTGATCCGAGGTTGTAAATTGTTATTCTGAAGTACTTGGACGGTGTTCTTCCACTCACTTCGAGCTTGGTAAGTTTGTGTGGATAAGTCGGATGTTATTCGAATCCTCTTCCCATTGAAAAAAGTTTCCTTCTTCGCTTTGGCTGAATTCAGAATTTGCTCTTTAATCTTGAGGTCTGTAGTCTTGAATATTATGTGCCTTGGGGTGGTTTTCCTGGGGTCTGGCCTGCCAGGTGTCCTATAGGCTTCGGTTACCTGGATGGGGTCCCCTGTGAGATTGGGGAAGTTTTCTGCAATAACTTTATTGAGAACATGATTAAGCCCTCTGCTCTGGTATTCGGCTCCTTCTTCTATTCCAATTATGCGCAGATTATATCTCTTGTCTTTGTCCATTAGTTCCTGGAGTAATCTTCCCTGAAGCTTCACCTTTTCTTGGAGTGTGGTCATTTTCTGGTTGTTGTCAGCTGCTTCATCGTCCAGGCGAGAGATTCTGGATTCCATATGGTCAACTCTTTGTGTTATGGTTTCAATTGCGGAGTTTATGGATGTCAGAGAGCTATTCATGGTTGTCATATCAGCTCTGATCGTGGAAATTTCTTCCTTTAAAGAGTTGTATTTTAAATCTATTTTTTCATGCATTTCAATTCTCAGGATGTGGAGATTTTCTTTAAAGGCGGCTTTCATTGTATCCATTTTTGCTTCCATTTCTTTAAACGAGGCTTGCATTGTATCCAGTTTTGCTTCCATTTCTTTCTTGGCTTCCTGGGTGTCCTTCCAGATTTCCGCTCTAAACTCCTGGAATTGTTTTCTGATTTCATTTCTGATGCTTTCGATCATTCCTGTTAACATGGCCTCATTTGCTTTTTTATTCTCCATCTCCTCTTCAGTCGTGCTGCTTTTTGGAGCTGGTGAGTTGGCTTGTCCTTTGATGAACTGAGTTATGTTTCTTTGTGATTTGCGCATCTGGAGGTCTGTGTAGATCTTCCCTCCCTTCTGTGTAGGCATGTCTACGGCAGCAGGTGCTGTCGCTGTGGCCCCGCCCACCAGTGCAGGGCACGCCTACCAGAGCGGGCTCTTTCGCCGGGGCCCCGCCCTCCTGTGCACTGTGAGTCCCCTACAACAGGCACTTTAGTGGGGTCTGCCTCCCAGAGCGAGCCCTGGGTTGTTGGGTTGTGTTTGCACCCTCCGGCGAGTCCGTTGGGGGGGGGAGGCAGTATGTGTGGGGCCCAGTGGGATCGACTGTCCGGGTGTGGCTTGGCACTCTCAGACCTCGCCTCCGCTGTGAGGAGGGGGAACGAGATCAGGCTCAGGTGACCCTGCTGGGCTGGTATTGCCCACCAGCGCCTGTGATTTTAGTTGTAAGAGTCCGCAAGGTCCAGGCGCCTCGGGTGGGGCTTGCCCTGCCGGCCGTCCCCCAGCCCCTGTTGGGAAGGGGACGGGGCCCGTTCTGCCAGTTCAGGAACCTGTGGGGGCTTGGGGCTGTTCCGCCCTTCCCCTGCTAGACTGGCTTCCCAGAGCCTGATGGGAGCTTCCCGCCTGATTTGGGGGTTCTTTGTTCCCACGGGAGTGGGGAGGGGGAGGGAGGGAGATCTAGCTTCTTTGTCGGGCTTGGGTCTCCCGTTGGGGGAAGGGATTATGGGGGATTCACTTTTGCTGCCTTGTGTGTGTGTCCCGCGCAGCCGTTGGCCCTTCAGGGGTTGGCGAAGTGTTGTGGTGGCTTCCCCCGTTCCCTCTTTCTGCCGCGCTGGGTTCCCTTGTCCGAATCCGGTGTGGACCCGAACTTCTCGTCGCTGCCGGTGTGTGTCTTGGTCCGCACTCTGCCTTGTGTCCGTGGGGTCTCCCGCTATATGGATTCTGCGCTCCTGGCAGCCTGTCTGCCGATCGCCGGGTTCCCCTTTCCCAGCCTGACCCTGTTTGGGCCAGGGTCAGCTGGTGGGGGGAGGTGCCCCGGTGAATCTCCGGCTCCGTGTAGGTTTTCGGTTCTTCTTTTTTGCTCCTTTTTGTTTTCCTGCGTTTCTCCACTGCTTCTGGATGCTGGTTTTGCTGGGTTCTTGGTGGGGTGTTGGGTGTTGGGTGCGAGTCGGGGTGCCTCCCTATTCTTTCGGCGCCATCTTTCTCTCCCCCCCGATGGTTTCTAAGGCAGCTTCTCAGGCAGTGGCAGTGGCTGTGGAACTTTCTCTTACTACTACAGAGTTTCCTTTTGTGCCAGGGTGACAACTTTTGTCAACCAAATTTCCTCCAATAAGGTTAAGATTACCTGGGCAGACATAGAAGGTTTGGGCCTCCAATCATCTCTCCTAAGTGCAGTCTATACACTCAAAGGAGTCTGTACTTGTTACCACTGTTTTTCCATGCCCATTCCTTTCATCTATCTTGCTTCATTTTCCCCAAAATTACTTCAGTCCCTTGATCTCAATGTGGGTTGATCGATGACAATCCATCTTCTGAAACTTCTTCAAGCTGCCTAGACAGTGACCTGAAGTCAGCCTTTTTTACCAAGGGGTTGCCAGGATCGGATATCATTCAGAGCATTTTTTACTCCAAACTGTAAAAGAAGCCATATGAGAAATTAGGGATGATAGCAAGCCACAGAGACACTATAAGGAACAACAAATTAATGCCTTCCATATATTAGTACCAAAAAGAAAAATCATTAGGTAAGGAGCTCATCAAAGCTAAGAGCAGAGTTATATACAACATTTAACTTTTTTTAAACTACACAGATTTTCCTTAGACTGCAGCAGTGTAGCCTGTTTAGCACTCCAGTTTGCAAAAGCATTTTTCCTATCTGAGTGGGGAATCAGGTCTTTGCTGACCCTCACAATGCCTAACAGTTACTATGAAGGGCTTTGAGAGAGCTCTCAATAGGGACACAATCTCAGGTCCATGTCCTCTGGGGTACAAACCTCCTTTCCAGAACAGATGAATTCATGTGGCTGGTGCTAGACCAAAATTTTACTTCCAGTTTGGGTCTTGAGAAGATACTGGGGACTGAATTTTTTTTGTTAACTTTAAACAATCTCCCATTTGACAACCTTAGCTTTTTTTACTACTCGCTATAACAGATGGCTGACAGGCAAGGGTGCAACTTCCTGCCTAGTAACAAAGTAGTTATAAGGGCATTAGATAGGCATGCTTGTGAACTATTTTCTGGTGATCTCCTGCCTCTGATTACTTTTGAAGGGCCAAGCGCAAGTGACTCATTCAGGGCCTGACACCACTCCCTCTTATCTGAGTAGTTTCCTCCGACTACCATTGGCTGCTTCCATACCACCAGGTGAAGTTTTGTCCCAGGGGTGTCTTCTTGCTGGGAGACTGCCTGGCATTAGTTCCAGGCCTGAGCTCATTGCCTGGGCACTGTCCCTGGCTTCTTTTTGCTCAGGACTAGTGCTCTGCTACTTGGAAGCCTAATATCACCACCAGGATTCTGACGGTTAATTCGAGATAAATGTCTCACAGGGGGCTGGAAATGTGGCTTAGCAGTAGAGTGCTTGCCTAGCATGCACAGAGCCCTGGGTTCAATTCCTCAGCACCACATACACAGAAAAAGCTGGAAGTAGAAGTGGTGCTGAGGCTCAAGAGGTAGAGTGCTGAGGAGGAAAGATGGCGCCGATAGAATAGGGAGGCACCCCGACTCGCTCCAATGGCATAGTGAGCTGGGAACTCCAACACCCAACACCCCATCAAGAACCCAGCAAAACCAGCAGCCAAAAGCAGTGGAGAAACACAGGAAAACAAAGAGGAGCAAAAAAGAAGAACCAAAAACCTACACGGAGCCGGAGATTCACCGGGGCACCTCCCCCCACCAGCTGACCCTGGCCCAAACAGGGTCAGGCTGGGAAAGGGGAACCCGGCGATCGGCAGACAGGCTGCCAGGAGCGCAGAATCCATATAGCGGGAGACCCCACGGACACAAGGCAGAGTGCGGACCAAGACACACACCGGCAGCGACGAGAAGTCCGGGTCCACACCGGGTTCGGACAAGGGAACCCAGCACGGCAGAAATCGGGAACCAGGGAAGCCACCACGACACTTAGCCAACCCCTGGAGGGCCAACGGCTGCGCGGGACACACACACAAAGCAGCAAAAGTGAGTGCCCTCCCTCCCCCTCCCCCACCGCTGAGGGAACAAAGAACCCCCAAATCAGGCGGGGAAGCTCCCATCAGGCTCTGGGAAGTCAGTTTAGCAGGGGAAGGGCCCAGCAGCACCAACACCCGACAGGTTCCTGACCTGGCAGAACCGGCCCCGCCCCCTTCCCAACAGGGGCTGGGAGACGGCCGGTTGTGCAAACCCCACCCGAGGTGCCTGGAGCTCGCAGACTCTTACAACTAAAATCACAGGCGCTGGTGGGCAATACCAGCCCAGCAGGGTCACCTGAGCCTGATCACATCCCCCACTCACAGCAGAGGTGAGGTCTGAAGGTGCCAAGCCACACCCGACAGTCGATCCCACTGGACCCCACACATACCGACCCCCCCAACGGACTCGTGGGAGGGCGCAAGCACAACCCAACAACCCAGGACTCGCTCTGGGAGGCATATCCCGCCGAAGTGCCTGTTGCAGTGGACGCACAGCGCACAGGAGGGTGGGGCCGCAGCGACAGCGCCCGCTCTGGTAGGCGTACCCTGCACTGGTGGGCGGGGCCACAGCGGCAGCACCTGCTGCCGTAGACACGTCTACACAGGAGGGAGGGAGGAGCTACAAACCAAACCTGAGAAGCTATCCAGATCTCCAGATGCGCAAATCACAAAGAAACATAACTCAGTTCATCAAAGGGCAAGCCAACTCGCCAGCTCCAAAAAGCAGCACGACTGAAGAGGAGATGGAGAATAAAAAAGCAAATGAGGCCATGTTAACAGGAATGATCGAAAGCGTCAGAAATGAAATCAGAAAACAATTCCAGGAATTTAGAGCGGAAATCTGGAAGGACACCCAGGAAGCCAAGAAAGAAATGGAAGCAAAACTGGATACAATGCAAGCCTGCTTTAAAGAAATGGAAGCAAAAATGGATATGATGCAAGCTGCCTTTAAAGAAAATCTCCACATCCTGAGAATTGAAATGCATGAAAAAATAGATTTAAAATACAACTCTTTAAAGGAAGAAATTTCCATGATCAGAGCTGATATGACAACCATGAATAGCTCTCTGACATCCATAAACTCCGCAATTGAAACCATAACAAAAAGAGTAGACCATATAGAATCCAGAATCTCTCGCCTGGACGATGAAGCAGCTGACAACAACCAGAAAATGACCACACTCCAAGAAAAGGTGAAGCTTCAGGGAAGACTAATCCAGGAACTAATGGACAAAGACAAGAGATATAATCTGCGCATAATTGGAATAGAAAAAGGAGCCGAATACCAGAGCAGAGGGCTTAATCATGTTCTCAATAAAGTTATTGCAGAAAACTTCCCCAATCTCACAGGGGACCCCATCCAGGTAACCGAAGCCTATAGGACACCTGGCAGGCCAGACCCCAGGAAAGCCACCCCAAGGCACATAATATTCAAGACTTCAGACCTCAAGATTAAAGAGCAAATTCTGAATTCAGCCAAAGCGAAGAAGGAAACTTTTTTCAAAGGAAGAGGATTCAAATAACATCCGACTTATCCACACAAACTTACCAAGCTCGAAGTGAGTGGAAGAACACCATCCAAGTACTCCAGAATAACAATTTACAACCTCGGATCAAATATCCAGCGAAATTGGAGTTCACATTCGAAGGGAGAACCAGATCTTTGCACACCAAAGAGGAGCTAAAGGAGTATGTGAATAAAAAAACCAGCCCTACAGCGAATATTAAGAGGGGAAGCCCACCCAACAGAGATCGTAAAAGACACACAGACAGAATCAGAAAGAAACTTCAATAGCCAAAGTCCAACAGAAATACAAGCTCACTAAAGACAAGGAAAAAAAAAGAAGAAGAAAAAACAGCACACCAAGAAAATGGAAGGAGAAAAAACACCCTTATCTTTGATCTCTATAAATATAAATGGTTTAAACTCCCCGATAAAGAGGAGCAGACTGGCAGAATGGATCCGCAAACAAAAAGTTGACATCTGCTGTCTACAAGAGACCCACCTTACAGCAAGGGACAAAACAGGCTTCGACTGAAAGGATGGAGCAAGATCTACCAAGCAAATGCATCCACCAAAACAGCAGGTGTAGCCATCCTGATCTCAGACAAGCTGGACTTCTCTTTAAAGTCCACTCAAAAAGACAAAGAAGGACACGACATATTAATACAAGGAAAAATCCAGAATCAAGAAATTACGGTGATAAATGTATACTCACCAAACAAAAGAGGCCCGACATATGTCAAGCAAATTCTCACAGAATTACAGAGCAAGATAGACGCAAACACAATCATAGTGGGTGACTTTAATACTCCTCTCTCTCCAAGAGACAGATCCAACACCCAGAAGATTAGTAAGGGAGCTGAGGACCTAAATAACACCATTTCCCAAATGGATCTAACAGACCTATATAGAACCTTTCACCCTACAGAGACCCAATACAACTTCTTTTCAGCAGCCCATGGATCATATTCCAAAATAGACCACGTCATAGCCCACACAAAGAACCTCAGCAAATACAAAAGTATTGACGTCATCCCATGTATTATATCTGATCACAGTGGATTAAAGGTAACCCTCAACAACAAAGGATACCACAGAGCCTATACACACTCTTGGAGGCTAAACCCCACGCTGCTATCCAACACTTGGGCCACAGATCAAATTAAAGATGAAATCAACGAATTCATAAGCCACAATGACAAAGAAAACACATCAAAAAGAAACCTGTGGGACACAGCTAAGGCAGTGCTGAGGGGCAAGATCATTGCACTCAGCACCCACATTAAAAGAATGGAAGCAGAGCAGGTGAATACCCTCACGATGAAACTAAAACAACTGGAGAAACAAGAAATGACAGAATCTAAAACGACTACGAGGGGAGAGATCACAAAGATTAAAGAAGAGATAAATCTGATTGAAAATAGAAAGACCATTCAACAAATAAATAAGACTAAAAGCTGGTTCTTTGAGAAAATAAACAAAATTGACAGACCCCTTGCAAGACTCACAAAAAAAAAGAAGAGAAGAGACTCATATTCGTAAAATCAGGGACTCCACAGGAAAAATTACAAGTACACACGATATTCAAACAATCATAAGGAGCTATTTCCAAAACCTCTACTCAGCAAAAAAACAATAAATTTACAGAAATGGATCAATTCTTACAGAAGTACAAACTGCCCAAACTGAACCAAGAAGAAATAAATCAACTAAATAAACCAATAACTTACGGTGAGATACAGGAGGTAATCAAGAACCTCCCTACTAAGAAAAGCCCAGGCCCAGATGGATTCACCAACGAATTCTACAAAACCTTTAGTGAGGAGCTAATTCCAATACTCCTCAAACTCTTCCGCGAAATAGAAACGGAGGGAGAAATCCCAAACTCATTCTACGAAGCTAATATCATACTCATCCCCAAACCAGGCAAAGATCCAACAAAAAAAGAGAACTACAGACCAATATCACTAATGAACACAGATGCAAAGCTCCTCAATAAAATATTAGCTAACAGGATCCAGAAACTGATCAAGAATATCATACATCATGACCAAGTAGGCTTCATCCCTCAGTCACAAGGATGGTTCAACATCCGTAAATCAATCAACGTAATTCACCACATAAACAGAACTAAAATCAAGAATCACATTGTTATCTCAGTCGATGCCCAAAAAGCCTTTGACAAAATACAACATCCATACCTATTAAAAGCTCTGGAGAGAACAGGAATAGATGGAACATTCCTCAAAACAATAAAATACATATACAACAAAACAACAAAACAACAAAAACATATACAACAGACCAACTGCTAATATCATATTAAATGGAGAGAAACTTAAATCATTCCCTCTAAACTCAGGAACAAGACAAGGATGCCCACTCTCCCCACTTCTGTTCAACATAGTGCTGGAATCCCTAGCCATAGCAATAAGGCAAGAGGAGGACATCAAAGGGATCCACATCGGCAAGGAAGAAATCAAGTTATCCCTATTCGCAGACGACATGATCTTATATCTGAAGGACCCAAAAAACTCAGTACCCAAACTCCTACACCTAATAAACCAATTTGGCAAAGTAGCAGGATACAAAATCAACCCACAAAAGTCAGCAGCTTTTCTGTACACCAGCAATAGACAAACAGAAAAGGAAATTATGGAAACAATTCCATTTACAGTAGCCAAAAAAAGAATAAAGTACCTAGGGATCAACTTAACCAAGGAACTATTCAATGAAAACTACAAAAATTTAATAAGGGAAATCAAAGAAGACACAAGGAGATGGAAAGACCTCCGATGCTCATGGGTAGGCAGAATCAATATAGTGAAAATGGCCATATTGCCCAAATTGTTATACAAATTCAATGCAATCCCTATCAAAATCCCAGCCACATTCTTCACTGAAATAGAGAAACCAATCCATAAATTCATATGGAACAGCAAAAAACCTAGAATAGCCAAAGCAATTCTAGGCAAAAAAAGCAGTGCAGGAGGTATCACAATACCTGACTTCAAGCTCTACTACAAGGCCATCATAACAAAAACAGCATGGTATTGGTATAAAAACAGATCGGAAGACCAATGGATTAGAACTGAAGACCCAGAAATAAAACCGCACTCTTACAGCCAACTGATATTCGACAAAGGAGCTAAAGACATACAATGGAATAAACATAGCCTCTTTAACTACTGGTGCTGGGAGAACTGGGCAGCCATATGCAGAAAACTCAAAGTAGACCCAAGCCTATCACCATGCACCAAGATCAACTCAAAATGGATCAAGGACCTCAACATCAGACCTGAATCCTTGAAACTACTGAAGGACAGAGTAGGAAAGACACTAGAACTTATAGGCACAGGAAGGAACTTCCTGAATAGAGTCCCAGGGGCACAACAAATAGGAGAAAGACTCGACAAATGGGACTACTACAAATTAAAAAGTTTCTGCACAGCTAAGGACATAGCCACCAAAATAGAAAGACAGTCAACGATATGGGAAAGGATATTTACCAGCACAGCAACAGACAAAGGCCTGATATCGGTCATCTACAGAGAACTCAAAAAACTAAGCCCCTCCAAGCCCAATAAACCTATTAGGAAATGGGCAAAAGAGCTAAAGAGAGACTTCACAAGAGAAGATATAAAAATGGCAAAGAAACATATGAGGAAATGCTCAACATCCCTGCTAGTAAAGGAAATGCAAATAAAAACAACCCTGAGATACCACCTCACCCCAGTTAGAATGGCCTATACTCTGAACTCAGGAAACAACAAATGCTGGAGGGGCTGTGGGGAAAGAGGAACCCTTCTCCATTGTTGGTGGGAGTGCAAATTAGTACAACCACTTTGGAGAACAGTATGGAGGTTTCTCAAAAAGCTCAATATAGACCTACCCTATGACCCAGCCATACCACTCCTAGGCATCTATCCTAAACAGCAAAATCCAAGATATCAAAAAGGCATTTGTACTTCCATGTTTATCGCGGCGCAATTCACAATAGCTAAAATATGGAAACAACCCAGATGCCCCTCCACAGACGAATGGATCCAAAAAATATGGTACTTATACACAATGGAATACTACATAGCGATTAGGAATGGTGAAATATTGTTATTCGCAGGGAAATGGTCAGAACTCGAACAAATAATGTTGAGTGAGACAAGCCTAGAACACAGAAAACAAAGGGGCATGATCTCCCTGATATATGACTGTTAACAAAGGGAGACGGAGAGACAGTAGAGACCAAGTCTGTGAATACTGTATATGTTCTTGATACATTGTATATTGCATATATGTCCACCTGACCTAGACAAGGGATGGAAAAACAGGTCGTAAGATATCATAAGAAATGTACACACTGCCCTACTATGTAACTGCACCCTCTTTGCACAACACCTTGTAAAAAAATTTATGTCCAATTAATAAAAAAAAAAAAAAGAAGCCAGGGACAGTGCCCTGGCCCTGAGTCCAAGGCCCAGGACTGGCCAAAAAAAGGAAAAAAAAAGATATCACAAGAAATGTACAGTGACACTGCCCTACTATGTAACTGTACCCTTTTTGCACAACACCTTGTCAAAAAATTTGTGTTTAATTAATAAATAATTAAAAAAAAAAAAGAGGTAGAGTGCTAGAGTTGAGCAAAAAGAAGCCAGTGACGGTGCCCAGGCCCTGAGTCCAAGCCCCAGGACTGGCAAAAGAAAAAGTCTCACAGGCACTTTTCTGCCCAGGCTGGCTTCCAACCATGACCTCAGATCAAATGAGTCTTTGTGAATCACGCTTTATTTCTAATTGGAGCAACAAGAACATCAATAGAAACCATTTTTAAGCATGCCTTAGCTGGAAATTATTAGGATCCAAAGTTAGATCTGACAAACTTGTAAGAATCATCCATCCCTCTGCAGGCATGTCTGTAATTGTTACAGAAGATTATAAAGGCAAAACTCTATAGTAGACACAATAACAAATTGAAACAGCAACTTTAACAAAATATAGCACTTTAAGACACTAATTGAAACCATTGTTTCAAAGTTTGGATTGCAACAAGGAATGCAGAAAAATGTCTCTGTACCCAAATCAGCTCACATCCTCCAAAACAGCAAAAAGGCCTTGACATTCAAAAATACTTAAGTGAACTTTGGTAGTCTTAATTTCTCCTTTTTCCACTTTGAAACAAATATTCAGGACAATTCTTACTTCTGAATTCCCTTCATCCAGGAATTCATTTTTTATTTCTTTTCTAAAAGCCTTTTTTACTTTCTCCTCTAGCAATTTACACTCCCATTGCTTTAATTTACATTTAAAATAACCCTTAGAAACCTTTTAGCTAAATTTCCTTGTTAGTGAAATTTAGTAATCCTATGAAATGCCCATGACCTTTCTTCAGCCTGAGTTTCAACCTGCCTTTTTTCCCATGCAGTTTGTGCTAACTCTTAGAATACTTTTGAACTCAAATGACAAAGTTTTTCTTCATGTAAGAATTACATGTCAACTAGCACTGCATTAAGAGTCCAGACTTAACAAACTTAAGGAATCTCGGGCCATAAATTTGCTTTTCCTAAAATGCATCTAATTGCAAAATAGCATTGAAATTTAAAGTTCCACTTTTAGGCCATAGTGCTATACATGCTAAGGTAAATTCACTTAAGTATTTTTTTATGTCAAGGTCTTTTTGCTGTTAGTGACTGTCTGAGGATATGAGCTGCCTTGGATACAGAGCCATTTTCCTGCATTCCTTGTTGCAATTCCAAAGTTTGACTTAATAACAATGGTTTCAATTAGTGTCCTAAAGTGCTATATTGTTATTGTGTCTACTACAGAGTTTTGACTTTATTAATCTTTTTTTTTAATAGCTTTTTTTTTTTTTTTTTTGCCAGTCCTGGGCCTTGGACTCCGGGCCTGAGCACTGTCCCTGGCTTCTTCCCGCTCAAGGCTAGCACTCCGCCACTTGAGCCACAGCGCCGCTTCTGGCCGTTTTCTGTATATGTGGTGCTGGGGAATCGAACCTAGGGCCTCGTGTATCCGAGGCAGGCACTCTTGCCACTAGGCTATATCCCCAGCCCTTGACTTTATTAATCTTCTGTAACAATTATAGGCAGACCCACAAAGGGACAGATGACTCTTACAAGTTTTCAGGTATAATTTTGATTATTAATAATTTCCAGGTCATTGAGATCAAATTACATTACACAGAGATTAACCTTTTTTTTTCAACCCTCATTTTCAATTTTTTAATACATCCCAAGTGGCCATTTTTAGGAATGCTAATCATATTACCCACATTACTGTCAGGTTCTCAGTGTTTGTAAGGAAAAGAGAGAGACTCACCATCATGGAATGGGCATAGACATCCATCTGAATAAACGGACCATGCCTTAGACCATGCTGGTCTTAGGGCTGGATAAACTGCACCTTTCTGCCAGCTCATATCCTCACCTCTCCTAAGGCTGTATGAACTGCATCTTTCCTGCCAGCTCCTTATCCCTCAAAGTAAGCAACACTGGCCCATTCTATGGCTGGATAACTCTTGATTACAGTGCTAACAGCTTTATGCATTAAAATACCAGATTACCTTGAACATGTCTACACACACACAATACACACAATTGTACACAAAGGTCTTAAAGTATGTAAAAATGAATATCAGCTGTAAATTTTCTGGAATTCCAGTGGCAAGAGATACTTTTGCCCATAGCACCATGAAACTGCAGTAGTCGATGTTAGAAAAACTTAAATACTTTTGCCCAAAACAAAACAGAATCTCTTACTCTTACAGATAACCAAGATGTAGATGGTGAGACAAACTTTTCTAGCAAAGCACTTTAGCTGGCCTCAGCTTCCAGGACCTGAGAAAAGAGGCAACTTTGTTAGCAAGACACATTAGCATATGAATTGACCTTTGAATACCTTTAGATGGAAGAGGAGAACAAGTAAACTGCCAAACTACCAAGGTTAACTAGGAGTCCAAACCAGGACTATGGCCACCTGTGCACAACCTCCAACTGCCACTGAGGAGAGGGGACACAGCAGGCCAGCAACTGTAGCCAGACATGGGAACTTTGACCCCCCACCCCCCTCCCACATAAAGATGTCTAAATTGGAGATAAGGGTCTCAGCCTCCTGAGCAGCTAGGACTACATGTATGAGACTCGAGCAAATGGCCCATATTTCACTTCTTTGTATAATTTTGATGAATGAAATATAATGTGGTTTATAAATACTTGGATAAAAACTAATCTGCATGGCAATCAAACAGGTCTAATATGCAGGTTCATAGTATCTCCCAGTGTCATCAGTGGCAAAGAGCAGCTGTTTCAGAGCTTCTGAAAATATGTTCTACAATTGCTTTAGTGAGAAAAATGTCCTCTAGGCACTCCCAGGAAATAGAATATGCTGAGGACCTCTGGAACAAAATAAAGTAATTCTTAAATGCCCACTTCTCTGCTTCTCATCTCTTCCTTAGTTCTCTTCCCACAGCTTCCCCAACCTGTTTCTTGGAAACCATTGTCTTCCTAAATTTCAAGGAGATATTCCAGCAGCACTTGCCAGTGTGTTTAAATGTGTTTCTTATAGCTGAAGTAGAGTGGGGGTTCGCTACAATGAAACGGGGTCCCCCCGCAAGGGAGGGGATTCCTGGTTCCCCCAAGAGTCCACCACACAGTCTCCAGCTACAAGGTGACAAAAAGACAGTTTTATTGGGGAAGTAAAAAGTGAACAAAAAGTGAACGGACCGGCCTTGGTCGCAGCCCAGACTCGGGAGCCGAAACTGCCAACCAGGAGTGCAGGATCAGGGCCCAGACTCGGGAGCTGGGACCGCCCGCACGTGTGCAGCCCAGACTCGGGAGCTGGGACCACGTACACCTGTTCAGCCCAGACTCGGGAGCTGGGAACTCGTATACCTGTGCAGCCCAGACACGGGAGCTAGGACCGCGTGTCCGTGTGGCCTTCCAGCCTGGTTATAAGGCAAAAATCACAGACAAACTTGTCACACGCAGGTGACCAATGAAGATACAACACTTACAGAGCATGCTAGGCCGCACACAGGTGGCCAATAGAGTTACAGTCTGTATCATAATATCTATTTGAACTAACCTATCATTCTATGCCTAATCATAGCAGGTTCCCTTGAAGCTCCCAGGCCTCAGGTGGTCAATCTACATAACTTATCATAACAAAGAGAAGGACACAGGTTCCCTTGAAGCTCCCAGGCCTCAGGTAGTCAATCTATGTAACTTAACATAGTAAAGGGGAGCTTCCCTGAATAGGGTGGGGGAGGGCTTAGTGGAGATGGAGTTGGCTTCTGCTCTTATCTGAGCTGGAGTCAACCTGAAGTCCCTCCACAGTTAATGATGGCACTGGGCAGATCTGGCCTCCCTATTACAATAGCCAATAGATGGTTGGGTCTTACCTTTTGCTATTCTATGTCTTGTCATTTAAATGAAGAATTGTAGTCACTGATACTGGGTGTCGAAACTGAGAGTAGTAGTTTCTGCCATTTAAAAAACTAGTAATGGGGCTGGGAATATGGCCTAGTGGTAAGAATGCTTGCCTCATATACATGAATCCCTGGGTTTGATTCCTCAGCACCACCACATATATACAGAAAAGCCAGAAGTAGTGTTGTGGCTCAAGTGGCAGAGTGCTAGCCTTGAGCAAAAAGAAGCCGGAGACAGTGCTCAGGCCCTGGGTCCAAGCCCCAGGACTGGCAATAAATAAATAAATAAATAAAATGTAAATTAAAAAAAAAAAACCTCTTAGTTTCTCCCTTGTAAAAAACCTTCAGCACTGAGTTTTTTCCCAATTCCCTAAGGCTTATCTACTCATCTGGTGGGATTTGTTTTCTCCACTTTTTTCATATTTACACTTGTTGGGGTTCAGCTTTGGCCTTGAGGGGGAAGGGCAGAGGAGAGCGCTCCCGAGAAGCCGCCCTTCCCCCAGCCCTGGGGGAATGCGGAAGCAGGCCACAATTCCCTGGGTCCGGAACCAGAAGAACTGGCTTTGCGACCAGCCCCCCAACGTTCTCGCCAGCCCATGTGCTCCCCATTCTCACGGGCTTTGCCCCTGGGGTGGTGCTAAGCAAGTGAGGGGGTCCTATGACAAGCTCGCCAGCCTATTGCCAGCTCTTGGTCGATCACCCCTTTTCTCATCACCCCCTACTATATCAACTGCTAGCCACTCCCTTATTAAATCAGATTTGCTCTTGAAGCGTCTCCGAGATCCGAGTACGCCTGGCTTTCTTCAAGGGTAAGGAGGGAGGAAAAGCGATCTCATAAGGCCGCGTGCACCTGAGGTCTTTCCTAAGCCCCCCACTCCACTCTGGCCTTACCTGCAGGTCGGGTGACCAGGGGAGAGGGTGAGAAAGGGAGCGATTAGAGTAGAGCCTGACCCCCCCATGCCAGGGGAGGCAACCTGAGCCCGGCATACACTGATCCTCCTCTTCTGTATGCAAGATGCCTTTGAGGTTCTCTTGCAATACTGGCTTGGTGGGCTGGGAATATGGCCTAGTGGCAAGAGTACTTACCTTGTGTACGTGAATCCCTGGGTTCAAGTCCCCAGCACCACATATATAGAAAACGGCCAGAAGTGGCACTGTGGCTCAAGTGGCAGAGTGCTAGCCTTAAGCATAAAGAAGCCAGGGACAGTGCTCATGCCCTGAGACCAAGGCCCAGGACTGGCAAAAAAAAAAAAAAAAAAAAAAAAAAGCAATACTGGCTTGGTGATGATAAATTGTTTTAAAGTTTGCTTATCATGGAGTTTTTTTATTTGTCCTTTTGTTATGAATTATAGCTTCACTTGATAGAGTATTCTGTACTCTGGATTGGTGACTGTTCCCTGTCAGCACATGAAACACCATATTCCAAGCCCCTCCTTGCTTTTTGTTGTTGTTGTTGTTTGTGTTTGGCCAGTCCTGGGCCTTGAACTGTCCCTGGCTTCTTTTTGCTCAAGGCTAGCACTCTGCCATTTGAGCCACAGCTTCACTTCTGGATGTTTTCTATATATGTGGTGCTGAGGAATTGAACCCAGGGCTTCATATATAGGAAGCAAGCACTCTTGCCACTAGGCCATATTTCCCAGCCCCCTCCTTGCTTTCAAAGTTTGAGAAATAAGCTTTATTTTGAAAAGCTTTCATTTGCAAGTGATATGATTGTTTTCTACTTCACCTTACACTATTCTTTCCTTATTCTGTATCCTTATCGTTAAATCATTAACTATACCATTGAGAGATTTTTTTCTAATTTTGTTTAACTGTTCTAAAAGCTTTCTGTACCTAAATGGATTTCTTTTTTTCAATTTTGTAAGTTTTTGTAAGTTTGGATGAAAATATTTCTTGTGCCTTTATCGCCTCTTTCCTATTAATACACATAATTCATACACTTCATTTTAGTAGTCCTGGAATTCTTTTCCTTTTTTATTGTATTCTGTATTTTCTACTATGTCTACTTCTACTCCTTTAAGTCTTGAGCTTCTGTCTTCTATATTGACTACTGTTCTGGAGAGATTTTCTGATTTATCTCTCATCTCAGGCCTTCAATTTGTGTTTTTCTTTCTGGATTTTTATCTCTTTATTGAGATTATTTATCATGTCTTCCACTGATTCCCTTATTTCATTTATTTATTTGTATGTGACTGCTTTGATGTCTTTGTTGTATTCTTTTACCTCATTAGCTGGTTTTGCTTGCTAATTAGCCTTTAATCTAAATTATTGTTGGATTACTTTACTTGTGTTCATGTTCTGTTTGTATAGTTGCTTATAAATACCTTCTTTCAATTTATCAAGCATGCTAATTGATTCATTGAGCTCTGTATATGGAGTTTCCTTCACTTTGCTGTCTTTCTGATCCCTTGTGTGATTCATTGTATTTCTATGTTAGAATTTACTTCCTTGAAGACACTTTGTGAATTGGGTTCCTGATGGGCTAAACTGTGTGTTCTCACAGGACTGGGTGTTAGCTGGGTTGACATGCTATTTCTGAATCACTCTTCTGACTTGCCTGATACCTTCTTTGGGAGAGGACCAATGAAAGATCAAGCACACAGCTCGACAAAATAGACCCACAACAAAGTATCAGGCTCTTGAAGATCCTTAAGAGTCATCATGGCACTGTCATATCTATGAGGTCATGATCAAGTCCTTTGAGCCATTAGATCAACATTGTTAGGCAAGAGTCCCCTGAAACATGAAAATGATTGAGGAGGTCCTTCAGGATACTGACTGTGAAGTCACTTGAGAATACTGTAGATTATAAATTCTGAAGATGATATGATGTTAATCTAGGTTTAATTTTGAGGTACAAGATGCTTCTGGGAAGGGATGGAGTTTCTCTCTGGATCCAGGCTGTGGTGACATGGCTGTACTCTGGGTAAACAGCAAATACCAACTTCATGCTCATATATATATGTGTGTGTGTGTGTGTGTGTGTGTGTGTGTGTGTGTGTGTGTGTGTGTGTGTGTGTGTGATAGAGCACTTTGAAGCATTTCCACTAAAAATTCATTCAACCCCCAGCATGTACACTCCTGGGCTTGTCCTTTCCCCCTTCTCTACTCTTGAAATCTGAAGGGTCTTTGAAATGTTCCTCCCTTCTCCTTTCTTTGCTCCCAGGACATCTCACCATGAGATCACATTCTCAGAAAGCCCTGAGCCTCACAATGGCCTGGACAGGAGGAAGAGAGCTCTGTGGCACAGTGGCTGGGCTCAGAAGGCTCCCTGAAGTCAGGCCTGCTCTAGCCTTAGAAGCCAGCCCCAACTCTGCTCCAGCCATGCCCTCTCAGGAACCACTCCCTTTACCCTGGCTCAGGCCCCTGCACTTGTTCCTCTAGAGGCACTGTGCAGGCATCACCTGCAGTGTGGCTTTCACAGCATTTCCAATGCTCTGCTCCAGCTGGACCCAATTCTGTTCCCATTCTCATTGCTGGGCCTTGACCCATTCTGGGTTTCTTACCAGGAGCAGTGCACACAAGTCTCCTCATAATCAATCTTCCCCAAGTTTAATTCAAACTCATCCTTTAGAGCCAGGGAAGATCTGGACTAGAAAAATGTCCAAGAGAGGGTCCTCCACATAAAAGTGCTCTCAGGCCTGAACTGGGAACAGACACACACACACACACACACACACACACACACACACACACAGGCCTCTCCCCCCCCCCCCGCCCCAGTTCTCATGCATGGAAACACAAAGGGTAAATCCCTTTACTCTTTCACTCAGCATCAGCTGGAAATTGTGCCCAAAACAGTAGATCCCTGATGTCAATAAAGGATGAGGAGCCTTGGAAAGAAGGTAAAGCCCAGGGGAAGGGATTGTGGCAGAACAGTGCAGAGAGCAAGGAATAAAGTTTTGCTGCATTGAGATGAAAATCTACAGAACATTTGCCTAGGAATCTTACTAATAAGTGGATTGGGGTGAAGTTTCTTCTTTGTGGTGTAGTATTCTATGGCCTTATGTCTCAAAATTGTATGCTAGAAGCTTGCTTGCAAGAATTTCCATTGAGCCATCCTGAGAGAAGTTTATTATCATTTTCTATAGTCTACCACCTGAAATCATGAGGCGCTTCTTGCTCTTCTTCTTCATGAATTCTCATAAGAAAAGATCTGCTCAATCAGGAACATGAACACACTGAAAATTTCTTCTTAAAGGCCTGAGGTCCTGAAAGATTCATTCCTAGGAAGCAATGAGACCTGATGTCCAGCAGTGAAGAGAAAACCTGTCAGAATAAATGTACCCAGCCCCCCCCAAAAAAACAAAATGATGTGGAGACATCCATTCATGCCACCTCAAAGAGAGAGGGGGGAGATAGAGAGGGGGGGAGAGAAAGAGGGAGAGGGAGAGAGAGATGGGAAGAATCTGGGGAAGCTCCCAAGGACATAGTTTTGGCCTCCAGGGAGATAAGGGTCTTCAAAGAAAGGGCACCATTTTCAAGGAACAGGGACCAGTGGGAGGACAGGGATCACCTAGGAGGTGGAGTCTTTACAAAAGCAGCTTTCAGGATCTTTTCATAGCCTCACTTAAATGGCTCAGAGGCTACTTTCTAAAGATGGCCTAACTTCAGGTTGTAGGTTTCCCCTTCCCACAGCTCCTCTCCCAGTCTTCCTCCCATCCCCATTGCCCACTCTGTAGGCAGAGTTCCTGCTTTATTTCTGCTGTGAAGACTGCACTCCTCATGCTGACCTGATTCCAGATTTCCCAGCAGTGTGTGTGGCGGTCTGTCTGTCTGCCTCCTGTGTGACCCCTTTCATTCGCATGCACGAGCTGCCCGACCCTCAGGCAAGCAAGGCTGTAATGAGGGTCACGTGAAAGCCTCAGATCCCGTGTGTGAATGCGAAGGTGCCCTTCCTCCCCTTTGACTCACTAAGAACAAAAGGTGCGAGACACATGGGCTCCTTCGGGAAAGCTCCTTGGATTTCCGTTTAATAAGGGGAAGGGCAAATACATTTATAGCAGTAATGACGGTGGGAAGGGGAGGGACTTGGAGTGCCTAGCTAGGCACTAGCAATTGGCTAATGAGCTATCCGTCCAAGAGCGACATCCTAGGACCTCCTCCATGGTTAACGTCACATCCCATAGGGTCCCCATCCCCTGGGTACTGCCAGCGCCAAGGTGGCACATGTGCTCTCCCCCGAGAGGCAGGGGCTGGTTTGCTTCTCTTCCGGTTGAACCCAGAAGGAGGTGGGATGGGCTAGCTGCTGGGCCAGCAGCTAGCCGCCCCAGGTCTTAAAGGCATAGCCATCCCCTACATCTCCCTCTCTTTTGTTTTTTAAATAAGCAGGGGATGCTGTAAATATATGGCATATGTAGGCATAAGGCAAATGTTGGCATAAGATACATATGGGGCCTCTTCCACAAAAGGAAGGGGTAGGTGAAGGGGCCATCCATTTGGCTCAGTCCAGAGAAGTTGGAGTCCTTAGCCTGTTTCCACACCACTCAGGATAAATGCAGACATCATTCCTCTTTTGGCGGTAAGGTAGAAGCAGGTTTAAGTTCTGGCAACTCTGGTAGTTCACAGCAGCTGATAACACATGTGGTTAGTAAAACATTTTTTCTTTCATAAACATTGAGGCGAAGTACTATCCTAATGCCTATTTTTTGAACATTTTTCTCATAAACATTGAGGGCAAGGTGCTAAACCCTTGTGCCTACCTTTTTGAAATATTTATCAAAACATTGAAGTAAGGTGTCAAAACCCTCAGCTCCTATTTCCCTCCAACGGGACCCCCTACATCAACCAGCAGGGGGAGAGCAAAAGGAGAAACAACGGTGCAAAATTTCTTTAGTATTTTTGTGCAAGGCTGCAGGCAAAGCTGCCACAGTGAAACATTGCGCCACAGGAGACGTTCAAGGAAGAGTCTAGAAAGCAAACAGGGAAAGGAAGCTGGCTGCCTCTACCACTACCTCCTGCCGTTTACCGCTGTTGTATGTAGGCAGGCTTTCCATATTCCCATGGAAGAGCAGAAGAAATCCAGCACAGTCCTTGTTTTCCTAGCAAGAAGAAGACATTTCTCCACAGCAAGTGCTCCGGGTTTAATTTCCCAATCTGGAAAGGCACATACAATGCTCCTTCCCACACTGTTTTGCAAAGATTTAAAATTTCTTAAGATATTTCTTAAGATATTTAATGTAAGCATAGCTATCCTTAACTAGTCATGGGGGCTGCTCCCCCCTCTTTTGTTTTTTTTTTAAATTATGACACTGGAGGGCACCAGGCTGGGAGTATGGGTGAAGGTCATTTCTTCTGAAACTACTTCCTGCTGAAAGGGGGCGAAGTAGTCAGGGGCCCCTGATTTGCCATATGGCCTGGTACCTCCAGTGTGGTTGGCAAAAGTCCTTATCATTACCATGAGAGTGGTCATCAGGGCCAGAGGGTGCTATGGTCTCCTCTGGCCAGCCTCTGTAGCTTGGCACAGCAGTGTAGAAAGATGATGGCCTTGAACCGCAAGTTCCCAGGTGATGACCTCAGCAAGAGATGTTATTCTGTTAAGAGAGACTTTTGAAAAGATCAAGCAAAAGACTGACAAGTTCTCAGAGCTAGTTAACATGAATGATATAGAACATACCCTGGGCATAAGCCAGAAAAGTTCCATCTGGAGCATAAACCCAACTGTGGCTAATTACAAAGAAGGAGGAATAACTGAAGGAAGTGTTTAGTGCTTGTGAACCGGTTTGGAGTAGCCAGTCAGAGGCTAAAATAAATATATATACATATATAAAACTGGCAGAAAAAAGGAAAATGAACAGGTAACTATTTCACTTGATTTCCCGGCTCTGATCAGTTTTGAAAGGGCGAGACAAGGCAACTCCATTTAGGATGTGACACCATTCTCCTCTTACTCCTCTCCACATCCCTGTCTCCTGGACTGGCTGAGTCCCAGGAGTTCAGGAGCTTGTGGCTGGGATGACAGCCTCCCATCCGCATTTATGGGGTTTGAACTCAGGGCCTGAGCACTGTCCCTGAGTACTTCTGCTCGAGGCTAGTGCTCTACCACTTGAGCCACGGTGTTGTTTTCAGCATTTTGCTGGTTCTCTTGAGCCAAGCTCTCAGTCTGGCTCTTTGCTGGTTAATTGGGAGATGGAGTTTTAGAGAGATTTTCTTTTGCCCGGGCTGGCTTTGAACTGTGATCCAAGGAGTTTTACTCATACGAGCCTTTTTTATATTTAATTAGCAATGAGGAAAGCAACAGGAATAGCCCATCTGTAATTTGTTGAGAACTGACCACAAACCACTTGTCAAGGTTTTTGTTGTAACACTTAGAGAACATGAGATCTATGTGCCATCAATTCAAATCATGCCATTTGATCTTACCGGCAGGTGGAAAAGAACACAGATAAATGACAATCAAGGGCAAAGGGTTAAAACAATGTAAAAGTCTCAGCTTTAGCAGTGGCTGTGTCTTCCATCCCAAATTGGCAGGCCTTATGCCATGTGTGATGGAGTCAGGCAGGAGAGATCTGGGCAAGGCTGCGGTGGCATCTCCCAGAAACCTCTGGATAGGCTGTCACCTCCTGCTGGATTGCCTGTAAGATTTTGCACAGACTGGTTAAAGACATCTAAAATCCCCCAGCATTTCCTAGCTGGTTGCTCTGAGTATTCTCTGGCTTTTGTAGGCTGATGCCCTCTTGGTTTAAGCAGGATGATGACTTTAAGAGATTTTCCTAGTCACAAAATCCCAAGGTAACTCTGTGGCTTCCAACAGCTATGATGCCTTTGACCTGGCAAAATGTTAGCACTCTGGTTGTTTAAATTTCCATCTAGGAATGTAATATAAGTCTTTGCCTCAGCATTATTTGCATCTGAAAGACTCTGAACTCAAGTGACAATTTTTTTCTTAATGTAGGAATCACAATTACAAATTTAGAAACACTTATCCATTTAGCCTTCCAATAAATTAGTGAGAATCATTAGTTTGCTTTGCCATATTTTTCTACATACAGGGCTAATGAGAATTTACTTTTATCCCCACAGCTAATTATACATACTTTAAAATGCTTGCCTGATTATATGCAATTTAAGATAGTCTCACACAGAATTTAGCACCAAATCATTAGACTGATATCCAAGACAATTGTGACAAAAGTACCTTTAACCGTGTTTACCAGAATTATAAAGCACAAGAGATTTGGTCTCAGCACCTGGCTTTTTCAATATCTCCACACGTAAGAGTAGCACAGGAATCAAATCACATCAGACAAACAAGCCTTTTTAACCATCAAGAAAAACTCCTTTAATTTCTAGTATCTTCGAACTGGTAATTTTAGGAAATCCAACCAAATTGCTTATTGCTGTATCAGAACCGTTTGTTTGCCCCCCAAACACTCCGTTTTAGTTGGAAACCTGGGACTTTCTCTTGTTTTAACTCCGCCTGTAAGCAGTATGGGAAAGTTTAACACAGAGCGAAATGACAGGATAGGCTGCAGGGTCATAGTGGGACGCCTTTCTCACAGACCATCTGCGGGTCTGCAGACAGGCTGTTAGCCCCACCCAGCTGCTGTGAAGCAGCCAGAAGTCTGCCAGCCACTGAGTCCCTGCCCAGCCTCGAGGAATCCAGCACTCCTGCCAGCAAGGGTGGGAGCAGGGAGAGGCCATCCCGACTTCTCAAGCACTGATAACAAAAATCTAAGACCCTGTCTCTTTTCCAACAGATACATAGTCCAATCCAGTAGATTTGGGGCCTGCTTTAGGGGTAGGGAAAGAGCGCAAGCTCTGTGCTCTGGGGCACCACCGCACTCCATGCAGCCGCCTCCGCTCACTAATCCGTACCTAGAAATCCCAGGCGGGGGCAGCAGTAACTGCCCCGAGCGCTGCTGCCGCCGCCCCATGCACCCTCTGCGCTCCTCCGCCCCGCAGCCGCCATGGCAGGTTTCCCACGGGAAGCTCAAAGCCACACTGTCCCGCGCTGCCAGGCACCGGGAGAAGCGCAAAGCTGCACACCCTCGCGTGTGCACGCCCATCCCCGCAGGCCACAAAAATCCCTCGGCCCTTGGCCTGAATATCCCAAAAGTACAATCCGGTATTTGGAGCATGAATCTACTCAAGATCTGCCTCATCCTATTTTTGCTGATTGACTAGGGGAACACACACGTCCAGAGTGCACGATCCAAGTTCAAGGGCTTACCGATTAGCTCAGAATTTCGGTTTCCGTGGGCCGCTGCCCCACATTGGGCACCAGATGTGGCAGTCTGTCTGTCCGCCTCCTGTGTGACCCCTTTCATTCTCACACACGAGCTGCCTGACCCTCAGGCAGCAAGGCCGGAATGAGGGTCATGTGAAATCCTCAGAACCCGTGTGTGAACGCAAAGGTGCCCTTCCTTCCCTTTGACTCACTAAGAACAAAAGGCGCGAGACACAGGGGCTTCTTCAGGGAAAGCTCCTTGGATTTCTGTTTAATAAGGGGAAGGGCAAATACACTTATACCAGCAGTGACGGTGGGAAGGGGAGGGACTTGGAGTGCCTAGCTAGGCACTAGCGATTGGCTAATGAGCTATCCGTCCAAGAGCGACATCCTAGGACCTCCTCCAAGGTTAACATCACGTCCCATAGGGTCCCCATCCCCTGGGTACTGCCAGCGCCAAGGTGGCACATGTGCTCTCCCCTGAGAGGCGGGGGCTGGTTTGCTTCTCTTCCAGTTGAACCCAGAAGGAGGTGGGATGGGCTAGCTGCTGGGCCAGCAGCTAGCCGCCCCAGGTCTTAAAGGCATAGCCATCCCCTACAAGTGAGCACTCGATGCTACCCTGCTTCTCAACTCCTTCTTCCCAATTTCTCCTTCAAGAATCAGACAAGGTATTGCCCAGGTTTCTTCTGTGGAAATGTGTACACTCATACACAAGATGCAACTTGGTTTACATTGCAAATGAAACACTTTTGGCTTATGTAGAGCAATTGTGTTTAAAATAGCTACAGACTATCATAAAGAAGAAAGAAAACTCCCATTTCTATTTTAGCCAGATGCATAAGTTGGCTTTCGTTGAATCCTTTTTGTACTAATTCTGTTACTTGTGAGATTTTTGTTTTTTAACTCTTTTCCTGTGCATTATATTAAGTAAAAGCTTCTCAGCAGGGGAACTATAAAAGGATTGTAGATACAGGTCCCTCAAGCCAAAGACTTGACATGAGTATCTCCAGTCATGATAAGCTTCTTAAATCTGGCCACTGTAGCGACATTTGGCATTTCTAGGTGAGCCAAGAAAGGAAAAATATGGAACTGAAGATTTTTTAGAAAATGTTGGGGTCAGTGATGCACTGTGGGATGTTGCTGGCTTCAGAAGAGGTTTTAGATAAATCCTATCCAGTTTTAATGAGAAAAGAAAATCCACGATGTTGATATTCTTTGCCAACAATTTAACTAAAAGTTTAGTAACATAGATCCCTGTGATTCACACTTGTAATTCTAGAAACTCAGAAAGCAAGACTGATTCAAATGTTTTCAGCAGGGCATAAAAGTTGGAGAGACTCCATCTCCAATGGAACAGTAAAGGGCAGGACTGAAGGGATGTCTCAATGGTAAAGCACTAGTCGTGAGAAAGAAAACTGAGCAAGAACACAAGACACTGAACTAAAAGATTGGTACCAAAAATAAATAACTGATAAATAAACAGTTTGGCCTAAATTTTCTTCCTTTATTACTTCAAAATATATGTTGTTGTTAAGCTTGCCCCAAGCTTTTTTTCCTCAAGGCTAGCACTGTACCACTTGAGCCACAGCACCACTTCTACTCCTTTCCCTTGGATTAATTTTTAATCATATGGAAGTGGTCTTCAACCACTAAAACTGAAGGTCAGGCCACCTCACATGGACCTGATCTCTTGCCTTCCTCTGATGGGCTGTCCCTAAGCCTGCTGTCCTCAGAAGATGAGGAGGAGGGCTGTGTGAGGGTGCAAGGAGACAGGCAGGCAAGACTGGGAATAAGTTGGTACCTTGTAAACAGGATGTATCATCAGAAGACACCGCATGGTGGCCACAGCAAAGACCTCAGCCATCAAGTGACCCCTCAGAAGATGTGACTGCAGCTCCTGCAGCTGCAAGTCAGAGCTGCGTACCCATCATTTGGCCAGGACCCAGACGGTTGGGGAATCTGTGGGCAGGAAAATTGGGGGTGAGCTGGATCCAATTTTGGGCAGTTCAATCTGGAAAAAGGACAAGAGTGGAAAGGAAGAAGTTGGAGGAGGGCTGAGTGCCAGGGGCCCAGCGATTCCTCCTCTCTTGCACCTGTCCTCCCTCCCTTCCTCCTCTGAAGTTGCCTGGCTCTCTCCTTTTCACTGCAGCTGCCCAGGCTAGATGCCATTTCCCCCATGCCCTCCTACCATTCACTGTGGTGTGCCAGCACTGTGCCGGCCTGAGTGCCTTCAGCGTCTGCAGGAAGTGTGCATCCACCATCCCTGCCAGCCTCTGCTTCCCCTTTCAGTACCCTGAGTGTGGCAGAACAGCCCCCTTCCTCCTTCATCCCACACTCTTGTGAAGAAATCCTGGGCTTTCCCCAAGCTTCAGTGTGACTTCTGCACAGAGCACTGGGCTCTGGTTTTAAGCAGCCAAAAGCTCAAATGTGCACGGATTACCGCCATTCCTAAAGCTACTGCCCCACGGGACCCTAGCACCTCCCATAGCCTTGGAATGAGACCCAAGTCCCCAGTGGTAGGACTGCTTCAATTCATACTAAATACAGCTCACACCTAAGGTGTCCACATCTTCCACAACAGGCTTCCCCAGTCCCAGTGATTCTACACAGTTTAGCTTGGTTAGGCTGGCTATCTCACAACACATTGTTCCTTTACAACACAACACTGTTCACTGACAATGTGACTTTTTACACCTCAGGCTATGTGCCCACACATTTAACCTCTCAAGTTCAGTCCTGAGTCCCCTTGCTTGTCTTAGTACTAATGCTCATCCAAGAACCCTTCCAACGTCTTCAGAATAATATTTACCATATATGTGTACATACATATATGTGTATGCATACATATATGTGTGTATTTCGATCACTTACACAGACTTACACTTTCTCGAGAAAGAGAGAGGTTACAAACCCCTGAGAATCACACTTTGAACCTTCCCCCTGTAAAGGCCTCCTCCAGTGCCTTAGCACCACCTGTGTGCTGACGGGGAGAGGATGATCACTTGGATAGGGCAGGCTGACTGAGAAGACCAGCCATGCTAGAACAGCTCTCCTGGGGTCTCTCACCTGGATGGCCATGGGGAAGAGTTGACCATCAGGCTGCAGTTTCAGCAGGACCAGAGGAGCAGCCAGGTACTGCTGCCTAAAATGGATGACATTGGCCTTGATTCCATTCAGCAGGGAGAAGTCAGCTTCAGTGTCCCGCCTTGGACGAGAGTGAGAACAAGGGCTACTGTCAGCAAGAGGCATCTCCTTCCCACCCAGATTCCTCAAGTGAACACGGGACAGAAAGCGCCTGGCTTGTCTCCCCTACCCCTTACATCATGGTGTTCATTGTGAGCTTAGTGTCACCCCACTCTGAAGCCATACATCTGAATTAGGCCCAGTGTCACAGAAGAGGAAACAGATGATCAGACAGCATGGCTATCTTGCCTAGGGTCACAGAGCTTACAACAGCAGAGGCAAGATTCAAATCAAGTCTTCCCAGCCCTACATGGCTGTGGATTTGTCCCAGAACCCCATGCTCATACCTGGAGCTCCTTCTCCAGCTGGGCCTGCAGGTCCTCCATCCCGGAAGGGAGCATGAGGCGAGCAGGAAGGCAGACACAGCATCTCAGCACCATGGGGTTGGCGCCATTGAGAAACTAGTTCCCAAAGAATGTGTCCTCCTTCCAGGAGTCTCGAACCTGTCCTGGGGATGGCAGTTGATTGTGCTATGGCACCCAAGCTCCTGGTCCTTCTAACCCCCACCTGACCATCCCCATGGGAGCTTGTTCTGCCAGAGGCACTTAAGCCTCTGCTTCCCATGTCCAGCTCTTTCAAGTTCCCTGATTCAAGATGGATTAGGGGAGTATGGGAAGTACTGGGGTGGAGGAACTGACCAGCCAGCTTGCCATAGCTACTCTTGAAGACACAGTTGAAGTCATCAGAATTATCCCAGGAAGCCATAGCATTTTGGGACATTTTGAAAATGAAGTCTGCCATCCTGCAGGAAGAATGGGGTCCATTTGAACCCAACATCACAGCCACAAGCACCTATCATGGAGTAGCCCAGCCCTGTGCAGTCCCTGAGCCCACCGTCTCCACCTGGCAGGATGCCACCTTCCCACACCGGCTGCCCAGCTCTCACCCCACAGCCAGGGACGTTTCAAAGTCCATGAGTTTGTCCTCTTAAATCGCTTATTAGCAGGGAGGTCAGATAAGATTTTCCTAGCCACATTCAGGATTAAACCATCGTTCCAGTTACCCAACCTGGGCAAGAATTAAACCAATGCGTGGGTCCTCCAAAAGTTTTAGCATCTGACTATGTGATCACTGGGCTGGGTTCAGAGGGAAAGGCTAACCGGTACAGCTTCACTCTTTCCTGCAATTCCTCTTCCCTGTTTTTTTTTGTTTGTTTTGCTTTGTTTTTTGCCAGTCCTGGGACTTGAACTCAGGGCCTGCTCTCTGTCCCTGAATTTTTTTTTGGTCAAGGCTATCACTTTGCCAATTGAGCCACCAGTGGCACTTCTGGCCTTTTTATGTGGTACTAAGGAAATGACCCAGGGCTTCATGTATACGAGAGGAGCACTCTTGCCACTAGGCCATATTCCCAGCTCTTTCCTTCTGTTTCTTGAACAGATTTGGGGGATCTTCAACCACTGTGTGGCCTGGAATTGGAAAGAGAGCATGATGGAAAATCTGCCCAAGGCTTCTCCCAGTGCCTGCTAGGTATGTCTCTTCAGCCAGCCCTCCGAACCAGCACTTGACCTGCAAGGTTCATTCTAGAATTCATGCATACAGCACAGTGATAGCAGCTCTGCAAGAATACTCTTTAACAACTCCTGGGGACCTTCTGCCCTCTGCATGCTGACTGTAACCTCTGTACCTGCTTCCTCCATAAACACTCATAAGCTCCCTTTGCCTTTGCACAAGCACGCTCCACCTACTCACCAGTGCCCTCTGGAAGGATCAGAATGCCTCTGCCTTGCACCCAGTGGTAACAAGGAAACCTGTACTCTGCCCCTCCATCCCCAAGGCCCTGCACAGAGATCCAGTTGCAGAACCAGGCATCATTCTGCATAAGGTGCCATTTTTGCAGTTTCACAAATGGCAGTAGCCCAAGGTACTCTGACACATCCACCTTGAATTCTTCCTCCTGTCGATGACATTAACTTTGTATGGGCAGCACCTCTGGATGAGGTGCTAGAGGTGAATCCTGCTTCCACTGAACCATGGGAAAACTGACAAGAAGAAAGGCAGAAATGGACAGGGAGTACACATGCCCAAGTCCCAGTATCAAGTATCTGAGCCTACACCAAGGACAGTAGATGGGCAAGTGCACCTCTTCCTTCTTATTCTTCCCTACAGTCAATCTTCCAAGTGCTGGGCCAGGCACTGGAAATGCTGCACAGAATCTGAGGCAGGGCTGACTAGCTGCAGCTGAGACCCTGCCAAGCCTGAGGCCAGACAAGGACCCCTCTCCTCTGTGGCAGACTTCTAGAAGGCTGCTCCATTCAAGCAGAAACCTAGAGCAGTGGCCTGGCCAAGAAAAGTGAGAGCAAGAAAAAAGAGAGAGGGGAAATAAGACTGCCACAGGGAGCAGGAGCACAGAGTATCAGGTCTGAGGAGACAGCTTGACCAAGAGTCCTCAAGGGTAAGCCAAAGGCATTAGAGCAGAAGCCACTCAAATGTTCTAAGTAGAGAATGTTGTAAAAGTAAGAATGTACTGTGGAAAGATGGCTCTGGAACAGAGCCTACCAGGGAGAACATCAGGACAAGGAAGGCAATTGTGCAGGAGATAAAACTGACTGGGCTTTCTCCCTTCCAAGTCAGGGGGCTCTCCCAATAAACAAGAAGGTTTGGTTAATGAGTTTAGATGTAGGCACACAAGGGTGTCTGCACTAATTAGTTTATGAAAGGCTTAAATTCATGAAAATGTTTAAGAGAAAAACAGTCCTAAGTGGGTGCTGGTGGAGCATGCCTGCAATCCTAGCTACTTGGGAGGGTGAGACCTGAGGATAGCATTTTGAAGCTAGCATGGACAGAAAAGTTTGCATGAGACTCTAATCTTCAATTAACAACCAAAAAACATGAAGTGAAGGGTAGAGTGCTAGCCTTGAGCAAAAACAGAGCTCAGGGACAGTGCCTAGGCCCTGAGTTGAAGTTGTATAACCTATAAAAAGAAAGAAATTGCTGTAAACATATAAAAGGTATTACAACACAGAGAATAATTAGGACATTTGATGTTTTATAGGTTTTTATTTTTTTAATGTTACTACTTATGAGCACATGTAGTTATTTCTTCAAAATACATATCTGGGGCTGGGGATATGGCCTAGTGTCAAGAGTGCTTGCCTCATATACATGAAGCCCTGGGTTCAATTCCTCAGTACCACATAAAAAGGCCAGAAGTGGCACTGTGGCTAAAGTGGCAGAGTGCTAGCCTTGAGCCAAAAGAAGCCAGGGACAGTACTCAGGCCCTGAGTTCAAGCCCCAGGACTGGCCAAAAAAAATACATATCTGTTTATAATGAACAGATATATGCTTGTTTCCATTGGTAAATAGATAAAAGCAGATAGATGTGTATGAGCCAATTAGATCTGAACAAATTGGGAATCATTCCAAACTAGGAAGGACTAATCAGCAATGTGCTTATACATGATAGCAAGGCAGAAAAAGGTTCAAACACTTACCCATTGTTAGGTCCTCTCCCTGAGGGCTACATGCAGATGCCCCCACCTCATTAAGTCTCCACCCAGTTACCTGGGTAACCTGCAGACCTGGAGGCAGTTACCTCCCCTTTCCCTGAGGTCACCTCCTAATCCACCTGGCCACACCCCTTGCCCCTGCCCTAAATAAAGCAGGGCTGGGTGGGGGTCTCTCTCTCTCTCTCCCTTCTCTCCGGCCATGGATCATCTTGGCCACAGGCCAGCAGTTCGGTAATAAACTTTCTCTCCTGCCTGAATACCGCATGGCGTTCTCCTTTACCAGCTACCTACTTAAAAAACCTAACACCCATCACAGGTGCTTGTGCTGCACAACCAAGGAGAAAGTGGTTCTGGGCTCATCAAATGTGCTAAAAGAAAATGTCAATGTGGAAACACAATCCTTCTTTCCTAAAGATTGATTCTACTAGATGTCCCATTAACCCTAAGAGAAAATTAACAATGCATACATGATTTTCATAATGCTAACAAAGCAAAACTACATGGCACATGACATTATGACAGACCATCTTCATATCTCTGGCCAAGTCAACAGAAAGGGGTGCTTCATTTCAAGGGAGAGACAGGTTGTAGAAACAGAGACTTATGTGGAAGACACAAACACTGAAAGACCAAGGCAGCAGGAGATATTTTACTGGAAAAATATAGCTCCATGGGACAAACAAGATTCACAGTCCCAGTCCTGAATCCAAATGCTCTGAAGACCAATTCATTTATAGCCTCAGAAGATATGAAGATTGAGGACATTAAGAAGTATTATTTTGGAGGACTAGAGAAGATCTAATGCATTTTCTGTAGCAACAAGAAAATATTAAAAGTCATATGTTAGTGACCTCATGAAATTATCTTAGCCAGGCACAGTGGCATATGCCTACTGGTCCTAGCTACTCGGGAGTCTAAATCAGGAGAATCACTTGAGTCCAAGAATTTGGCCTGCCTGGCCTCATTGTATAACACTGAAAGAAAGCGAGGGCCAGGTACCAGTGGCTCATACCTATAATCCTAGCTACTCCAAAGATTGAGATGTGGAGGATCAAGGTTTAAAGCCAGCCTGTACAGAAAAGTCTGATAGACTCCCATCTCTAATTAGCCTGCAAAAAGCCAGGCTGGAGGTATGGCTCAAATGACAGAGTGCCAGAGGCTGGGAATGTAGCTTAGCAGTAGGGTGCTTGCCTAGCATGTGTGAAGCCCTGGGTTCCATTCCTCAGTACCACATAAACAGAAAAGGCTGGAAGTGGCACTGTGGCTCAAGTGGTAGAGTGGTAGCCTTGAGCAAAAGAAACTGAAGGACAGTGCCCAGGTCCTAATTTCAAGCCCCAGGACTGGGAAAAAAAAAAAAAAAAAAGATAGAGTGACAGATAAGTAAACCAACCAAGTGAGTTAGAAGCCCTAGGTTTGGGGCAGGGTGGGGGGGTGAGGGGTAGAGGGTTTCCCAGTGCTGATGAAAGAGAATAACAAAGAGAGAGGTGGGGAAAGAGGAAGGAACAAAAGAAGGAAGGAAACTAGCAAGCAAGGGAGGGAGGGAGGGAAGGAGGGAGGGAGGGAGGAAGAAAGCAGGAGGAGGAGAAGGAAAAGGGGAGAAGGAAGGAAAAAACTGTAATCCAATTTCAATGGTTTAACAAATGTTAATGCAATTTAGTCATTGTTCAAATATTAAAGAAAATTTATGTCTCCAAGTTCCATTTATACATGTTAAATAAATGGAGGGGGAGGAGAAGGGGGAGGGAAGGAGGGAGGGAGGGGGAAGGGTAGAGGGGAGGGGGGAGGGAGGGGGGAGGGAGAGGGGAGGGAGGGGGGAGGGAGGGGGGAGGGAGAGGGGGGAAGGGAGGGGGAAGGGAAAAGGGGGAAGGGAGGGGGGGGGAGGGAGAGGGGGGAAGGGAGGGTGATCAGCCAGCAAATCAAAATTATTGACAGCTTTGATGTTGAAAGGACTAAACATTAATTCAGATTCACTGAGAAAGGTTTCAGGTAGACACAAAAATGAGTAACATACTGGGTACAAACAATGTATAGACAAGCTTGGACAAACAGCAACACTTTTCTATGTCTGGATCACCGGACATAGCCAATTCTGTTTGCCTTCCTCTCTCCCCATGTTTCTTTGTCACTGACAAGAGATAGTCAAATAAATATCAGAAAGAACCCTGAAAATTGAGCCTATTTTTATCTCTGGATTCTAATATACTTGTTGTTTTCACTATAGTCCAGAATTCAATGTGAGGATTGGAACTGTGGTCAGAATATTTCACTAAAATTGGGAAATAAGGAAATAAATAAGTGAAATTTTCCAAGAGCCACTGTCAGAAAGTATGAGTGGCCTCTAAATTGGCCACACTGTTGACTGTGCAAATGCCCAACAGTTGTCAATATGGCATTCAATAACATTTCTGCAGGAGCTGGAAATCAGAGTTCAAATAAGCATATAAACTACAAGGAGGAGAAAAGATCACTTTATCATATGCCTTAGCATAAACTGAGCCACTGTTATTTGGAAAGCTACAGAAAAAGTCATTAATTCAGACTAAAAAATAATGAAATTAGTAAGACTCCATCTCAACTAATGCAACTCAGGTTGTGGTTAAGATGGGGTGTTGCTAACTTTTCCTGGAATAGCCCTGAAACATGATCATCCTAATCTGTTCCCCACATAGCTTGGATTATAGGTGCGCCCCACCACACCCAGCCCTAAATATAGCTATTGATATGTAGGGAGCCAACAGCAAAGTTCATCCTGACCTCTGGCTATGTTATCTCAAGGACGTGCAAGGACAGGGCTTACTTGAAGGACAGCACTAATCCGGAGATGTTTTGGTTTTTTGGGGGGCCAGTCCTGGGGCTTGGACTCAGGGCCTGAGCACTGTCCCTGGCTTCTTTTTGCTCAAGGCTAGCACTCTGCCACTTGAGCCACAGCGCCACTTTTGGCCATTTTCTGTATATGTGGTGCTGGGGAATCGAACCCAGGGCCTCATGTATATGAGGCAGGCACTCTTGCCACTAGGCCATATCCCCAGCCCCCCGGAGATGTTTTATTATGCCCACAAGAGTCTGTTTTATGTAAACCATTCAACCTCATCTTGTTTTACTGCCTCTTGTTATTTACCAACTTCAGGGCCTTCCTGTTTTCTTAAACCTTAATTAATCCTATGCCATTCCCTGGTTCCTAATCTGTATATAAGCTGGAAGTTAAGAATAAATGGCGCTGCAGTCTTGAGTCTTGAGCTGCAGACCTCCCGGACCCCATCTTTGTCTCTTGTCTTTTTTCTCTTGTCTTATATCTTTCTTTTTCTTTAATCCTCATCCACCACATTCAGGATTCCCTTTCGCTGCCGGCTGGCTCTGGCATTGATATGCTACTATTTTACAATTATCTGTATGTTCCCTCAGTTTTGTGCTGTTTTCCCTCTTATGGCCTTCTTTTAAACACTTAAGTGTTACATTTTAATTTTTCTCTTATCTTTGGGGATAGATTTCTTTGTTTTGTTTTTCAAATGGTTCTCTGGAATTATCATATACATGTCTAGCTGTTGAAAGTCTACTTGGGGCCTAGAATGTAGCTCAGTGGCAAAGCACTTGCCTATCAAGTGCAACATGCTGGATTCAATCCTCAGTACCAAAAAAAAAAAAAAAGAAGAAGAAAAGAAAAGAAAAGATAACAATACAGTGAAAGTTATTACTTTTAATCACATAAAGTAAAAATGTAAAAGTGCTACCACCATCTAGTGCCTTTGTCCCTTTTATGTTTTAGATTTCATATGTATTACATCTAAATGCACCAAATTCTACCAATGTACTAATTTTTGCCTTCAACAGTCAAAGATACTGGAAAAGACTGAAGAAGATACCAAGAATGACAAGACCTCACAGACTCTGTCAAAATCATTGGGCAGGGCTGGGAATGTGGCTGAGTGATAGAGTGCTTGCCTAGCATTCATGAAGCCTTGGGTTCGATTCCTCAGCACCACATAAACAGAAAAGGCCGGAAGTGGTGCTGTGGCTCAAGTGGTAGAATGCTAGCCTTGAGCAAAAGAAAGCAAGAGCCAGTGCTCCAGCCCTGAGTTCAAGCACCAGGACTGGCAAAAAAAAAAAAAAAATCATGGGGAAAGATGAGAAAGAAGAAATAAAAACAAAAAGCACTGGCAATTTACTTTTTAAAATGGCAAAAATCTTAGTTACATATGTGATCGAGGTGTACAGAAGCCCCAACCAGGCAATATTGAAAAAGAAACACCCCCAAACAACTTACAGTAAAAACACTATATACACAGAACAAAAAATGTAAAAGAGGGGCTGGGGATATGGCCTAGTGGCAAGAGCGCTTGCCTCATATACATTAAGTCCTCAGTTCTATTCCCCAGCACCACATATACAGAAAAATGGCCAGAAGTGGCGCTGTGGCTCAAGAGGTAGAGTGCTAGCCTTGAGCAAAAAGAAACCAGGACAGTGCTCAAGTCCTGAGTCCAAGGCCCAGGACTGGCAAAAAAAAAAAAAAAAAATGTAAAAGATACTAAAAGACAGGACAAGAAACTTACAGTGCCAAGTCTATTAGAATAACAACAGATTCTTTGATAAGGATACTAAATGAAAGGAAGGCATGAAAAGACATGAAAGACAACAACTGCCCAACTGAAGAACATATTGTTGAAAGACATGAGTCACTAAAAAAACAGAGAAATAAAAAAGGTCCTGAAAACTAATGAAAAAAGTTCATAGGGGCTGGGAATATGGCCTAGTGGTAAGAGTGCTTGCTTTGTATATATGAAGCCCTGGGTTCGATTCCCCAGCACCACATATATAGAAAACAGCCAGAAGTGGCACTATGGCTCAAGTGACAGAGTGCTAGCCTTGAGCAAAAAGAAGCCAGGGACAGTGCTCAGGCCCTGAGTCCAAGGCCCAGGCCCAAAAAAAAAAAAAAAGTTCATAGTAACAACTGTTTACAACAAGTAAATACAAGTATACCAATACTCACAATGTAACTAACTTCTAGCAAAATAGAAACAAAACAAATCCAATTTAGTATATAGAGATAAGTAGTAAAGGCAGAAATTACTGCATTGGAGACAAAAACTATGCAAAGCATTAATGAAATTAAAAAGCTGGTTCTAGCAGGCCACCAGTGACTCATGCCTGTAATCCTAGCTACTCAGGAAGTAAAATCCAAGGATTCTGGTCCAGCCCAGACAAGAAAGTCCATGAGATTCCTATCTCATTGAAACCCTAGAAAACTGGAAGTGGACAGAGCTGTGGCTTAAAGTGATAGAGCACTAACTACCCTTGACAAAACAGCTCAAAAGCTCAGGGACAGCACTCAGGCCCTGAGTTCAAGCCTTACAACATACAAAAATTAATCAATTAAAATTTTAATATGGTTCTTCTTAAGATTAAGACTAGTAAACCCATAGCTAATTTGACCAATAGAAGAAAACAGCCAGCTGCAGTGGCTCAGGTCTATAATCCTAGCTACTCAGAAGGCTGAGATCTGAAGAAAGACATTCGAAGCCAACCAAGGCAGAAAAATCTCTGAGACTCTTCAATTAAGCACCAGAAAAGTGAGAAATGTAGCTGTGGTTCAACGTAGAGTGCTAGTGTTGAGCAAAATAAGCTCAGAGACAGTACCCAGGCTCTGAGTTTTCCATGTACTGGGACTGGCACCAAAAGAATTTTTTTTTTTTTTTTTTTGCCAGTCCTGGGCCTTGGACTCAGGGCCTGATCGCTGTCCCTGGCTTCTTTTTGCTCAAGGCTAACACTCTGCCACTTGAGCCACAGTGCCACTTCTGGCCTTTTCTATATATGTGACACTGAGGAATCCAACCTAGGGCTTTGTGTATACGAGGCAAGCACTGTTACCACTAGGCCATATTCCCGAAACAGATAAATTATTAAATACAGTTGACCCACCAAAACTGAAGAAAACAATGTAAACCAGTTAAACAGAACTATAATAAGTAATGGAACTGTAGCAGTAAAAGTCTCCCAATAAATACCAGGACTAGATGGATTCATGGCCAAATTCTAGCACACTTTCAAAGAAAAACTAATACCAATACTCTTCAAACTCTTTCATGAAATAGAAAAGAACTACTGGACTCATTCTATGAAGCAGGCCTTACACTCATTCCAAAACCAGAGATGGAACAAAAAAAGAAAATTATAGACTAATCTCTTGTAAATGGATTTCAACATCACATCAAAAAAGATCATATACCATGATGAAATTGGTTTCATCCCAGGAATAAGAGTATGTTTCAATATGCAAATCAATGAATGTATAATACATCAAACAGGAACAAGACCAAAACTCACATGATCATTTCAATAAATGCAAAATAGAAAAAAGCCTTTGACAAAATTCAACATCCTTCTGTGAAAAATCTCTGAAGAAGCCAGCAAAGTTTACTACAGAGATATAATAGCGAAAACAGGTTGGTAATGGCACAAAAACAGACCTGAAGTCCAATGGAACAATATAGAAGAGTTGGGTATAAAACCAAATATGTATAGCCAACTAATTTTTGACAAAGGAGAGAAAACATAATGGAGAAAGACAGTCTTTCAGCAAATGATGCTGAGAAGTTGGCTATCCACCTGTAGAAGACTAAAACTGGACCTCTATCTCTCACCCTGTACAAAAAAATCAATTCCTGTTTGACCAAAGAACTCAAAGGAAGAACTGAAACTAAAATTCACCACAGGAAAATGTAGGAAAAACTCAACATAGGCACAAGTAAGGGTTTTTTTTTTCTGCATAGGACTCTAGATGCCTAGATGATGGGAGACAGAATTGATAAATTGATAAATAGAAATACATCTAATTAAAGAGCTTCTGCACAATGAAAGAAACCAATTACTAGAAGAGACAACCCATAGAATAGGAAAAAAATCTTTACCAGCTATACAAAAGATAAATAATTAATATTCAGAATACATAAAGAACTTAAAATTTTAAATCAATGGGAAAGCAAATTGAGACTTCTCACAAGAAGAAATGCAAATGGCTCTGATAGGTACAGGAAGAAATGGTCAACATCCTTAGCCACAATGGAATTACAAAACACCAAGATTCCATCTCTCTCCCATCAGAATAATAACCATTAAGAAATAACAAATGCTGGTGAGGACGTGGGGGGAAAGGAACCTCCTCATGCAGTTACAGGGAATGTAAACAAATGCAGTCACTATGGAAATCAGTATCAACTTTTTTTTTTTTTTTTTTTTGCCAGTCTTGGGGCTTGGACTCAGGGCCTGAGCACTGGTCCCTGGCTTCTTTTTATTCAAGGATAGCACTCTACCACTTGAGCCTCAGTGCCACTTCTGGCTTTTTCTATATATGTGGTGCTGAGGAATCGAACCCAGGGCTTCACATATGCAAGGCAAGCACTCTACCACTAGACTATATTCCTAGACCATAGTATAAATTTTCCAAAAGACTAAAAATATACATTCTCTATGAGTCTACTATGTCACCATTGGATATATATCCAAAGGAGAGTAAGTAAATATACTAGAAAAACAACTCTGTATCTGTTTCTTGCAGCATCATTCACAATAGCAAAATGATGGAATCAGTTGAGGTACCCAACAAAATAAATGAAACTATATTGAAAGAGAGAGGGAGGGAGGGAGGGAGGGAGGAAGGGAGGAAAGGAGGGAGGGATAGACAGACAGACAGACATATGGTATCCCAAAAATCCTAGGGAAAAAAAAAAGACAAAAGGGGCTGGGGATATGGCCTAGTGGCAAGAGTGCTTGCCTCATATACATGAGGCCCTAGGTTCGATTCCCCAGCACCACATATACAGAAAATGGCCAGAAGTGGCGCTGTGGCTCAAGTGGTAGAGTGCTAGCCTTGAGCAAAAAGAAGCCAGGGATAGTGCTCAGGCCCTGAGTCCAAGCCCCAGGACTGGCAAAAAAAAAAAAAAAAGACAAAAGCTTTTCCAATAATCTCACCTAAGCTTTGACAAACTGTCTTCCCAATATTATAGTTCAGAGGTCCTGGGTTTGATTCCCCAGTACCACAAAAAAGAAACAAACAAAAAAAAATCACCCCAGGGCTGGGAATATGGCCTAGTGGTAGAGTGCTTGCCTCCCATACATGAAGCCCTGGGTTCCATTCCTCAGCACCACATATATAGAAAAAGCCAGAAGTGGCGCTGTGGCTCAAGTGGTAGAGTGCTAGCCTTGAGGCATAAAGAAGACAGGGACAGTGCTCAGGCCCTGAGTTCAATCCCCAGGACTGGCAAAAAATGTTTAGGGGCTGTGTAGTTCTAGACAGAAGGCTTGCTGCACATGCACACATTTCAGCATTTAAAAATATAAAATTTAGCTGGGCACTGGTGATTCATGCCTATAATCCTAGCTACTCAGGAGGCTGAAATCTGAGGATCCTAGTTCAAAGCCAGCCAGGGCAGGAAAAGTCTTTGAGACTCTTCCCATCAATTAATCACCAGGAAACCAGAAGTGGCACTGTGGCTCTAGTTGTAGAGCAGAAGAGCTCAGGAACAGTGCCCAGGCCCAGAGTTCAAGCCCCACAAGTGACAAAAAATGAACTAAAGTAAAATTTTCAGTACAACCAAAAAAAATCACCATAAGAAGTCAAAAGACAAACTCGGGCTGGGGGTTGGGGGGTGGAACTGCAACTCTGTTATAGACAAAAGGCTAAATTTTCCTAATCTATATAAAGAATTATGAATCAAGACAAAAAAGGTTCAAAAACACACACCTTTTTGCCTTTTACCATAATAGTAAAGACAAAGGGTTTAGAGAAATATTTGAGTGGAAACAAAAATTGCACAACAGCTAAGGAAGACTTGGCAACTCTACTTCTGGAAATTTATCAGGCAAATACTTAAGTGAAAAATGATATGTACACATACCATGTATGTATATGTACCCATCTATTTGCAGCAAGAGAATCAGCCTAAAAATGAGGTTGGGACTTTTAAATTCTAAAGAGCTGTCAAAGAGGGGCTGGGGATATAGCCTAGTGGCAAGAGCGCTTGCCTCATATACATGAAGTCCTGGGTTCGATTCCCCAGCACCACATATACAGAAAATGGCCAGAAGTGGCGCTGTGGCTCAAGTGGCAGAGTGCTAGCCTTGAGCAAAAAACAAGCCAGGGACAGTGCTCAGGCCCTGAGTCCAAGGCCCAGGACTGGCAAAAAAAAAAAAAAAAAAAAAAAAAAAAAAAGAGCTGTCAAAGAAAATGAGGAAGCTCTGTATGAACTAAAACAGATCTTCAACTTTCCATCAATTCCACTTTCAGATGTTATCTCAGTTCCAACCATTTTTCCACAATCTTGTAGGAAGCAAGAGTTAGATCCTAACTGGCATCTCTGCTACTACTGTACTGCCTTTCATCTATTCCCCACCCATGAACTTCAGACATAAATCATGTCAATTATCTGCTTAATTATCTCCAACAGCTTCCTTCCTCACCTCCAGTAGAAGCCACACAGACACATCTCATTCCCACTTTACTCATTCTTCCCCCTCATCTGCCCTTTTACAAACTCCCTGGTCCCCTTGAAACAAGACTGCTCCTTTTAGGATCATTGTACTTGCCACCAAAGTAAGTACACTCCTAGAAAATTCTCGAGAATTCTACACTGCTTTCAACTTCAAGTTAGGGCTTCTTAAAATTACATATGCACCGGGGCTGGGGATATAGCCTAGTGGCAAGAGTGCCTGCCTCGGATACACGAGGCCCTAGGTTCGATTCCCCAGCACCACATATACAGAAAACGGCCAGAAGCGGCGCTGTGGCTCAAGTGGCAGAGTGCTAGCCTTGAGTGGGAAGAAGCCAGGGACAGTGCTCAGGCCCTGAGTCCAAGGCCCAGGACTGGCCAAAAAAAAAAAAAAAAAAAATTACATATGCAAGAGCACATACCTGTAAGCTAAGCACTAGAGAAACAAGCAGGAGAATCCTGAATGTCAGGCCAGCCTGGGCTGCATTGAGGTGAGCCTCAACTAAAAACCCTGCCCCCTAACAAAAAAATTAATACTCAAAAGTACTAACACAGTGAACATACTGTTCTCCACAATTAAACTTGCTTGAAACTTTTCGTCAGTATGTTGAAGACATACCCATACAAACTTATCACCTACCTTCCTTTCTTTTTCCCACTGCACTTGTCACAATCTAATTCATATTTTATTTGTGCAATGACCCTCTAAACATCTTGACTATAAATCCCATCAGGGCTCAATTGATATTGGGGTGGGGGGGAGGGGAGCAGAGACAGGGAGGCCTTGGGGCTTGAATGAGGCCTGGGCTGTTCCTGAGCTTCTTTGTGCTCAAGGCTAGTTCTCTACTACTTGAGCCACAGCACCGCTTCCAGCTGTTTCTGAGTAGTTTACTGCTGATGGAAATCTAAGAGACATTCCTGCCAAGGCTGGATTTTTTTCATTCATTGCTCCAAAATAAAAAAACAGTGCCCATCACAGTATCAACATCAAATAGCTGGTTTTGACACTGATCAAATAATCACCGGGGAAAATTGGATAAAGGACATTTTGTCACTTCCCCAATCTCTCCCATCTTTGCAACCCCATTTGGATCAATAATTATTTCAAAAATATCAAGTGTCTAGTACATAACTAGTACTATGCATAGTATTGGCTGAGTGAATCCCTACAACAGTGAAATTGATTTCATGTGGAAATATACTATCATATGTAAAAAACAGCATTTATTACCTGTACATGCATATGTCATTATTTGCTTGTGTATGCACACAATGTCTCTAGAAGTAACATATAAAATACTGATTATTATATCTGCTTCAAGGAGAAAGTTTGTGTGCCTAGGAGACAGGGGTTAAGACTTTTAGACAAACCTTGAATTCTAAACTACATGTATGTATCTCAATACAGAGGAAAATTTACCTTGGGAAATTTGTTCTAGACTCTTTTTGAGGTCAACGTCAACTTTACCTACCTATGGTTTCCAGGAAAGTTGCAGATAGGGGCTCAAGTGGCAGTGTAAATGTCTAGAAACCACGAAGCCCTCATTCAAACCCCAGTACTGCCAAGAAGTGAACAGAAAAATATCACAACATACAAAACATACTCATTTTGCAGTGGGATATGGCTCAATAAAACCCATCGTTTGAAAAATAAGATTTTGAAAATGATTTGTGTAATACACTTAACCTATCAAATATCAGAAGGTATGGCACTACTACTGCCTACTTAAAACAGGTTAGCCCAGTCAGGGAAATCACCTAGCACAAACCCTGTAATACTTCTGAATAGCCCATGTACTTTAATGAAAGTGAAAAACAGAAAACTTTTATTAAGCTAGTCATTTTCAGTTAAGGGGGCTGGGGGAGAAGCCACATTACTGTAAAGACAAAAAAAAATCTAAAGTAAACCACTCTAAGTATTATCACACCACTATTTTCTTAGGATTAACAATAGTATTATGACTGTATTTTATGTGTCCGCCCTGGGGCTTGAACTCAGGACCTGGGCAGTTTCTTTTTTGCTCAAGGCTAGTACTCTGTGACTTTGAGTCCCAGCTCCACTTCCAACTTTTTGCTGGCTAGTTGGAGGGAAGAGTCTCACACCTTCTTGCCTGAGCTGGCTTTTGAACCATAATCCTCAGATTTCTGCCTCCTGAGTAGCTAGGAATACAGGTGTTTTTGATTCACTGGCACCCAGCCCTGTTAACTGTTCTTAATCTCAATTTAGGAAAAGGGCCATGATGTCTACAAACTACTTTCAGTCCCCTCCCATCCCCCAAAATGTGAAGACATATATTCTATAGATATGCACATACCTATACACATCTATGCACAATTCTACATGTATCTATATGCATATAAAGCTAATCTGAGTAAACATTGACAACTGCTGAAGCTATGCAAAGATTATACCTTGTACTATTCTTGTAACTCTTATGGGGTATTGAAGTTTTTCAAAACAAATTGGAGTATTTTTTAAAACCCTACTAAAGTTTCCAAAACTTACTCAAGAGGCCTTTTTAGGATACATGCAGTTTGGAGAGATGACTCTCTTTTGCATTTCTAAAGCATTTTATGCTTTTTCCCCACCCAGAGCTGAGGACTGATCTCAGGCATTTTATGTTCCCTGAGTGATACCATAGAGCCCCTAACGTCAAGCCTGTTACTTTTGGTAGCTTCTTAAGACACAGCTCTAGGCTCACACCTCTCAGCAAAGCCTAGAAATGTATATGGGGGGGGGGGGGGCTCCTGGTGCTGGTGACTCATGCCTATAATCCTAGCTACTCTCAGGAGACAAATCTGAGGATGGTAGTTTGAAGCCTGCCTGGGCAAGAAAGTCTTCAGGACTCTTTATCTGCAATCAACTACCAAAAAAAGCTGTAAGTAGAGCTATGGCTCAAATGATAGAGCACTAGCCTTGAGCAAAAAACAATCTCAGGGATAGCTCCTAGACCCTGAGTTCAAGCCCCAGTAGCAAAAGGAAAACATACATACACACACACATCCTATGTAATATATATCATATATAATATATATACATTAATATGAGATATATAGTCCTACTTGTCTATATGGGGATATTATATAACATATATACATGGACTTCACATTGGTGGTGAAACAGCCAGGTCTCAAGAGTGAGCAGGGGTCTGGGAATGTGGCTTAGTGGTAGAGTGCTTGCCTAGCATGCAAGAAGCCCTGGGTTCAATTCCTCAGTACCACATGAAACTGAAAAGGCTGGAAGTGTCACTGGCTCAAGTGGTAGAGTGCAAGCCTTGAGCAAAAGAAGCTCTGGGACAGTGCCCAGGTCCTGAGTGCAAGCCCAAGACTGGCAAAAAAATCGAGTAGGATTTGGAGTGGACGTAACCAAATTCCTGCCAAGGAGGGGTTGGGGTAGAGCTGGTACAAGCCCTACAATAGAGCTCATCTCCAGTCTAAGATCCCTTTGGGGGTGTCCAAAGTTCAAATTGCACTGAATTCACAACTTCATCATAATCAGGCTTTCCTCAAACCAAGGGATTGTATACATTGCTATGTATCTCTTCGTGTGTATTTACACAGGTTCACTCACTAACCCTGTTAAGCCCTTTAATTTTCTTACCCCTTACTAAAAAACAAGGCTGGGGCTGGGGATATAGCCTAGTGGCAAGAGTGCCTGCCTCGGATACACGAGGCCCTAGGTTCGATTCCCCAGCACCACATATACAGAAAACGGCCAGAAGCGGCGCTGTGGCTCAAGTGGCAGAGTGCTAGCCTTGAGTGGGAAGAAGCCAGGGACAGTGCTCAGGCCCTGAGTCCAAGGCCCAGGACTGGCCAAAAAAACAATTAAAAACTAAAAAACAAGGCTACACACAAACTGTGTATAGTCTTACACAAGCAACCCTATCAGAAAGAGTAGAGGACAAGATTTCTACAATTCACACACTAACTTACTGAGTGACAGTCCCTTACTCCTATAAGTCAGTGGCTCTTTCTTCTGACAATGAAAACAACAGATCAGGGATATTTGGAAACTAGATAACTTGCAAACCCCAGGAGACATCAAGGTTCCTGGCTACAGATAAGGTGTGGCAAGAACCAGAAGCAGCACGAGTAAGAACATAACTTTATTGGGAAGAAGGTGGTGGAAGAAGGTACAGAAGAGGGCTAGGAGTCAGACTCCATGGTAGGCGGTGGCTTCTCATCATCAGGGGGACAATCAATGAAGTCAGCCAGCATGGCAGCTGTGTCATCCTGCTCCTTTTAGGGAAAAAAAGACACAGGATTCAAAACAGTCACACACATATACAGAAGGTGGATCAGGCCGGGGCAAACCTCTTCCTTTACACAGGTAGATGCACCCTTCTCCCACCAGCCCCACACCACAGGTACCCTCCCTGCCTGGCCTACTCACCTTTTCCTGGAGAGCTGTGGTCTCTGCCTCAGTCTCCATCTCTTCTACTTCAGCTGTCTCCGGTGGGGGCAGTACCTTGTCACCCCCGCCCTCAGTCTCCTCTTCCAACAGGGGTGGGTGCGAAGAAGGTTCTTCAACAATCTCCTGAGGAGGTGGCCCTACTGTGGGACTTCCTCCTTCTTTCTCCCCCTCCCCCTGGGAGGGGAGCACCTCTGGAGCCAGGGTGGGTGCTGTCTCAGCCCCAGCTTCCTCCTCTGTCCCTGGTTCCTCCACTTCTAATAGCAGCCCGGGTTCAGGTTCTGGCTCAGGCTGCACTTTGGGGGACTCTGGAGGAGGGAGAGCTGGAGGGAGGGCTGGGGGTGGAGGTCCACCTTCTTCTACCTCCCCTCCTGCTGAGCCAAATTCCAAGTCTTCTACCTCTTCCAACTCTTCTTCTTCCTCTTCATCTTCCTCCTCCTCTTCTTCCTCTAGTTCACCCTCTTCTTCCTCAAATTCTTCCTCAAACTCTTCCTCCTCTTCTTCCTCTTCAAAATACTCTTCTTCATCATCATCTTCCTCCTCAAAGTCCTCTTCCTCCTCCTCATCCTCCTCCTCTTCCTCCTCCTCCTCCTCTTCCTCCTCCTCTTCATCGCTGCTGTTGATGTTTATCACCGTCAGATCTTCTTCCAGGGCTGGAGGACCTCCACCACCAGGGGGCCCCTCAGGGACTAGCTGAGGTGGTGGCAGTGTTGCAGGACCAGCAACAGGCAGAGGAGGGGGAGGAGGCGGAGGAGGGAGAGGCCCTGGGGTTGCAGAAAGTTCTTCAGGCTCCTCCTTGGCTGGTACAGGAGGAGAGACTGTTGGTGGCCCAGTGGGGGCCACAGAGGGAGGAGGGGTACTTGTGGGAGGTGGTGGTGGTAGAGGCGGAAGCCCCTCAGGCACAATCACCACACTGTCATCAGAGTCACTTTCCAATGATATTTCTACATCTGACACCTCCTCCTTATCATAGTGGACAAAGGCTGGTCTGGGTACTCTTCCCCCAAAAGTTTCATCTGGGGGTATGGTAGGTGGAGGTGTTCCGCTTGAGGCCAGAACAGGATCCTCATTGGGACCAGCACGGTGGTTCTCAGGGCCAGGAAGGAGGCGAGGAGGGACAGAGACCAGGCCCGGGACAGAGAGGCCTAGGTGGTTGGTTGTGGCTGGAGGTCCAGGGCGTGTGGAAGGCATAGGACCTGCAGAGGGCAGAGGGCCTGCCGAGGGAATGGGGCCTGTGGAGGACGATGAACCTGCTGAGGGCATGGGGCCTGCAGAGGGCAAGGGGGCAGATGAGGATATGGGGCCTGGAGTTGGCATGGGGCCTACAGAGGGCATAGGGCCTGGGGGATGGAAGGGTGGGGCCCTAAATGGAGATGGAGGCTCTGGAGGGGGAACTGGGGCAGGTGTGGGGCAAGTGGGGCCCATGGTCTGCAAGGGAGGAACACGAGGGTGGGTCAGAGCAGCACAAGTCACTAGTGCTTCTGAACAGAAAGAGGAGACCTGAGGAAAAAAACAAGGGCCACGAATGAGCATCAAGAACACAGAATCTGCCAAGATGGCAGTGGCTCACATTTGTAATCCTAGCCACTCTGGAGGCTGGGATCTGAGGACTGCAGTTTGAAGCCAGCTTGGGCAGAAAAAAATCCCCATGAGACTCTTAATTACAATTAACCATTCAAAAACCAGAAGTGGAGCTGTGGCTCAAAGTGGTAGAGCACTAGCTTTGAGCTGAAGAGCTCAGGGACAACACCCAGCCCTAGTTCAAGCCCTACAACCAATAAAGAAGTAACAGAAAAAAACCAAAAAACAAAAAAAACCACTAATCTCACAGGTCTAGCATCAGAACAAGGGAATCTAAGAACAAAAGAAGGATTTGCCTCAATTAACAGTTACCTCGAGGCTGTCTTCTTGCTGGCCAAAGGAGAAAGCTTGCAGGGCACAGGCAAGAGGAGGTGGGCAACGAGGGGAAGGGGCCAGCAGCAAGGCCAGCAGTAGGCGGTAGAGCTCACGACGGCAACAGGAGCTGTTGTAAGGGGAGCTGCCCAGCACCTCACCCTGCTGGAGACTCATGAGCAGTGGCAGGACCAGATCATGCAGTCTCTGAAAAGAACAGAACATACCTAAAAACTTCCAGACTGCTCAACCTTCTCCAGGCCCTCAACCCAGGTTTCTGTGGACCCATCTCTAGGGTACATATCCCCACATACACAGAACAGCATGTCCTCCCCAGCTTCCAAGGAGACCAGGCTCTACTAACCCTGTGAGTCTCCTCCTTGATAAGAGGCCCACACATGAGGATGGTCCGGCTGAGACCTGGGAAGACAATGGCATGGAATGAAGAGGCAAACTATTGACATAATGAACCACAAAGGTTTCAGGAGTGTGAAGACCAGTGGAAGACACAGCTCTGCCACTGGAGGATGTGGGAAGTGGTAGTGGTGGTAGGGGCAGGCAAGAGGGCAAGGGACTTAATGTTTCTCCATATGCTTTCTCAAAGGGGACCATAGATATTTATGTAAAATATTATAAATGTCCATCTATGTACATGAGAGTAGAATACATGTCACCCATTAACTATATAGCATCTCACTACTAACTTCTATTCGGAGATCATGTTAGAACTGGTACACATAGTACAAACATGAAGTGCTTGGGGATTATAACTGAGATGGGGGAGGGAAGAGGGTGCATGGTATGGAAAAACCATCAAAACCAGTATCACCCAAAATTCTACCCGCAGCTCTTGCCATTGCTACTTCTGTCCTCTGCATTTGATGTACACCCTCCTCTTACCCAAGTGGCTGAGTTATCACTCTATGCCACCCTATAATCCCAAGGGTCCAAGGCCTCGCTCACCTCTCAGTGCAGCTGCGCACACATCACTGTTGGCATTACTATCTCCTTTCCGGTGGCTGGGCGGGGCCATCGCATCCCCCATATCCAGCTTTAGCTTCTTGGGAGCACTGGGCTTCCCACTCTGCAAACCCCCATCAGAGTTCCCCCTGGGGCTACGTAGCTGGTAGTAAAGGGAAAAATAATCACATACGTAAGAGGGCAGGAAAGTACAGCACAGTTAGGAGACAGTGTACAAGAACCAAAGTTAGGAGCCAACATCTCACTCACCTTAAGGGTATCAGTTGGTGGGGAGATGTCACTGAGCAGGTGGGTGAGCAGAGCCTCTCCAGGGGCTCCTCCCTGAAGCACGCCAGCTGAGGCTCCACAGACTTTCACCCACAGCTCTAAGACTGCATATACCTTGATCCGGATGGTGCTGCGGTGTGAGCCAGGAGGGCAGGTTATGAACAGAGTTCATGTGCCAGAACCCCAGGGCCACTTTCATGCCCTCATCCACACCTCTCTATCCCTCTCCTGGATGGTCACCTGTAAGGCCTTTCCTGGCCTGGAGAAAGGGTGTCCCTTCCGATGCTCCAGGCATTGAGGACCTGGGGAAGCAGACGGCTGATCAGGGCCCCAAAGCGTAAGAGCCGGCCTCCACACCTAGGGGCAGAGATGGAACAGTGACACTCATTTCCAACATGTCCCAGCCCATTCACATCCTGCCCAACCCCACTCACGCAAGGATGAGCGAGGAGAGCAGATCCAAGGCTTCAAGGTGAATAGAAGGCAGCAGCAACAACCGCAGGGGACCATCGCCAAGTAAGCTCTAAGGAAAGTTCAGCAAAAGTGGGGAGGAAACAAAGGGAGAGACAGAGAAAAGACAGATACAGCAGGCATGTATGACTACATACACATGAATTATGAAAGAACCCATTCCCTGTCCCCAACTCCCCCAACAAAATCAAATGCTCATCCTCTGAGAAGACCCTGGATGGAGGACAAAGGGATGATATGGCTGAACCTCTCAGCAGTAACTTGGCTGAACACCAAATTCACTCTGCCAGAGGAGCACTGGCCACAGTGGTCCTGCTCTATGTGAGCAAATCCATTCCTTGACAGAGGCATATGTTAGGCAAGTACAGGGAGTAATAGCATATAGACAGAAGACTCTGAGACTTCAGGGATGACATCATCTGGAGAGCTTCAAATTCCAAGGTCCTGAACAAAAACTGCATGTTCAAGTGTTAGCTTACTCACAATATTCTTGCCATTGACACTAAGGATCCGGCAGATGAGATCCAGGACTTCCTGAACAGGCACAGACACAGGAGCCCCAAACTCAGAGCTACAGAGAACCCGAACAAGAAGACACTCAGTGCAATGCCCTCCCCCCACTCCCACTCCACCCCAGTATGACTCCATACCCATCCTAACTTCTCTTGTACCAACACAACTCCCTCCAACACCAACATACCTGAGCATGAGTGCCATGCAGTGGGCCAGTCCTGAAAACCTCTGCTGAAGACGGAAGAGGGCATGGGTATCAACATCGTCTAAGTGGGAAAGCAGCGTCTCCATTCCAGAGTCTTCACTCTGCACAGGAGCTGGGCAGCAACACAATTTCCTTGTACCTCTTTCTTCCATCTCTTCATTTTTCATTTGTGGTAAATGTCCTGCCTAAGTTCTCATCCATTTTGCCCAGAAACCCACTTCCTGGGTTCCAGCATCCTGTTCCCTCCTATCAAATTTTACAACCCATCCCTATTGATTCCTAAACCCAGTCCCCACCTGTTTCAGATCCCTCATACAGGGCCCCTAGCAAGCTGTGCAGGGAGGTCAGCAGGCTGTGCAGTTCCTGCTCCCAGTTCTCAGTGTGCTTCAGGCCCTGGGAAAAGCCAGCCCCTAAGGAGGGCAGCCTGGAGTAACACTCGCAGGCCAGCTGTAGAAGGAAGGACAGAAGGCTGGTTAGAATCCAACTAGCCCAGCTACAGGGTCCCCACCCTACTAATGCCCAAGAAAGATGGGAGACCAAAGGGAGCTGAGGGGACAATGAGAAAGAAAGGTTTAGATGGGCACAGGAAGCAAAAGTCTGGACATGTGTATATTAGCAGGGAGGAAATGAGAACTGGGTTCAAAAGCTGTAACAGATAAAAGCTAAAAATGAACCATAAGAGATGACCCCGGCTCTAATCTCCAGGCCACACAATTCTCTCCTTTCCTGTTACCTGCTGGAGCTGGGGGCTCAAGGCATCCACTCGGGACAAGAAAAAGGAGGCCAGCTTGCCCTGGAGGAGGGAGAAAGAAAGAAGTTGTAAAGCAGCTGAAGTTATAAGGCAACTCTCTGTGAGCCAAAGTTGTACACTCATCTGCTCCTAGCAGCACCACTCATTGTCTTTTTCCTTTCCTACAGACATGAAGCACAATGTTTCCACAGGGCAGCAATGGCGAGATCCAGACATGCTTTCATAGTACCAAGATATTCTACACATCACCTCTGGCTGGTCCTTAGTTTCCTCTCTGGAGAAAAAGGTCTGGCCTCTCTGCCCACAGATAATTCAGCTCCCTCCTGCCAATTCCTATGATAGTCATTTTTCTCAGAACAAAGTCTTGAAAAACAAACATCACCATACTCCCAACTCTACTGACTGACTCAGAAATGAGGGTCCAAGATGGGAAGGAAGTATTGTCCACATGTATGAGGGTAGGAGGTAGTCCAAAAAGGACAGGCTGGAAGAGCAAAATGGAAGCAGCTAATCTCAGAATGGCAACCTGCTAGTTAGCAAACAAACCTCTTTGCCTGCTGGGAGAAGGCCCTGGAGTGGAAGTATTCAATCCAAAGATCATGCTTTATTTGGGCCTCAACACAGATAGGGAAAAAATATATATCATTAATTTCACTAACTTACAAGTGATGTAATGTATCTCTTAATTATAACTTGAAATTCTAGTAGCAGCAAGATCTACCTCTATACTGCAGTGAGTTCTTATATGTCTACATTACTTCAGGATCCAGTGTGACTGTAAGGTGGGCAGTTTCTAGTTCTCCATCTCCTCTCGTTCCTCCCTGTGGGCAATCCAGACATATGTACCTTACAGAACCCCCTCTTAGTGACCAGCTCCCTGGGTCCAGCTGACTTGACCTAAGGGCCTGCCTTTCTCACAGCCTGCACAACTATGCAGAAATACCACAAAGACTGCCTCTCATCAGGACCTCCTGCTGGCTGACTTAACTGCTGCTTCAGTTAGAACCTCCCTGAAGGACACCTATTTGGTAATACTCTGGAGCCAATGAAAGTATTGGCCTATGGGTCTAGGTATATGTGCGCCTTCGGGCTGGGAATATGGCCTAGTGGTAAAGTGCTCACCTCGTATATATGAAGCCCTGGGTTCAATTCCTCAGTACCACATACATAGAAAAAGCCAGAAGTGGCACTGTGGCTCAAGTGGTAGTTAGAATGGCCTATACTCTGAACTCAGGAAACAACAAATGCTGGAGGGGGTGCAGGGAAAGAGGAACCCTTCTCCATTGTTGGTGGGAGTGCAAATTAGTACAACCACTTTGGAGAACAGTATGGAGGTTTCTCAAAAAGCTCAATATAGACCTACCCTATGACCCAGCCATACCACTCCTAGGCATCTATCCTAAACAGCAAACTCCAAGATATCAAAAAGACATTTGTACTTCCATGTTTATCGCGGCACAATTCACAATAGCCAAAATATGAAAACAACCCTGATGCCCCTCCACAGACGAATGGATCCACAAAATATGGTACTTATACACAATGGAATACTACATAGCGATTAGGAATGGTGAAATATTGTTATTCGCAGGGAAATGGTCAGAACTCGAACAAATAATGTTGAGTGAGACAAGCCTAGAACACAGAAAACAAAGGGGCATGATCTCCCTGATATATGACTGTTAACAAAGGGAGACGGAGAGACAGTAGAGACCAAGTCTGTGAAACCAAAAACTGCTTGTCAAATAGTATTCCCCACAGGATTGGGGCAGAGACCCAACAGTATGTAACTAAAACCAAACAATTACTCAACATATAAAGGTCAAAAATTGACCTCTCAGGGGAATACAATAGCTCAAAAGCTATGTATGTACGTTCATATAAGACTACTGTCGACATATGGTCTAATATCGACATTACATTTAAAGCCCTAGGTGAACTTTCTTGGGCGTGGCCACGTGGCTACTGTATATGTTCTTGATACATTGTATATTGTATATATGTCTACCTGACCTAGAGAAGGGATAGAAAAACAGGACGTAAGATATCACAAGAAATGTACACACTGCCCTACTATGTAACTGTACCCTTTTTGCACAACACCTTGTCAAAAAATTTGTGTTCAATTAATAAATAACTTTTTTTAAAAAAGCCAGGGACAGTGCTCCGGCCCTGAGTTCAAGCCCCAGGACTGGCAAAAAAAAAAAAATTAGTTTGGGGCGGGGAATATGGCCTAGTGGTAAAGTGCTCGCCTCATATGTACGCCTCCTCACACTTGGCTCATCTCTCATCTGTGTATATGATTTCCAAGTGTGCCACGTAACCCTAAAACCTAAGTCCCGGCAGAATTTTTATTTTTCTAGTTCTCTCTGTGTCTCGCCTAATCATTGAAGGAACACTATCCATGGTAAAGAGTGTATAGTAAGCCAGCCTCAAGCCTATAATCCTAGCTACTTGGGAGGTAAAGATTAAGGAATCAAAGTTCAAGGCCAGCCTGTGCAAAATAGTACCTAAGACTCCCATTTCACTCAATGGCTAGGTGCAAGGACACTCATTTGTAATCCCAGTTACAGAGGAGAAACCCAGTGCTGGGCTCAGTGGCATATGCCTGTCATCCCAGGAAGCACAAACAGGAAGATTGCAGGCCAGGATGGCCTGGGCATAAAGCAAGACCCTACCTCAAAAATAAACAAGGTAAAGAGATCTGGAGGTGCACTTCAAGAAGTAGAGTACCTGCTGCCTTCCAAGCTTAAAGATATGAATTCAACTCCTAGTACCTAGAAATATTCTACATTAAAAGTAGCACTGTGGCTCAAGTGTTAGAGTGCTTGCCTTGAGCAAAAAGAAGCCAGGGACAGTGCTCAAGCCTGGAGTCCAAGCTCCAGGACTGACAAAAAAAAAAAGTCTTGTTAGTATATTCTATTCTACCATAATTCTTTTAATTACTTTGATTGGGGAGGGAACTTTCCAACTTGAGCAAAAACACAGCTCTTCTTTTTGTGTGTGTACATGTTATTTTTCACAGTCTTGAATTTTTGCCCAGTACCTGAGATAATACACAAGACATGACACCTGGCCATGTTGATACCTACATTTTAAATACAAAAGGTCTGCTTGCTATTCCATGCATTTTCTTTTGTTGTTGTTGTTCATGGGGCTTGTTCCTGAGCTCTTTTTGCTCAAGGCTAGTGCTCTACCACTTTGAGCCACAGCACCAGTTCTGGTTTTCTGGTGGTTAATTGGAGATAAGAGTCTCTGGGAAGTTCCTGCTGGAGTTGGCATTCCTCCTAATTAGCTAGGATTACAGGCATGAGTCACCATCACCCGGCTCATACATTTTTTCTCCCCCTTTTTTTGTGCTGGTCCTGGGGATTGAACTCAGGGCCAGGGTACTACCCCTGAGCAATTTTTGCTCAAGGCTAGCGCTCTATCAAAGCCAAAGTGGAGCCAAAGCTCCACTTCCAGCTTTTTGGTGGTTAGCTGGAGATGAGTCTCATGGACTTTCCTGCCCCACCTGGCTTTGAATCAATATCCTCAGATATCAGCTTCCTGAGTAGCTAGGATTACAGACATGAGCCACCAGTGCCTGGCTCCATGCATTTTCTTTTCTGAATTTAAAAACATTACTGAACGAGGGTAACAAACAGTACAAGAAATGTATCCACGTGCTGCCGGGAGTTGTTTGGAGCTCAGGAGCTCGCGGCTGGAAATTCGCTGGTGGAGCCGTCATGTCGCATAAACAATTTACTATTCAGATAAATACGACGACGAGGAGTTCGAATACCGGCATATCATGTTACCCAAGGACATAGCCAAACTTGTCCCTAAAACCCATTTGATGTCTGAATCTGAATGGAGGAATCTTGGTGTTCAACAGAGTCAAGGATGGGTACATTATATGATCCATGAACCAGAATCACATCTTGCTGTTCCAGAGGCCACTACCCAACAAGCCAAAGAAATGAAGCTGGAGAACCATTTTCAACCTCAAGCTTTACACAGCTGTCCTTACTAACATCTTAGTCATAGCATGATTATGTTGCATTCTTATTTCTCACTTTTATATTTAAAGGATGTTTGATACACTGTTTGAATGTGCTGAAAACTGCTTTGCTTCTTGAGTAGAGCCACCACAGCCTTGACAGAGGAGTGCTTTGTGGGCTACAAGCTCAGCTGAGTGGGGTCTCAGAAGTCATGGTGTGCTCTGTATCCAGAGTACTTGGCAAAGGGAGGAAGTATCTTAAGAACCAGACCATGGGGGAGAGAAAGATGGCGCCGAAAGAATAGGGAGGCACCCCGACTCGCACCAACTGAATAGCAAGCTGGGAACTCCAACACCCAATACCCCATCAAGAACCCAGCAAAACCAGCAGCCAGAAGCAGTGGAGAAACGCAGGAAAACAAAAAGGAGCAAAAAAGAAGAATCGAAAACCTACACGGAGCCGGAGATTCTCCGGGGCACCTCCCCCCACCAGCTGACCCTGGCCCAAACAGGGCCAGGCTGGGAAAGGGGAACCCGGCGATCGGCAGACAGGCTGCCAGGAGCGCAGAATTCATATAGCGGGAGACTCCACGGACACAAGGCAGGGTGCGGACCAAGACACACACTGGCAGCGACGAGAAGTTCGGGTCCACACCAGGTTCGGACAAGGGAACCCAGCGCGGCAGAAAGAGGGAACAGGGGAAGCCACCACGACACTTCGCCAACCCCTGAAGGGCCAACGGCGGCGCGGGACACACACACAAAGCAGCAAAAGTGAGTCCCCCATAATCCCTTCCCCCAACGGGAGACCCAAGCCCGAAAAGAAGCTAGATCTCCCACCCTCCCCCTCCCCACTCCCGAGGGAACAAAGAACCCCCAAATCAGGCGGGAAGCTCCCATCAGGCGCTGGGAAGCCAGTTTAGCAGGGGAAGGGCGGAACAGCCCCAAGGCCCCACAGGTTCCTGAACTGGCAGAACCGGCCCCGTCCCCTTCCCAACAGGGGCCGGGGACGGCCGGCAGGGCAAGCCCCACCCGAGGCGCCTGGACCTCGCAGACTCTTACAACTAAAATCACAGGCTCTGGTGGGCAATACCAGCCCAGCAGGGTCACCTGAGCCTGATCACGTCCCCCCACCTCGCAGCGGAGGCGAGGTCTGAGGGTGCCAAGCCACACCCGGACAGTCGATCCCACTGGGCCCCACACATACCGCCCCCCCCCCAACGGACTCGCGGGAGGGCGCACGCACAACCCAACAACCCAGGACTCGCTCTGGGAGGCATATCCCGCTAAAGTGCATGTTGTAGGGGACTTACAGTGCACAGGAGGGCGGGGCCCCCGGCGAAAGCGCCTGCTCTGGTAGGCGTGTACCCTGCACTGGTGGGCGGGGCCACAGCAGCAGCACCTGCTGCCGCAGATACGCCTACACAGGAGGGAGGAAAGAGCTACAAATCAAACCTGAGAAGCCACCCAGATTTCCAGATGCGCAAATCACAAAGAAACATAACTCAGTTCATCAAAGGACAAGCCAACTCGCCAGCTCCAAAAAGCAGCACAACTGAAGAGGAGATGGAGACTAAAAAAGCAAACGAGGCCATGTTAACAGGAATGATCGAAAGCGTCAGAAACGAAATCAGAAAACAATTCCAGGAGTTTAGAGCGGAAATCTGGAAGGACACCCAGGAAGCCAAGAAAGAAATGGAAGCAAAAATGGATACAATGCAAGCCGCCTTTAAAGAAAATCTCCACATCCTGAGAATTGAAATGCATGAAAAAATAGATTTAAAATACAACTCTTTAAAGGAAGAAATTTCCACAATCAGAGCTGATATGACAACCATGAATAGCTCTCTGACATCCATAAACTCCGCAATTGAAACCATAACACAAAGAGTGGACCATATAGAATCCAGAATCTCTCGCGTGGACGATGAAGCAGCTGACAACAACCAGAAAATGACCACTCTCCAAGAAAAGGTGAAGCTTCAGGGAAGATTAATCCAGGAACTAATGGACAAAGACAAGAGATATAATCTGCGCATAATTGGAATAGAAGAAGGAGCCGAATATCAGAACGGAGGGCTTAATCATGTTCTCAATAAAGTTATTGCAGAAAACTTCCCCAATCTCACAAGGGACCCCATCCAGGTAACCGAAGCCTATAGGACACATGGCAGGCCAGACCCCAGGAAAACCACCCCAAGGCACATAATACTCAAGACTACAGACCTCAAGATTAAAGAGCAAATTCTGAATTCAGCCAAAGCGAAGAAGGAAACTTTTTTCAATGGGAAGAGGATTCGAATAACATCCGACTTATCCACACAAACTTACCAAGCTTGAAGTGAGTGGAAGAACACCAACCAAGTACTCCAGAATAACAATTTACAACCTCGGATCAAATATCCAGCGAAATTGGAGTTCACAATCGAAGGGAGAACCAGATCTTTGCACACCAAAGAGGAGCTAAAGGAGTATGTGAATAAAAAACCAGCCCTACAGCGAATATTAAGAGGGGAACCCCACCCAACAGAGATCGTAAGACACACAGACAGAATCAGAAAGAAACTTCAATAGCCAAAGTCCAGCAGAAAGACCAGCTCACTAAAGACAAGAAGAAAAGAAAAAAAAAAGAGGAAAAAACAGCCCAACAAGAAAATGGAAGGAGAAAAAACACCCTTATCCTTGATCTCTTTAAATATAAATGGCTTAAACTCCCCGATTAAGAGGAGCAGAGTGGCAGAATGGATTCGCAAACAAAAAGTTGACATCTGCTGTCTACAAGAGACCCACCTTACAGCAAGGGACAAAAACAGGCTTCGAATGAAAGGATGGAGCAAGATCTACCAAGCAAATGCACCCACCAAAACGGCAGGTGTAGCCATTCTGATCTCAGACAAGCTGGACTTCTCTCTAAAGTCCACTCAAAAAGACAAAGAAGGACACTACATATTAATACAAGGAAAAATCCAGAATCAAGACATCACGATGATAAATGTATACTCACCGAACAAAAGAGGCCCGACATATGTCAAGCAAATTCTCACAGAATTACAGAGCAAGATAGACGCAAACACAATCATAGTGGGTGACTTTAATACTCCTCTCTCTCCAAGAGACAGATCCAACACTCAGAGGATTAGTAAGGGAGCTGAGGACCTAAATAACACCATTTCCCAAATGGATCTAACAGACCTATATAGAACCTTTCACCCTACAGAAACCCAATATACCTTCTTTTCAGCAGCCCATGGTTCATATTCCAAAATAGACCACGTCATAGCCCACACAAAGAACCTCAGCAAATACAAAAGTATTGACATCATCCCATGTATTATATCTGATCACAGTGGATTAAAGTAACCCTCAACAACAAAGGAAACCACAGACACTATACACACTCTTGGAGGCTAAACCCCATGCTGCTATCCAACACTTGGGCCACAGACCAAATTAAAGATGAAATCAATGAATTCATAAGCCACAATGACAAAGAAAACACATCACAAAGAAACCTATGGGACACAGCTAAGGCAGTACTGAGGGGCAAGATCATTGCACTCAGCACCCACATTAAAAGAATGGAAGCAGCGCAGGTGAATACCCTCACGATGAAACTAAAACAACTGGAGAAACAAGAAATGACAGAATCTAAAACAACTAGGAGGGGAGAGATCACAAAGATTAAAGAAGAGATAAATCTGATTGAAAATAGAAAGACCATTCAACAAATAAATAAGACTAAAAGCTGGTTCTTTGAGAAAATAAACAAAATTGACAGACCCCTTGCAAGACTCACAAAAAAAAGAAGAGACTCATATACGTAAAATCAGGGACTCCACTGGAAAAATTACAACAAGTACACACGATATTCAAACAATCATAAGGAGCTATTTCCAAAACCTCTACTCAGCAAAAAACAATAATTTTACAGAAATGGATCAATTCTTAGAGAAGTACAAACTGCCCAAACTGAACCAAGAAGAAATAAATCAACTAAATAAACCAATAACTTCCGGTGAGATACAGGAGGTAATCAAGAACCTCCCTACTAAGAAAAGCCCAGGCCCAGATGGATTCACCAACGAATTCTACAAAACCTTTAGTGAGGAGCTAATACCAATATTCTTCAAACTCTTCCGTGAAATAGAAACAGAGGGAGAAATCCCAAACTCATTCTACGAAGCTAATAACATACTCATTCCCAAACCAGGCAAAGACCCAACAAAAAAAGAGAACTACAGACCAATATCACTAATGAACACAGACGCAAAGCTCCTCAATAAAATATTAGCTAACAGGATCCAGAAACTGATCAAGAAAATCATACATCATGACCAAGTAGGCTTCATCCCTCAGTCAGAAGGATGGCTCAACATCCGTAAATCAATCAACGTAATTCACCACATAAACAGATCTAAAATTAAGAACTACATTGTTATCTCAGTCGATGCGCAAAAAGCCTTTGACAAAATACAACATCCATACCTATTAAAAGCTTTGGAGAGAACAGGAATAGATGGAACATTCCTCAAAACAATAAAAGCCATATACAACAGACCAACTGCTAATATCATATTAAATGGAGAGAAACTTAAATCATTCCCCCTAAACTCAGGAACAAGACAAGGATGCCCACTCTCCCCACTTCTGTTCAACATAGTGCTGGAATCCCTAGCCATAGCAATAAGGCAAGAGGAGGACATCAAAGGGATCCACATCGGCAAGGAAGAAATCAAGTTATCCCTATTCGCAGACGACATGATCTTATATCTGAAGGACCCAAAAAACTCAGTACCCAAACTCCTACACCTAATAAACCAATTTGGCAAAGTAGCAGGATACAAAATCAATCCACAAAAGTCAGCAGCTTTTCTGTACACCAGCAATAGACAAACAGAAAAGGAAATTATGGAAACAATTCCATTTACAGTAGCCAAAAAAAGAATAAAGTACCTAGGGATCAACCTAACCAAGGACGTGACGGACCTATTCAATGAAAACTACAAAAATCTAATAAGGGAAATCAAAGAAGACACAAGGAGATGGAAAGACCTCCCATGCTCATGGGTAGGCAGAATCAATATAGTGAAAATGGCCATATTGCCCAAATTGTTATACAAATTCAATGCAATACCTATCAAAATCCCAGCCACATTCTTCACTGAAATAGAGAAACCAATCCATAAATTCATATGGAACAGCAAAAAACCTAGAATAGCCAAAGCAATTCTAGGCAAAAAAAAAAAAATTGTGCAGGAGGTATCACCATACCAGACTTCAAGCTCTACTACAAGGCCATCATAACAAAAACAGCATGGTATTGGTATAAAAACAGATTGGAAGACCAGTGGATTAGAATTGAAGACCCAGAAATAAAACCGCACTCTTACAGCCAACTGATATTCGACAAAGGAGCTAAAGACATACAATGGAATAAACATAGCCTCTTCAACTACTGGTGCTGGGAGAACTGGGCAGCCATATGCAGAAAACTCAAAGTAGACCCAAGCCTATCACCATGCACCAAGATCAACTCAAAATGGATCAAGGACCTCAACATCAGACCTGAATCCTTGAAACTACTGAAGGACAGAGTAGGAAAGATGCTAGAACTTATAGGCACAGGAAGGAACTTCCTGAATAGAGTCCCAGGGGCACAACAAATAGGGGAAAGACTCAACAAATGGGACTACTACAAATTAAAAAGTTTCTGCACAGCTAAGGTCATAGCCACCAAAATAGAAAGACAGCCAACGATATGGGAAAGGATATTTACCAGCACAGCAACAGACAAAGGCCTGATATCTGTCATCTACAGAGAACTCAAAAAACTAAGCCCCTCCAAGCCCAATAATCCTATTAGGAAATGGGCAAAAGAGCTAAAGAGAGACTTCACAAGAGAAGATATAAAAATGGCAAAGAAACACATGAGGAAATGCTCAACATCCCTGCTAGTAAAGGAAATGCAAATAAAAACAACCCTGAGATACCACCTCACCCCAGTTAGAATGGCCTATACTCTGAACTCAGGAAACAACAAATGCTGGAGGGGCTGTGGGGAAAGAGGAACCCTTCTCCATTGTTGGTGGGAGTGCAAATTAGTACAACCACTTTGGAGAACAGTATGGAGGTTTCTCAAAAAGCTCAATATAGGGCTGGGGATATAGCCTAGTGGCAAGAGTGCCTGCCTCGGATACACGTGGCCCTAGGTTCGATTCCCCAGCACCACATATACAGAAAATGGCCAGAAGCGGCGCTGTGGCTCAAGTGGCAGAGTGCTAGCCTTGAGCGGGAAGAAGCCAGGGACAGTGCTCAGGCCCTGAGTCCAAGGCCCAGGACTGGCCAAAAAAAAAAAAGAAAAAAAGCTCAATATAGACCTACCCTATGACCCAGCCATACCACTCCTAGGCATCTATCCTAAACAGCAAAACCCAAGATATCAAAAAGACATTTGTACTTCCATGTTTATCGCGGCACAATTCACAATAGCCAAAATATGAAAACAACCCTGATGCCCCTCCACAGACGAATGGATCCACAAAATATAGTACTTATACACAATGGAATACTACATAGCGATTAGGAATGGTGAAATATTGTTATTCGCAGGGAAATGGTCAGAACTCGAACAAATAATGTTGAGTGAGACGAGCCTAGAACACAGAAAACAAAGGGGCATGATCTCCCTGATATATGACTGTTAACAAAGGGAGATGGGGGCTGGGGATATAGCCTAGTGGCAAGAGTGCCTGCCTCGGATACACGAGGCCCTAGGTTTGATTCCCCAGCACCACATATACAGAAAACGGCCAGAAGCGGCGCTGTGGCTCAAGTGGCAGAGTGCTAGCCTTGAGCGGGAAGAAGCCAGGGACAGTGCTCAGGCCCTGAGTCCAAGGCCCAGGACTGGCCAAAAAAAAAAAACAAAAAAAAAACAAAGGGAGACGGAGAGACAGTAGAGACCAAGTCTGTGAACACTGTATATGTGCTTGATACATTGTATATTGCATATGGGTCTACCTGACCTAGACAAGGGATGGAAAAACAGGTTGTAAGATATCACAAGAAATGTACACACTGCCCTACTATGTAACTTCACCCTCTTTGCACAACACCTTGTAAAAAAATTTATGTTCAATTAATAATAAAAAATATATATATTAAAAAAAAAAAAAAACACGAACCAGACCATGGCTGTACCAGGGATTGGGTAAACCCGTTTTTGTTTTTTGTTTTTTCCTAGTGGGTACTGTATGTATAGTGACTCGTGGATTTATCTCTCAATGTACTGGAAACTTTCCATTTTATTCAAGAAACCTGTTCTGTTTCAAGACTTGATTAAAGAGGAAGTTTTTATAATCTAAAAAAAAAAAAAAAAGAAAAAAAGAAATGTATCCAATGCCTAATGTATGAAACTGTAACCTCTCTGTAATTCAGTTTGATAATAAAAAATAATATATATATATATATATATATATGGCTAGGACCATGGCCTAGTGGTAAGAGTGCTTACCGCATATACATGAAGCCCTGGGTTCGATTCCCCAGCACCACATATATAGAAAATGGCCAGAGGTGGCGCTGTGGCTCAAAAGTGGCAGAGTGCTAACCTTGAGCAAAAAGAAGCCAGGGACAGTGCTCAGGCCCTGAGTCCAAGGCCCAGACTGGCAAAAAAAAAAAAAAATATATATATATATATATATATATATAAAAATTTTAATCAAAAAAATAAAAATAAAAACATTACTGAGGGGACTGGGAATGAAATAATAGCAATGTGTGAGGCCCTAAGTTCTATCATTACCATGTGGGGAAAATGGAACATTATGCTGAGAAGGGGCTCATGGCAGAAAAAAGATAAGAACACAGCACTAGCAATACAGAAAGAAAAACCAATTTCTATTTTCAAAGAGATTCTATAGTCAAGAAAGAAAGAAAAATACAAGGCAAACAATAACCTAGGTCCAAAACTTGAACTGTCCAGAAGCGAACAATATGGAGGTGAGAGAGAGTAGAACTGAGCTGGCTTTATAAGCCGGGGCGGGGGGGGGGAGGGGGGGAGACACAACACAAAACAAGGAAAGCTACGAAACTCAAGAAGATGCCATGAGACATAGACTGCAGCCTTCAATCCCTGATACTGGCATACTCTCAGCCCTTTTTTGCTCAAGTTATTTTTCAAAAATTGTCTTGCTTTTTGTCTGACTATTCTGAACCACAATTCTATTTACACATCTTAAGTAGATGGAATGACAAGTGCATGCCACCACATCCAGTTTATTTTTTTTTTCTGGGCCTGGGGCTTGAACTCAGGGCCTGGGCACTGTCCCTGAGTTTCTCTGTGCTCAAGGCTAGCCCTCTACCACTTGAGCCACAGCACCACTTCCAGTTTTTTCTATTTATGTGGTGCTGAGGAATCGAACCCAGGGTTTCATGTATGCTAGGCAAGCACTCTACCATAAAGCCACATTTCCAGCCCACATCTAGCTTGTTGTGCTGAGACAGGGTCCTGCAAACTTTTTACCCAAGGTGGCCTTCAAACAAAATCCTCTCTATCTCAGCCTCCTGAGTACCTAGGATTACAGGCGTGAGCCACCAGTGTTCAGCTATAAAAGTTATTAATATGTCACAAATTCTGGTTCTCTAGTTTAGTAATTTTATTTGCACACTGGCTCATCAACCAATGAGTATAACAAAGTAAAAGAGAAATTTAAGCTATAGCGGAATGCCTGCTGGCTCTTAGGTACATCTGGCATCCGATTACATGGCAAACAACAATGATTCTGTAACTGTTACTGCTTTGAGATTTGCTCCTTGAGAATGGAGATGAAATTCTTTCATCACCTGCCCCACATACATCCTGTCTGTAGGGTCCTGCTGTACCTTGCATGGGTCATTGTTGGCACACTGGGGTGCATGATAGGAGGAGAGTTAAGGCAAGGATATAAAAGATAAAGAAGTGTTGGGGAGTGGAGCTGGGAATATGACCCAGTGGTAAAGTGTTTGCCTCACATACATGAAGCCCTGGGTTCAATTCCTCAGCACCACATAAACAGAAAAAGCTGGAAGTGGTGCTGTGGCTCAAGTGGTAGAGTGCTAGCCTTGAGCAAAATGAAGCCAGGGACAGTGCTCAGGCCCTGAGTTCAAGCCCCAGGACTGGCAAAAAAAAAGAAGTGTTGGAGAAGTTTTAGGCCAGGAAGGTTTCCTGAAGAAAACGGGGAGGTTAAGACTTTAAGTACAAAGTAAGATAGAATGGTAGAAAAATAGGCAGGACCGCTCTAGAGATTCAGGGAAAGCAGGGTAGAAAGAGGAGTCTATAGGTTACAGTCTGGGACTTAGCCTCAGACAAAGATAGGTTCCAATCTCTGCTGGTCTTTGGCAGGTGACTTAATTCAGATTTGTCTGTGAATATTAAATAAAATTTCAAGGTAGCATCATTACAATTGTCAAAATAGGTGCTTAAAATATCAGAAATGGAATCTGTGTTAAACAAGCAATCATGGCTTATATTAGTGAAAACAGGAATTTCCACAAATACTTACTTTGAGAGAACCACAAGCCCGAGGAAAATAGGTCATACAAGCCTTCATTCCCTCCAAAGCTGCAAGTTCACACTGTGGGAAAAATAGAAAGTCGGGAAGCCAACAATATCAATGACTCCATATTCCTCCAACTTAGCTCATATCCCCTCTTGATTCCATTGCCTTCCCATTCTTCAATCCTATTTCCCAATCACTTCCTTTCTCACCTCTGGTCTGAGGCCAAGCAGAGAGGTGAGAAGGCCAGGGAGATGGTTGGTGGAGATGTCCCGGAACAGCGTTGGAAGCTGGGCTGCATATCGCAGCAGGTCCCTCAAGACAGCCACAGCCAACTCCATGGTGGGTGGTGAGTCCTGGGACTAAAAGCAACAATGCCCATATTGTCAGCCTCACCATCACTGTCACCAAGAGGCAGAGGAAATACAACAGGCAGAGGAAGTATAACAGCCTACTTGAGAAACACCACAGCTAATGTCAATATTACTATCAAACCTACTAGCTTTAGGGGGAAAAAGGGCAAAAGAAAATATGGAAGACCCAAAAGGATTAGCACTGTCTATAGAAAGGAACATGGCTTACAGTGGTAGTTTTTGCCTAGCATGCATGAAGCCCTGGGTTTGATTCCTCAGCACCATATGAACAGAAAAAGCCAGAAATGGCACTATGACTCATGTAATACAGTGCTAGCCTTGAGCAAAAGCAGCTCAGGGACAGTGCCCAGATCCTGAGTTCAAGGCCCAAGATTGGCCCAAAAAAAAAGGACAGATGTAAACATTTTAGTAACAAGGACATATGGGAAAATAGGGATGTAATCCAATAGTATAGTGCTAGCATAGGATAGTAGTATATGTAGTCCAATAGTATAGTGGCTAGTAAGCATTAGGACCAAGCACCAGCACCACAAAAAATAAAAATAAACTTTTTTGGTTGGTCATGGGGCTTGAACTCAGGACCTGGGCACTGATTCTGAGCTTTTGAACCACAGCACCATTTCCAGTTTTCTGGTTGTTAATTGGAGATAAGAGTCTCACAGACTTTCTTGGCCAGGCTGGCTTTGAACTGCGATCCTCAGATCTCAGACTCTTGAGTAGCTAGGATTACAGGCATGAGTCACTGGCACCCAAAATAAAAATAATTTTTAAATAAAAGGCTATCTGAGATCCTAAGAATTTATTTGAGAAAAGAGGTAGCCAAGTTACAACTTGCAAGATCTAAGTGGACGATCTCCAGACTTCTGTTTTTCCCTCTCATACTACATTTTTTCCTGGTAAATATGAAGGATACTTTTCAGACTGAAAAATAATGCTCAAGTACAACAAAACTGTCCCAAATTTCTGGGCTGAGTTCACACCTATGTTAGACATCATGGAGAAAAAAAACAATGTGGATTTCAGACTTGGAAAGCTAACACCTACATTAGGAAAAGTACTTGGTACCTATCTCCTACTTCAGATAAGGCCATGTGTCAACCAAAGAAATGAGAGTACACAGAACAGCATCTAGAGTTCTAACTACTCAGGAGACTGAAGTAGGAAGATAACTTGAAGTTTAGGCCCAGCCTGGGCAACATAAGGGGACTGTCTCAAAAAGATAAACGAAATTTACTTTTTTATTTTAAAAAGAGGCAAGCATTCTTGCCACTAGGCCATAGAAAGAATACTCACCAAATTAAGATCTGAAAATAAAGGTTTAAAGCCAATCAGGGCAAAAAGTCTGTGAGACTCTTATCTAGCAAAAAGCAGGAAGTAGTTGATGCTGGTGGCCACGTCTATAATCCTAGTTACCCGGGAGGCTGAGATCTGAGGATCATGGTTTGAGTCAGCCCAGGTAAGAAAAGTTCAAGAGACTCTTATCTCCAATTAACCACAAAAAGCCAAAAGCAGAGCTGTAGCTCAGGTGGTTGAGTGCTAACCTTGAGCAGAATTGCTCAGGGACAGTGCCCAGGCCCCAAGTAAGTCCCAGAACCAGTACACACACAAAAAGCAGGAAGTAGAGGTATTGTTTAAGTGATAGAGTGCCTGCCAGACATGAGTAGAAAAACTGAGCAAGAATAGTAGACCCTGAGTTCAAGTTCTAGTACCAGCACAAAAAAAAAAAAAGGGGGGGCCAGGTGACTCATGCCACCTTGAACTTCTAAGTCCCAACTTCTCCACCATCAGCTCTGTACCATCTTACCTACAACTTAGCAGGAAAAACTGAAGTACAAAGCTAGGAAATGCCTTGGTGTTTCATTCCCAAACCTGAAAACCGAATCATCTTCAAAACTGCCTTCTTCTTCCTTCCTCCTTCCCTAAATCAAGTACACCTTCCTATCCAGGGACAATCCCTCCATCATGACTTAAATATGACTCCTATCCTTCTGCTCACTCTTCAACCAGCTCTCTTCCTATCCCAAGTGAATTTTCAACAACATTTACACATTCCCAACATACTCCCATCTCAAAATTCATTCTAGAGGGCTGGGAATATGGCCTAGTGGCAAGAGTGCTTGCCTCGTATACATGAAGCCCAGGGTTCAATTCCCCAGCACCACATATATAGAAAACGGCCAGAAGTGGTGCTGTGGCTCAAGTGGCAGAGTGCTAGCCTTGAGCGGGAAGAAGCCAGGGACAGTGCTCAGGCCCTGAGTCCAAGGCCCAGGACTGGCCAAAAAAAAAAAAAAAAAAAAAAAAAAAAAAAATTCATTCTAGAGCCCACACAGAACTACACTACCAAATCCCATTATCATATTTCTTTCCCTTATCAATATAACCAAAATCTTAAAAAGATCTCATATCTTTGCTACTTCCATTCCCCTTCTTCCATGTGTTCCCCATCCCAAGCCTCTCTATCTCCAGTGCCCATATTCTAGCAAAAATACTTTAACTAGCTGTACAACTGTTAAATTAACAACTCTACATCTGTCTTGTTCCACCTCATATGAGTACAAACAGAAACAACTCATCCCTCTTTCAAGTACTCATTCCCAGGAATCAATCCAACCCCTTCTCCTTCCACTGGATTCTACCCAGCCCACAATTCTGAGTACTGTGTTAGCCTTGATCTCTTTAGCAAGTGCACCCTCCTCTACCTGACCAAACAGATCCATGAAATCTTCAGATCTCAGCCTTAAAAGTCAGTCCAGCCAGGTACCAGTGCTCACCTCTGTAAGCCCAGCTACTAAGGATGCTGAGGTCTGAATGTCAGATTCAAAGCCAGCCCAGGCAAGACAGGCTATGAGACACATTTCCAATTAACCACCAAAAAGCCCAAAGTGGCAGAGTGCCAGCCTTGAGCTTTTCTTAAAAGCTCAAGAGAGCTGGGAATATGGCCTAGTGGCAAGTGCTTGCCTTGTATACATGAAGCCCCAGGTTCAATTCCCCAGCACCACATATATAGAAAACGGCCAGAAGTGGCACTATGGCTCAACTGGCAGAGTGCTAGCATTGAGCAAAAAGAAGCCAGGGACAGTGCTCAGGCCCTGAGGCAAGCTCCAGGGATGGCAAAAAAAAAAAAAAAAAAAAAACCTCAGGGACTGGGGCTGGGAATATGGCCTAGTGGCAAGAGTGCTTGCCTCCTATATATGAAGCCCTGGATTCAATTCTTCAGCACCACATATATAGAATAGGCCAGAAGTGGCACTGTGGCTCAAGTGGCAGAGTGCTAGCCTTGAGCAAAAAGAAGCCAGGGCCAGTGTTCAGGCCCTGAGTTCAAGCCCCAGGACTGGCAAAAGAAAAAGCTCAGGGACTATGCCCAGGCCTAAATTCAAGCCTCAGGACTGGTGTGTGTATGCACACGCACGCAAAAGCTCCGTCCATACAGTAAGGACTCACTTTGATAATCTCATTCTTATCCTCACTTTCAACTGTGAATGCCTAAGACTCTTCCCTTGTAAGACACACCAACTAAAGTTCCCACTACAGAACCCTGGCAGCTGCACAGGGACACTGGTAACTTGCAGTCATGCCATATCAGGCTGTACTTACTAGAAGGGTTTCTACTAAACACTAAAGCCATATCCATAGCACCCCAAGTATGATCAGATTCTCTTCTATTTTCAGAGAACTCTTGCTATTTCAGAGCCAGGTGCTGGTGACACACTTCTATAATCCTAGCGCTACTCAGAAGGCTGAGATCTGAGGATTGTGGTTCAAAGGCAGCCTGGGCAGCCAAGTCTGTTTACCACCAGAAAACCAGAAGTGGAGCTGTGACTCAAAGTGATAAAGCACTAGCCTTGAGCAAAAGAGCTCAGGGACAGTGCCCAGGCCCAGATTTAAGCCCTACAACTGGGGAGCGGCGTGGGGGGTGGGAGGGAGAGGAAAGAAGGGAGGGAGCAAACAATCTCAGTCTGCTACTTTACATCCACTTGTATCATTATTCAGTTACAAGTATACCCCATTAAGAGTTAAGGTGAATAAGGACGAATATGACCAAAGTAACTTTATTTGCACATATGAAAATAGAATAATAAACCTTGCTGAAATTGTTAAGGAAGGGGGACAGGGAAAAGGAAGAATAGCAGAGGGGATGACTTCAGTCAAGGTGCATGTATGAAAATTATACAATTAAACGCACCTTGTAAAATGAATACATACTTAAAAAAAATTCTTCTACTAGAACAAAAGTCAAAAAACTATGGTCTATGGGTGCTGGATTTTGTGTGACCCATAAGCTAAGCATGATTTTTTTACATTTTCTAAGCAACAGAAAACAATATACAGGGCTGGGAATATGGCCTAGTGGCAAGAGTGCTTGCCTCCTACACATGAAGCTCTCGGTTCGATTCCCCAGCACCACATATATGGAAAGTGGCCAGAAGGGGCGCTGTGGCTCAGGTGAGCGGGAAGAAGCCAGGGACAGTGCTCAGGCCCTGAGTCCAAGGCCCAGGACTGGCAAAAAAAGAAAACTATACAAACCAGGAGCCAGTGGCTCCCACCTGTAATCCCAGCTACATAGGAGGCTAAAATCTGAGGATGGCAGTGCAAAGCTAGCCTGGGCAGAGAAGTCTGTGAGACTCTTATCTCCAATAAACTACTAAGAAAAAGCTGGAATTGACGTTCCGGCTCAATTGATAAGAGCACTAGCTTTGAGCACAGAGAGGCTCGGGCACAGTGCTGAGGCCTTGAGTTCAAGCCCCAGGAATGGCAAAAAAGAAAGAAAGCAAACAATATACAAGCCGAGCAATCGTGGCTCATGCCTATAATCCTAGCTATTCAGTTTAGGATCTGAAGATGAGGGTCCAAAGCTAACCAGGGCAAAAAAGTCCATGAGAATCTTATCTTCAACTAACCAGCAAAAAGTCAGAAGTGGAGACATGAGTCACTTCCTAAATGATGTCTGCCATCAAAAGGACCCATGAACAGCATACCAGCCATGAGAAAAAAAAAAAAAAAAAAAAACAAGGAAGAATGTGAGGCTGAGTTCAAATGCCAGTAATGGCACAAAACAGAAAGAAACACTTGCTTTATTAAAACATTTACTTTCTGTAAACACTCCCATTATGGATAAAATGTCCCAACCCCTGTGCTAGATTCCAAACAACACAAAAGCAGCCTATGTATATCTCTTTTAGCAATGCCTGGCCCCAAAACACACACAACACCCAAAAAAGGAACTTTAGAAATGCCATTCCTTAGCAAAGCTAATGAATAAGTAAAACTATCAATTTAGTTTGTGAAAGGTCGGATCAGTTAAAAATAAGTCATGGGACAAAAATATTTTAAGTTTAAAAGAATGCCTCTGTTTGAAGCTTACCTCTCACTACCAGCAAATTGCTTCTAAATCATTCTGTTCCCAGAGTGGAAAATGTCCAAACCACAAAGAAAATGCCAGACCCAGGATGGAGGATTGCATGGTTGGGAGAAGGAAGGTGTTTGACCCCTTACCTGCAACACATGCTGAATGCACCGAAGCCAGGATACACAATGCTGCTGGAACAACTCTGTGGGGCTCTCCCCTACCAGCAGGGACAGCAAACACAAGCCCTCAAACCTTAGAAGCAAGAGGAGAGTGATGACAAGTGAGAGGAGGTGAGACTTTAAAGGAAACCTATTGACTGCTGTTTCATTCTCCCTGGGCTATATTAATAAAACCTCATCCCAAAACTAACTACAGTTTCTACCTGCTGACTTGGAGTGAGGTGTGGACAAGGAAAGAAGGAAGCAGAGACAATCTCAGTGGGAAATAGGAAACTTGGAAACTGGGAAGAGTGGGTTCAACTCAAGTGAACTCACAAAAAGAATGAAACTCCCCATCCTCTTGGGAATGGAGAAATCTCTTGAATCCACGAGGGTGACAATGGAACGACAGATGTACAGGCAGCCCAATTCCTAAGGGAACATCCCCCTGAAGAAAAAACAGGGTTAAAAACTTACCGAGTTCTCATAGAACCAAGATGTGCATTACTGAGACTCACCAATGTCCCAAGAGCTGAAAGGTTCTAGAGGAAAGAAAAGAGAGTGAGTCAGGTAAGGTCATCAAAGATGAAAGAAAACCTCCAATCCTTTCTGTCCCTGCCCTTCCATAGTCACACCTCCTCCACCATCCCTCTACAAGGCCATTAGCCTGTATCATAGCAGCCTTTCCTAAAGTTCTCTTATCTGACCCTTGCCTCCATACTTCATCCAAACCAGAGCTAACAGAAAACAACCCACTCCTCCCCCCACCAGACTTCAATAATGGATCTGCTTGGCCTGGATCTCCCTGGAGAACACCTAGCACGGATGTACATAGGCTGCTTTCCTGGTGCTTGGTGTGTTTACCCTGATCTGCTAATCTTCTTCAACCTCAAACATCATCTTTTCCTCCTGTTCTTAAAGCTCTAAGAGTACTAACAGATCTAGTCAGAGTTCTCCTTCCAATCCTTTCCTTTCCTCATGCTGTGGGAGCCTATGAAAGACATTTTTTTAATTATCCCTTGCCACCACCCAAAGGGCTAGACTCCTCTCAAGATGTATGTGTCACTCATTCTTTTCTTTTGCTAGTCCTGGGGCTTGAACTCAGGGCCTGAGCACTGTTCCTGGCTTCTTTTTGCTCAAGGCTAGCACTCTACCACTTGAGCCACAGCACCCCTTCTGGCTTTTTCTATATATGTGGTGCTAAGGAATTAAACCCAGGAATTCATGTATATGGGGCAAGTACTCCATCACTAGGCCATATTCCCAGCCCTCACTCATTCTTTCTAAACATACATTATAGCATTACTCACTGGGTCAGGTGAAGGAAAGCACAGCTGAGTAAAAAAATAAGGTCCCTACTCTGATAGATTTAAATGTCCATTTATTTATTCAGTAAGTATTTACTTTACACCTACTTGATATGCAACATTATTTTGGATGTCTGGTAGCTTATTTTTAAGAGGACACAAATTAATGAAATACACGTTGAATACCCCTTATCAGAATATCCAAAATACTTCAAAACCAAAAACATTTTGAGAACTGACATGACACAAATGGAAAACCCATATATGACCTTATATGCTGGATTAAAGTCAAAACATTTGTTTATTCATTATCCCCTGGGGGAGGAGGGGGAAGCTCCTCTTAACTCCCCCTGGTGGTCATGTGTCTTCACTGAAAACCTAGAATTCCTAAATACACACAAGCCTGTTCACAAAGGACAATAAAATGCAGGTGCAGGGGCCAAACTAGTCAACAGGAGATCCTCTGCTATGTCCCACATAAGTCCAAGACCTACATGCATTTCCCACTATGAGGTTTTTGTTGTTTCTTGTTTTGTGATATAAAGATATTTTGTGAAATATAAAAGAAGAAGTCTGCAGACACATCCATAGGCAAGAGTGGTAAGAATAAAGAAGCAAGTATGTTTACCTACACCACACATACTCACACGATAGAAGAGACAAGGATGGCCTTAACACTACAGAAGTGACCATAAAGGACAGGGAAAGATGTGTGAAGGGATTACTAGAGAAGAACTAGACAGTAGTATGTATGTTTAACAGAACAAGAAATAAAGGGAGACTTCAAAAACAAAAATGTTAAGGAGTAGAGAAACATCTGAAAAAGCCACTCAGATGAATAGCTTCTCATTCCTAGTCCTTGCTAGTCCCACAACTGCTTCTGAAGTTTCTTCATACCTAAAATATTGAGTTTAATGTACTTAAACTTTTTTTGACCATAAAACTGAAAAACCGTATAGAAAACTTCCTTCAGGCTATATGTCTATGGTGTATACGAAAAAGCAAAAAATGAATTTCATGTTTAGGCTTGAACACTATTCTCAAGACATCTCATTATTCCAAACCTATAAAACTCAAATCCATAACACTTGTCTGAGACATTTCAAATAAAGAACACTCACTCTGCAAATAGAATGTCAGATGGTGCTAGGTGCTGCAGGAAAAGCAGAATAAAGGAGAAGAAAAGGTAGAAAAAGTGTTCTCTTAAAAGACTATTTAAGGAAGCTGGGAATGTGGCTTGATGGTAGAGTGCTTGCCTAGCATGCATGAAGCCCTGGGATCAATTCCTCAGCACCACATAAACAGAAAAAGTCGGAAGTGGCACTGTGTCTCAAGAGGTAGAGTGCTAGCCTTGAGCAAAAAGAAACTCAGGGACAGTGCTCAGGCCCTGAGTTCAAGCCCCAGGACTGCCCCCCCCCAAAAAAAAAGACTAAACAGAGACCCAAAGGAAAGTGAGAACAAGGCAAACTCTCATACACTGCTGGTAAATAGGTAAAATGATTTGCATGTGTATCTCAGGGAGGGTTGGGGGAAGATACAGAGCTGAGGGGAAAAGGGGAAAAGTGCAGCAGAGGAGCTCACTGGACACTGATGAAAGTGAACTACAAAACTCAAAGATAGATGGAGGGAGGGACTGGGAAAATGATGGAATGGAAGACTACAAAGGAAATGTACTCATTACATGACTCATGTAAATTGTAATCCCTCTGTACATCATTTTATAATAGCAATAAAGTAAAATTTTTTTGCCAGTCCTGGGGCTTGGACTCAGGGCCTGAGCACTGTCCCTGACTTCTTTTTTTGCTCAAGGCTAGCACTCTACCACTTGAGCCACAGCAGCACTCCTGGCTTTTTCTATATATGTGGTGCTGAGGAATTGAACCCAGGGCTTCATGTATACAAGGCAAGCACTCTTGCCACTAGGCCATATTCTCAGCCCCTAAAATTTTTCTTAAAAAGGTAAAATGGGGGCTAGGAATATGTCTTAGTGGCAAGAGTGCTTGCCTTGTATATATGAAGCTCTGGGTTCGATTCCCCAGCACCACATATGCAGAAAAGGGCCAGAAGTGGCGCTGTGGCTCAAGTGGCAGAGTGCTAGCCTTGAGCAAAAAAAAGAAGTCAGGGACAGTGCTCAGGCCCTGAGTCCAAGCCCCAGGGCTGGCAAAAAAAAAAGGTAAAATGGGACACACCACCAGAACCAGCAGCATCTGTGCATGCTGCCCGCATCTACTGCAACCATGGCACAGGCCACAAGCAACGTCGCCTACTTCCAGAGGGGCAGCCTGTTCTGATTCACGGTCATCACCATGTCCTTTAGCTACTTCACGTGGGTTGTCCTTTGGCCTCAGACTATATACCTTACCAGAGCTTCAGCCTCCTGGGGCCCTTCACACAGTACCAGTGGACCACCATCACACTCTCCTACATAGTGGGTTTTGGCTTGCCTGGCTGATCCATGTGGGAAGAGTTTATATATGCTATGGTATTGTGCAGGTCTAAAGGAATCACAGATAGCCGGACTCAGCTCCTCAGGTTCCTGCAGACATTTCTCTTTGGGATAGCATCTCTCTCCATCTTGATCGCTTATAGACCAAAGCACCAAAAATGCACTTGAATGTACACTCTCACCATTTATACATTCAGTTTCTTCTTTTGGGGGGTACTAGGTTTACTTGGTCATTCCACTTTCTAGGAAATACCCGTCCTGATAAGTTTTTTAAGACCCTCTAATTAGGCATCTTTCTTTCCTATGCTCTGGTTAAACTTGAATAGGTCAGTTGTTCCTTAAAAAAGAAGTGGGCACCTGTGGCTCACGCCTGTAATCCTAACTCAGGCGGCTGAGAATCACAGTTCAAAACCAGCCCTGGCAGGAAAGTCTGTGAGATTCTTATCTCCAGATAACTACCCAAAAAAGCAGGAAGTGGACTTATGGCTCAAGTGGTAGAATACTAACCTTGAACAGAAAAGCTCAAGGATAGCACCCAGGCCCTGAGTTCAAGCCTCAGGACAGAAAAGAAAAGATTCTGGCTTTCTAGCTCTGCAAACTCACTAGCTTGACAGAAGGTGCAAGACCACCTTCCCCAAGCCTTGGCTGTGTTGGTGCTTATCTGCCTTCAGCTGGAGCATATATTGGCCCATTGATCACCTTTGCTCCCACTTTCCAATCAACTCACCACCACCATCTCTCCTTCCCCCTATTTTCTCCCTACCTTTTGGGACCAAGTTAAAGAAACATTCTCTCAGTACCAGGGTTCCACACACATGTACTAGGCACTTGGGAGTTAGGAGCTGATCCTTAAAAACCTCACTTTGACTTTAAAGAAAAAGAACCAAACAGGGGCCTTGCACAGAAACCCGGAGCACCTGCTGATACCCAGCAGCCAGGTGGGGATGACCTGCCATGATGCCAGCCAGAGTTCCTGCCCTGCATGTGGCGTCTGGAACCCAGCCTTGTAGCCTGAGGGGTCTCTTGGTCCCTGCTCAATGCTGCTTCCTCTCAGGCCAGATGGTAGACAGCTTTCCTTCCCTTGGGCATGTCTGGGGTGAGATCTTCTGGACTACACACTGTAGAAGGCCCAAGAAATCACACTTCTCCCCAGCTGCCCAAGCCTGTCTACCTGTACCACAAATATTTCAATGGTTCTTGTTAGAGAAAGACCCCCTACCTATGTTTTAGAAGGATGAGGGAGAGAGAAAAAGGAAGGAAAGTAGCTAGGAAACATTAAAAAAAAAAATACAGTGCAACCATCTATGAAGCTAGCATAAGGAATCTGAGTGAAAGCAGTTCATCAGTAGGTTGGGCATGGAAAGCAAATATGATTAATATATAGGCTAGTCTGAATTACCATAGCAAAACCCCTTGATAAAACTAATACATACTAAAAAATGACCGGGGTGGGAAGAGGTAGGGAAAGTAAATGTGGGTGAATATGATCGAAGCATATATGAAAATGGAACACTGAAACCTGTTGAAATTGTTTTAAGAAGAGGGTGTGAAGTAGGGAGTATGCTAGAGGGGGTAATGTTGATTGGGGTACATTGTTTATGTGTGAAAATGTCAGTGCCCCCCCATACAACTAATATGTCAGATTGTCAAATGAGATTAACTTGAATTAAAATGCTGTGAATTAACTCTCCAAAATAAAAAATAAAAAGGTAAAATGGTACAGTCACATTAGAAAGGTCTGGCAGTTCCTCCAAGAGTTGTATAATCATTCATGACCTAGAAATTCCATCCCTAGGTATATGTGCAGAAATGAAATAAAAATGTCTTTACAATAGCTTATACGTAAAGCAACATTAGTTGCAATAAAAAAAAAGGAGGAAAATTTTTTAAAAAATAAAAATAAACCAAGTTGCAGGCTGGGAATATGGCCTAGTGGCAAGAACGCTTGCCTCGTATACATGAAGCCCTGGGTTCAATTCCTCAGCACCACATATATAGAAAAAGCCAGAAGTAACACTGTGGCTCAAGTTGGAAGAGTGCTAGGAGCAAAATGAAGCCAGACAGTGCTCAGGCCCTGAGTCCAAGCCCCAGGACTGGCAAAAAAAAAAAAAAAAGCCAAAGTAGTATATCTATATGGTTATTCAGCCATAAAAAAAAAGAAGTTCCAGTATGTGAAAAAAGTAAGAACCAAAAGTTCTTACGGAGTGAAAATATTTAAAATGGATCCAGGTGATGGTTGCACAACTCTAAAAACATGGTAAAAGGAGAAGCAATGCTTCGAGTGTAACTCAATAACAGAGCATTTACCTAACATTTGAGGTTCTGGGTTCCATCCCTAGCACTGCAGCACTAAAGGAGGTTTGGAATTGAGCAGAGTAACATTATCTAACTTGTAGTTTATCAAAAATAAATAAATACATAAATAAGTAAATTGTTAAGACAGAAATAAGATAGGAATATCCAGGTACAAGCCAATGCAGATAATGTTACTTCTGTGCTTAAGTCTTTCTTGACTTCCACACTTTTCTATTATTCACGTTAAAAGTCAACAGCTGCTTCTTTGATTCTACAAGGTCTGGCCCCTGAATCTTGGCTTCCATTTTATTACTCTTCTTTTGTTTTTGCCTTTTTTTTTTTTTTTGGTGCCAGTTCTGGGATTGAACTCAGGACCTGGGTACTGTCCCTGAGCTTTTTTTGTTGTTGTTCAGGGTTAGTGCTCTATGACTTGAGCCAAAGCTCCACTTTTCTTTTGGGGGGGAGGTGGGATAGGGTGGGGTAGTTAATTGAAGATAAGAGGCTCACAGACTTTCCTTCCCCTGCTAGCTTCCAACGGCAATCCTCTGATCTCTGCTTCCAGAGCAGCCAGGATCAAAGGTGCGAGCCACTGTTACCCACTTCTTTTTTTGTTGCTGTTATCAGTATGCCTTTGAGAGACAGAAAGAAAGAAAAGAGAGGAGAGCAAGCACAAAGAATGTACCTTTGGAGTGCTTATTTACCATGTACTCAGTTTGAACCTCAGAACAGGGGTAGGGGGGACACTGAATATGCTCAAAAAATAGCGCCAAAAGGATTTCACACCAAATTAGATATGGATGAGCATGGCTAGAAGTGGCCCACACCTATACTCTTAGCTACACAGGACGCTGAGAACTCAGCAGACTGAGATCTGAAGATTACAGTCCAAAGCCTGCCCCAAAGCAGCCCGAGCAGGAAAATCTGTTAGACTCTTACCAATTAACCACCCGAAAAAGCCGGAAGTGGGGCTGTGGCTCAGTGCTAGTGCTAGTGCTAGCCTTGAGCACAAAACCTTGGGGACCACGCCTAGGTCCTGAGTTCAAGCCCCACAACCAGTACCCCCTATCAAAAAAAAAATTAGATATGATGGAAAATATAGAAAAGGGTCAATGAAAACTTCAAGATGTTTCACTTGGGCAAACTAGAAAGATGGGTTGCCACTTGCCAAGAAGGATGTGGACAAGCAGGTTTTAGGGGTGAAAATCAGGAGTTCAATTTCAAATACATTAAATCTGTAGTATCTATTTAACAATAACACAGCTGCCAAATAGGCACTGCGTAAACAATCCGTAGTTTCAAGGAAAAGTCCTATGAAGCTGCTGGCCATAGACTGGATTGGGGCTGGGAATATGGCCTAGTGGTAAAGTGCTCACCTTGTATACATGAAGCCCTGGGTTTGATTCCTCAGTACCACATATATGGAAAAAGCCAGACCCTGGTGCTGTGGCTCAAGTGGTAGAGTACTAGCCTTGAGCAAAAAGAAGCCAGGGACAGTGCTCAGGCCCTGAGTTCAAGACCCAGGACTGGCCAAAAAAAAAAAAGACACCTACTGTGGAAAATGTAAATTTATAGTGGAAAATCCTGGGAAGTAGTACATTAACCAAGTGATGAAAATTATCATCAATCTGGTGATAATACAATATGTGCCTCCTGATGTGCTGCACTGAAAAAGATACACCATCTTTGAATTATTCCTGATAAAAATATATAACCTGAATTTAATCACGAAAGAGCAGAAAACAAAACACAAAGACATCCTACAGAATTACTATCCTGCACTTTTATTTAAAACATCAAGGGATAAGGGCATATAGCTCAGTGGCAGAGAACTTGCTAGGCATGTGACAGAAGACCTGAGTTCAATCCCTAGCATTATTTAAAAAAAAAAAAAGTGTGGTGGCACATACCTGTAATTACAGCATTTGGGAGGCTGAAGCAGGAGAATCAGAAGTCCAAAGCCAGCCTAGGCTTACATGGTGAAACTGTTTCAAAAACATAGTAATAAAAAAGGAAGAAGAAAAAGCCAGGCTCGGTAGCTCATGCCTGTAATCATTACTCAGGAGGCAAAGGTCATGAAAATCTCAGGCTAGCCTATACAAAAAAGTTCACAAAGACCCCATCTCAAACAATAAAAATTGAGGCACGGGGCTGGGGATATGGCCTAGTGGCAAGAGTGCTTGCCTTGTATACATGAAGCCCTGGGTTCAATTCCCCAGCACCACATATATAGAAAATGGCCAGAAGTGGCGCTGTGGCTCAAGTGGCAGAGTGCTAGCCTTGAGCAAAAAGAAGCCAGGGACAGTGCTCAGGCCCTGAGTCCAAGCCCCAGGACTGGCAAAAAAAAAAAAAAAAAAAAAAAAAAAAAATTGAGGCACAGTGGTTCCTGTCACCCCAACTATGCCAGAAGCATAAGTGGATCACAGAATAAGAGCACAGACAGTTCATAACTAGAAACAGAAAGGAAGGTAAAAAACATGGGCAGAGATGAAGGTAACCTGGTAAATGGGGCAATTTCCATCTATTTCTACTTCCTCTGTGAAATGGGGAGTGAGATCATCGGCTAAAAGTGAGAGTTATCAAAACTCTGAATAGAAAGTACAAAACAGTTGTCTAGGAAAGTGGAAATGTACCTGTATCACAGTAAAATGATATTGGATTTCTTAAAAATCATAAAAAAGCATAAAATATCATCATAAAATGTTAATCTACTACCTACTGAGTCAATAATATAGATTTAAATCAGTTTGAAAAAAGTCAAAAAAAAAATTTTAAAGGCCTACCTGAGATGGTAATGACTAAGAATTTAAAGTAAAATCCAGAGTTTTTAATTCCCATTTCTTACATAGGCAGCAGTAAATGTTTCTTTTTCCATTTTACCTTCTTACAGTCATATAATACTAAAGTAAACCCTTGCTTCAACTTTCAAACGATAAAAAATAAATAAATAACAGAAAGCCAAGCATCAGTGGCTCAAGTCTGTAATCCTAGCTACTAAGGAGGCAAAGATCTGAAGATCACCGTTCAAAGCCAGTCCAGGTAAGAAGTATATGAAATTCTTATCTTCAATTAACCAACAAAAAGCTGGGGTGAGCCAGGTGCTGGTGGCTCTTGCCTGTAATCCTTGCTACTCAGTAGGCTGAGATGTGAAGATCGTGATTCAAAGCTAGTCCAGGCTCAAAGTGGTAGAGTGCTAGCCTTGGGCAAAAGAGCTCAGGGATAGAGCCCAGGCCCAGAGTTTAAGCCCCTTGACTGATGAGGGCGGGGGCGGGGGGAGGGGGGGACTGGAAGTGGAGCTGTGGCTCAAGTGGTAGAGTGCTAGCCTTTGGTAAATGAGCTAAGGGACAATGACTAGACCTTGAGTTCAAGTCCCAAGACAGACAGACAGACAGAGAGAATGACTATCAACAAGAATATATGTTCTAGTTACAAAGTAGGTCTAGAATAGAGACAGACTCAATACAGACAAGGCATTGCTACGTAAAGACGAAAGTAAGTGATTGTAATAAACCACAGAACTTAAAAATGTGCATGCAGCAAAGACAGGACATGAAAGATAACACATTAATTTCTTCCTATAGAGATAAATGATAGGAAAGAAAACAGGATAAAGTGAGAATGACTGAAAGGTACTACAATTTTTTTTTCTGTCCTGGGGCTTGGACGCAAGGCCTGAGCACTGTCCCTGGCTTCTTTTTGCTCAAGGCTAACACTCTACCACTTGCGCCACAGTGCCACTTCCAGCTTTTTCTGTTTATGTGGTACTGAGGAATTGAACCCAGGACTTCATGCATGCAAGGCAAAGCAAGCACTCTACCGCTAAGCCATATTCCCAGCCCAGGACTACATTCTTTTAAGACAGTGATTAGGTAAAATTCCTCTGAACTGAAGGCATTTGATACTGAAATGAAATTTTTACTTTCCAAAGACAGAAGGTCTTAACAAGCAATGGCCTCAACATGATCTAGAAGTATGTTTCATGGGTATCTGGAGCAGTCAAGAGAAACAGAAGTCCTAAAGAATAAAGTCAATGGATAAGCAGAAGACACTACGTACAGCCTCATACAATGTTGAGTTTCAAGCAGGAGAATACTATCATCTTACTGTTATTAGCTAACTAGATAGTACCACACCCTGGGAATATAAGAACAAGGAAAATATTGTTTCTATCAAAGAATATAGTTATAGGAGACATGATATCTAGAATTTTCTTTAAAATGATCAAAAAGGAGTGGGGGGGGAGGGGGATTGGGCTGAAGAGGATTTAAGGACATAGTAAGTCTGGTGCCTGTGACTCACACCTGTAATACTAGCTTCTCAAAAGGCTAAGATCTGAGATCACAGTCTGAAGACCACCCAGGCAGCAAAGTCCATGAGACTCTTATCTCCAATTAACCACCAAAAAGCTAGAAATGGAGCTATGGCTAAAGTAGTGGAGCACTAGCCTTGAACAAAAGAAAACCTCAGGAGCAGTACCCAGGCCCTGAGTTCACAGCCTAGGACCAGCACACACACAAAAAGAAAACTTGGTAATATGTTCACTGTTAAACTTGACAGACAGAAACAGAATACAATGTGATGGCCCAAAATAGTGTACACCTGTTATTTTCTGTTTCTTTCTGATAGATAGATATATACAGGTATATATGATATATATGTATGATATATATCAGATACATGTCATTTTTTTATGACACTGGTGTTTGAACTCAGGGCTTTATATTCAGTTAGACAATCACTCTACTACCTGAACCAAGGCTCCAGAAGAGAGCCTCCAGAAGAATTTTTTTCCCGTCCAATCCTGGGGCTTGAACTCAGAGCCTGGGTGCTGTCCTTGGCCTCATTGTGCTCAAGGCTAGCACTCTGCCACTTGAGTCACAGTGCTACTTCAGCTTTTCCTGAGTAGTTTATTGGAGACACGAGTCTCACACTTTCCTGCCCAGGCTGGCTCTGAACTGTGATCTTCAGATCTGTCTCCTGCATAGCTAGGATTATAGACATGAGTCACTGGCACTTGGCTCATGTGCTAGATGGGTCCTCTACCCCTAAACAGGGCCTTCAGGCCTGATTTTTGCTTTATAAGGACAAATTTGAGGAAATGGAGTTGTGCATCAGTGGTAGAGTGCCAGCCTTAAGTAAAAAAGCTAAAAAGCCTCAGAGTTCAAGCCCTAGTAAGGGCACACACACACAAAAAAAATTGAGGCAAGTTGTATACACTATATATGAAGTATAATAAACAACATAATAGTAGAAATCACAGTTGTCAGTAAAGTTTTCTTAAAGGCACTGACAAATTAGGAACTGAGAAGACTGGGGGCAAGGGTCCCATTGCAGCTCAGTAAGGATTCCAAGAGAAGAGTAAGCACAATGGCTCTAAAGAAAAATAAAAAGAATAAAAGAAAAAGCCCAAGTACTGAAGAATGTTTAAAGGCATTAAACAAAATTAGAATTTTACATAGAAAATTCTCAGCACTGGGCTGGGAATATGGCCTAGTGGCAAGAGTGTTGGCCTCATAAACATGAAGCCCAAAGTTCCATTCCTCAGCACCACATACATAAAAAAGGCCAGAAGTGGCTCTGTGGCTCAAGTTGGCAGAGTGAGCAAAAACAAGGCAGGGACAGTGTTCAGGCCCTGAGTTCAAGCCCCAGGACTGGCAAAAAAAAAGAAAGAAAGAAAGAAAATTGCTGCTATAAACCAAGCTAGAAAATGTGCCCTGTGGTGGGGTAGTCTTATTTTGGAACTGTGGAGTTTGTGGTACCCATGAGAAAGCAAAGTTGATGACTAACCTAGAAAGAACAATCAAACAAAGGACCTTTCTTTTCAAACTCCAAGCCTATTCTTTCTTTCACTTCTGATATCAACTAGACTTCTCTGAAAGAAAAATCTACCTGGGCTAGGGATATAGCCTAGTGGCAAGAGCGCTTGCCTCGTATACATGAAGCCCTGGGTTCGATTCCCCAGCACCACATTTACAGAAAAGGGCCAGAAATGGCACTGTGACTCAAGTGGCAGAGTGCTAGCCTTGAGCAAAAAAAAAAAAAAAGAAGCCAGGGACAGTGCTCAGGCCCTGAGTCCAAGGCCCAGGACGGGCCAAAAAAAAAAAAAAAAAAAAAAAGAAAGAAAAATCTACCTACTTGAAATAAAAAACAAATCTTAACATAATATTCAATGTCGCTGAATGAAAAGGTAACATTGCTTATGAAAGTATGTGAGGAAAAAAGTATTTAGAATAGCAATTGTATTTCTAGCTTGCAGAACTAAATGGATGGTAGATCCTACGTTACATCCTGTTTTGGGTCCAAAAAATCTTTCAATTAGGCCTACACAGCTTTACATAACCTACTGTTCACTGTCTACCCAGATTACCAGCTTCATCTCTACCCATTTCTCCCTCTCCATATCTGAATCCATGGATAATGTTTTCTTTTTATTTGTTTGTTTGTTTTGCCAGTCCTGGAGCTTGAACTCAGGGCCTGGGCACTGTCCCTGAGCTTCTTTTTGCTCAAGGCTAGCACTTGAGCCACAGCACCACTTCTGGTTTTTCTGTGTATGTGGTACTGAGGAATCGAACCTAGGGATTCATGCATGCTAGGCAAGCACTTTACCACTAAGCCACATTCCCAGCCTGGAAATGTCTTTTTTTAAGGTATGAAGATTTGAACTCACCTCCCTCTTCTAGCCCTTATTTTAGTTACTTCCTAGCACAGTGCCTTCCCACAAACTTTCCTTTGATTAACTACCAACTCCATTTTATTAACAAACATTAACAGTACAAGGGAGCAGTTCATTGTGATAATCCTATATAGTGTACTTTAAACCTGTTCACTCCCTCTATTACGTGAATCCCATTTTCTTTCCTTTCCGCTCATTCCTCCTTAGGATATTATCTTGGACTCAGTTCCTTCAGAAAATGTCTAAAATTTGTATACGAGACGTCCCAAGGGAGGACTCGATTTTCTTTTTTTTTTTTTTTTTTTTTTTGGCCAGTCCTGGGGCTTGGACTCAGGGCCTGAGCACTGTCCCTGGCTTCTTTTTGCTCAAGGCTAGCACTCTACCACTTGAGCCACAGCGCCACTTCTGGCCGTTTTCTGTATATGTGGTGCTGGGGAATCGAACCCAGGGCCTCATGTATACGAGGCAAGCACTCTTGAGACACTAGGCCATATCCCCAGCTCCCGATTTTCATCTTATGCTCCCCACAATCTCGTCTGTAAGTGGAGCATGCCTAGTAGTCATTAGGCCCTAGGTAAGAGCCCATAAGAATGTGTCCCAATAACTCGAAGAACATTCAACTGGTGAGTGTCACCGTCCCCCGACACACACACACACAGAATCCATTCCGCAGTGACTAGCAATAGCTCAGCCACAGAGAACAGGCCTTGTTCTTCCCCTGGAGAAACAGTGGGTCTCAACTGGAATAGTAGCAGCTGGACCCTCGTTCTGCTCTGAGCTCTCTTCCCCCGAACCTCCCCCCACCTAGGCTTCAGTGAGGCGAAATCCCGCAGCCCAGGTGCCTCGACGACCTTCCCAACAGGGCCGCGGGCCGGCCAGCCGCGAACTTACCTGAGCCCCGCCCACCGACCCATGCAGCCGCAATAGGCACATGAGCCCAGGAAAATGTGGGGCCCAATGGACTGGGGGATGCACAGGGGCGGGGGGACCCGGTCGTGGCTGTAGCAACCCGGAAACACTCTCTAGCAGCAGCAAACGTAGCCGTGGGCCCGAGCTCATCGCCGAGAGACCCCCGGTCCCACCGGGAGCCCCCACGGAGGAGCCCGCGGACGGCCCGCTAAGAACGGCTGCCGCCATCTTCCCGGGCTCGAGTCGTGGCGCCGCGCGATGACGCAAACACACCGCGACAGACGTCTTTTAGGGAAAGTGGGTGGAGGGTGCTGCGGCCCTGTGCGCGGGGCAGGTAGGGGGCTCCGGCTGCCAGAGAGCATGCGCACGGTGGGGGGCGCGCGCCGCGGTGGCGGGGATTTGGCTCCAAGCCGGCCAGGGGCGGGGCGGGGCGGAGCGGGGCGGTCCTAGGCGTGTCATGAACACGTGGTCTGGACAAAAGGCGCCAGAGTATGAAAGATTCGCTTTAAACCAGTGGCGGGGATTGGGACTCGGTAACGCCCATTTTCTCTTTTTTTTCCTTTTTTCCTTTTTATGGTACTGGAGTTTGAATTTGAGACCTCGCACTTGGCTTTGGCAGGCTGCAGCTTGAGCCACACCACCCCCAGCCCTGGGTGACACCTAAGAACCACCCCTTTGTCTGGAATCACAGCATTAGCTACATTTCCAACGTGGAGATCATTCGCCTTTGAAAAACAAGTTCAAACAACTTAGTGAGGCATAAGATAGAAAAGGAAGCCGGGCGCCGGTGGCTCCGGCCTGTCACCCTTGCTACTCGGGAGGTTGAGATAACAGGGATCGCCCTCAGAAGCCGAAGCCAGTCTGGGCAGCAAAGTCCATGAGACTCTTACCTTCAACAAGTTACTCAGAAAAAGTCCGAAGTGAAGTGGTAGAATGCAGGCCTTGGGCAAAAGAAACTCAGACACGGCACCTAAGCCCTGAGTTCAAGCCCCTAGAGGAGCAAAAAAACAAGAAAATGAAATCTCCCTTCTCTAGATACCTTGTATGCTTTCTCTTAGTGTAGGTCTATCTACAAATGCGTAGTCTACTTGGGCATCTTTAAGCTGAATAGTAGGCATGAATCATGTAGGCTATGATTTAATTCTGTTGCTCAATACTGAGTTCTCCAGGTTTTCACTAAAATAGACACTGTAGTCAATGTGGAAACTGTTGTAAAATGGAGGTCAGATCTGGCCAGCGAAAGAGGGCAGAAGCTGACTCCACTTCCACTCTCCACAGCCCTGTATGCTCAGAAGCCCAGGAAGATTCCCTGTCCTTGTAAACAATAACGCTCCCCCACCCCCCCACCCCCCCCCACGAATCTGCGCACCAATTCTTGAAGGGCATGCCTGAATTCCTATAGGGAGGGAAGCCCAATCCCCAGGTAATGGGAGTTCCTGAAGCCAGGCCTATAGGTTGCTGAATCTGTCAAGTGCTTGGTAAGGTCCTCTCCCTGAGGGCTACAGATAACCCCCATACCTGGAAGCAATTGCCTCCCCCTTCCCTGAGGTCACATCCTGGCCACACCTCCCCATCCCTGCCCTACATATAAGGCATTCCCCCCCCCCCCTCTCTTGCCTACCTCATGCACCTTGAACTTTGGAGCAGGTCAGCAGAATAAACTTTTCTCTCCTTCCTGAAGACCACATGGCGTTCTCCTTTACCAGCTACCTACTTTAAAAACCTAACAACTGGGAGCTTCCTGTGACCCTGTCCCCTGACCTGACCCTATTTAGGGGCAGGCAAGCTCAGGCGCCATTACACCAAGCCACATGTTCGAGTCTGTCTGTCGTCCCCATGCCGTCCTAATTCAGCTCTCCATTGGAGCTGAATTGGTTTGTTGGTACTTGGAAATCCTCCGGAAGTCACTGTGCCACTGTCCTGTTCTGTTACATGTTTTTCTGAAACTGGGACTAATCCATCTGGAACTTCCCCAATAAATTCATCTTTTTACTTGAGATTGTCTGAGTGGTGGACTCTTGGAGGGATAGGGGCTCTTCCCCCCCCCACCAAATGCCATTACACTGTAATATGGAGGTCAGATCTAACCAGCACCATCATTGGCTGTTGAGGGGTGTCAAATTGACTCCATCTCAGATTAAAGAGAGCAGAAGCTCACTCCATCTTCACTAAGATCTCCCTCTATCCAGGGAAGTTTCTCTTTGCTGTGATAAGATTGTGTAAACTGCTTGACCACCTGAGTAGTGAAACGTTCAAGGTTAAACTGTGCCCTCCCATGAGTAGGCGTACCCACCTGCATCATGTGAGCCCTGCCAAATCCTGTGCCAAGGATAGGTTGGTTCAAACAGTTGCTATGAGGCAGATTGGTAACTCCATTGGCCACCTGAGTGTGGCAGGCTTGACCATGTGGTATTTGTGTTATGCCAAGTCGCGAAACGACCACCAAGAAGGCCACCGAGACTCAGACGTTCCGAAATGCAAAAGCAAGGCAAGACTTTATTCAAGCGAGCTGCAACTCGGGCCTTGTCCTACCCACCGACACAGCGGAGGTCGGGAGGAAGACCCAAGCTGCGATTACACAGGGCTTATAAAGGCAAAAAACAAAGTTACAGCCATCTGGTGTTCAAGCAAGACAAAAAACAATGTTATAGCAATCAGGTGTTCAAGCAAGCAAAATTAGGACACGGGTACAAATCTGATTTGCTCAAGGCTCGAGGTACAGGGCTCTAGGCATTCTGGGGGCAGTCAGAGTTAAGCATTCCCAGCGGTTAGAGTTCTTGACCGGCTGGGCCCTAATAAGCTTGTCCTGGGTTTGCTCACAGGGCCTGCTTATCTCAGGTTCACGTGGTAAAGTGGGGTTTGTGTGGTAAAGTGGGGCCTGACTTCAAAGTCTGGCTCTTCATTTGCCTTTATAACCTGACCCTGAGTGTGGCCCGGGGCGCGTGGTCTCAGCTACCAAGTCTGGGCTGTGGCCCTGGCCGGTCAGTATACTTTTACTTACCCAATAAATCCATCTTTTTGCTTGAGACTGACACTGAGTGGTAGACTCTTGGAGGAATGGGGGATCCCCCCCATACCCCATTACATTGTGGTCCCCTCCCTTGGGGGGACCCCATTACATTGTGTTCCCCTGCCTTGGGGGGACCCCATTACGGAAACCAAGTGAAAGGTATAGGGGAACCCCCTTTTTTGAGTCCCTAGAAACAGCAGGCTTAGGCAAGGTACTGGGCCTGGGGAAGTGCAAACCTAAGTGGAATAACAGGAACCCAAAGCAGCATGACCTACAGCTGTTTGACCTTGGCAAAAGAAAGGAATTAGGAAGACCACTCAGTTTAGGGGACATTCTGGGAAGAGAAAGATTTAAGGTTAAGACCAGTAACACCCAGAACCAAGGATTGTATTGCTTTGATTGCTTTGTTTACCAGCATTTACTAGAATTGTAAAAACTAACAACCATCCTCCTACTTCTGTATGTCTGCCTCCTTGCTTTGCCTACCTTGCCAGACCACCTGTGTGTGGTACTTGTGATTCTTATCCCATGGTCACCTGCTAGTGGTACAAGTGATATTTGCCTTTAAAAGCCCAACTGTATTTGGCTCCGGTTCTGTCACCATTCCAGTGGTGGTGAGCTGACATTGTGCACAGTTAAAGACTCCTAGCCCAATTGAGTTCTGGTGACTATTGTCGTGGGTTCGAGGCCCACCTGGGTATCCGGTATACAACACTCAACACTGTCCTATTATACTTGTATGATTGTTAGATTCAAGTCCATTCATTTTGTTGTTATCATAGTCTATTGGATTTTTTTCTTTTGGTAGTAGTAGGGTTTGAACTCAGGACCTTGTATAGGCAGTCTACCACTTGAGAAACCCACCTGGCCTTTTTTACCTTATTTTTTTTCTTTTTGCTTTTGTGACTATGCTGGAGTATGACTCTGGATTTTGTATTCTACTGCACGAGCCAGTCATCCAGCCCTACTCTTAATTTCTGAGATAGTCTTCTTTGTTGCTATGGCTGGTATGTGAAAGGCTCTCTCCCAGCCATCCCAGGGGAACATGTGGAGATAGACAGAAGGTTTATGTCCCCATCCCTCCAAGAGTCCACCCACTCAGAGACAGTCTCAAGCAAAAAGATGGATTTATTGGGGAATCATAAAGCGAACTGACCGGCCAGGGATGCAGCACAGACTCAGGAGCTGAAACTGCAACAGTGAAAAGCGGGCTGACCGGCCAGGGACACAGTGCAGATACAGGAGCTGCCGCTGTGACCCCGAGCAGCCCTCAAATTGGGGTTTATGAAGGTAAAAGCATAGCACAGATGTAGGAGGTTGACACCGTGAGTAGAGAAAGTAACAAGTTAGGCAAGCCATTTACAGAAGCAGAATTTTGGGGTCAGGTTGACCTAATCTACTCCCCCCAACTTTTCCTACCATGTTTCCCTAGTCAAGATGGAGTCAGCTCTGCTCCCTACAACAGTTTATAAGGAGGTTTATTAGTGGGGCCACATCTCCCAAGGAAGAGGAAGCAACATAGAAGCTGGCTTCTGCACCTTATCCAAGGAACCTTATCCAGACCGTAGCTTATATAGCTCTGGGGCTAAAGGGGAAGTAGGTAGGTCTTAGTGGTGGGTAGGAGTGGCCCATTATAGCTCTAGGACAGGGAGTTTAGGTATGGGTGGATCTGGGGGCTAATTGGAAGAGCTGAGGACCTGAGGCAGGGGTCAGAGGGAATGTTAACATTTCCCCATTTGTTGTCTATTAATAACTGGGGAGGGGTACCAGGCTGGGAGTATGGACAGAGGTTGTTTCTTCTGGAGCTACTTCCTGCTGTAAAGGGACTAAGTAGTCAGGGGTCCCTGATTCGTCATTTGGCCAGGTACCATCCACAAAGTATTTGCTTGACAGTTTGGTTGGTAAAGGTCCTCATCATTTCCATGACAATAGTTATCAGAGCCAATGGGTGTCATGGTCTCTTCTGGTCTCTCCTGCAGCTTGGGCACATCAAGGAGTCACTGGGGCTGGGGTCTTCAGGATCCAGTTCTGCGCTGGGCAGAGCAGTGTAAGTAAAGCCTCCAGTTGCCTGTATAACAGGATGGCCTTGAACCGCAAGTTCTCAGGTGGTGTCCTGGGTGAGTGCTGTTATCCTGTTAAAAGAGACTTTTGAATAGGTCAGGCAAGGGGCTGGGGATATTGTCTAGTGGCAAGAGTGCTTGCCTCACATACATGAAGCCCTGGGTTCAATTCCCCAGCACCACATATACAGAAAATGGCCAGAAGTGGCGTTGTGGCTCAAGTGGTAGACTTGAGCAAAAAGAAGCCAGGGACAGTACTCAGGCCCTGAGTCCAAGCCCCAGGACTGGCCCAAAAAAAAAGAAAAAAAGAAAAGGTCAGGCAAAAGGCTGACAAGTTCACAGGACCAGCTAGCATGAATGACATGGGAGAACACACCCTGGCCACAAGCCAGAAAAGTTCCATTCGGAGCATAAACCCAATTGTGGCCCATTACAAGGAAGGAGGAAGAACTGGACTGGGGGCAGAAAGGGAGTGTTTAGGGGTATTTTTTGGGGGGGCAACTGGGTGGTGGACTGCTTGGGCATACATATAAATATATTACAAAAAATAGCAAGTAACAAAGGCAAGAATGCAAGTTTCTGTCCAGTTGGAAGGTGGACAGGTATGGACATTAGGTAGCCAAGCAACTATTCCTCCTGATCTCCCAGCTCTGATTAATTTTTTTTTTTTGGCCAGTCCTGGGCCTTGAACTCAGGGCCTGAGCACTGTCCCTGGCTTCTTTTTGCTCAAGGCTAGCACTCTGCCACTTGAGGCACAGCGCCACTTCTGGCCATTTTCTGTATATGTTGTGCTGGGAATCGAACCCAGGGCTTCATGTATACGAGGCAAGCACTCTTGCCACTAGGCCATATTCCCAGCCCCTCTGATTAATTTTGAAAGGCAAGTTTAAAGCAACTGCATTTAAGATGTGACATCATCTCCTCTTACTATTCTCGGTGGGTCCTCTTTGTCAGGACTGACCTTGTCCTGAAGGTCTAGGTGCTCGTTGCTTGGATAGCTTGTCTCAGTTGGCATTCACTGAGTTTGAATTCAAGGCCTGGGCACTGTCCCTGAGCACTTCTGCTTGAGCCACAGTGCCACTTCCAGCATTTGGCTGGTTACTATGAGTCTCTTGAGCCATACTTCCAATCTGGCTCTTTGCTGGTTAGTTGGGAGACGGAGTTTTAGAAGGATTGTTCTGCCTGAGCTGGCTTTCAACTGAAATCAAAGGAGTCTTGGCCATAAAAGCCCATTTTATTTCTGATTAAGCAACAAGGAGACCAATAGTAGAACTTACCTGTAACTTGTTGAGGACTGAATAACAAATAGTTGTCAGACTTCTAAAATGAATGACAAAACTCAGTAGATGTGATACCAGTTTTCAAACACCAACTGATAAGCAATTTAGAGTTCCTTGGGCGATTTTCTGTGATCTGAATTAACACTCAGAAAACCTTTGAACTCGAACATTTTCTTAATTCAAGAATTATAACCACTAGCACTGTGCCAAGAATCCAAACTTGGGGCTGTGAATATGGCCTAGTGGCAAGAGTGCTTGCCTCCTAGACATGAAGGCCTGAGTTTGATTCCCCAGCACCACATATATAGAAAATGGCCAGAAGTGGTGCTGTGGCTCAAGTGGCAGAGTGCTAGCCTTGAGCAAGAAGAAGCCAGGGACAGTGCTCAGGCCTTGAGCCAGGACTGGCCAAAAAAAAAAGAATCCAAACTTGGCACCTTTTTGCTATTTGCCAAAATGCATCTAACTGCAAAATAGCATAAAAACCAAATCATACCATTTCTTTGCCAATATACCCCCTTGTAGTCTAACTTGTAGGGATTAACATTACCAGCAGGTGGAAGAGAATATGAATAATAATAAAGAAAACAAAGGGTCAAGACAATGTAAAAGTCTCAGCTTCAGTGGATCTGATGTGGCTTGTGTCTTCCATCCCAAATCAGCAGGCTTAGTCAGTCATGTGTGATGGAGGCAGGCAGGAGAAATGGGTTGGATCTGGGTGAGGCTGTAGTGGCATCTCTCAGCGTCTTACCTCCTGCTGGGCTGCCTGCAAATTTCTACACAGACTGGTTACAGACTTTGAAATACCCCAGTATTCCCTCGTTGCTTACTCTGAGTACACTGGCTTTTGCATGTTGGTGCCCTACTGGTTCAAGCAGGGTGACAACTTTTTTTAAAATAAAGATTTTAGAAGGCTCGGACCTATAATCATCTCTTGCAAGTGCAATCTAAAATTCACAGTTGGTCCTCATGTTCAAACCTTTTCCCAGTCACAAAATCCACACAGACCACAAGCCAACAACCAAGTCTGCTCTCTGCAGTGGCATGAGACATGGAGGAGAAGACACCAATGCTACCCCAATGCAAACCTGTGGCCACTGAACACAACTCTGATGCTTTTAATCTTGGAGTAAGAGTCACAGACATGTGTCTTAACTTACTGCACACTTGAAGTCTCGGCTGCAACTCTGCCATGACAGGCCTGCTATAAACCCAACTCTAATCTTGGAAGTATATACAGTCCTGAGTCTTCAAGAACTGAGAGACTTGAGGCAGGCAGAACCAGGGCAGGAGTGCTCTAGGCCTGTCAAAATCTCCACAGGAACACCACCAGTGATTCCTAGATAGGCTGGACAGGCATGGGGAGACACCCATGCTGAAGAGGGTGAGAAATGTACTTCATTTGTTGCCCTCAAACTATAATAGGCCACTCCCACTCATATATATACATATATATATATATATTTTTTTTTTTAGCCTCTGACTGGTTACTCCCAAGCAGTCCACTACCCAGTTGCCCCCCAAAAAATACCCCTAAACACTCCCTTCCTGCCCCCAGTCCAGTTATTCCTCCTCCCTTGTAATGGGCCACAATTGGGTTTATGCTCCGAATGGAACTTTTCTGGCTTGTGGCCAGGGTGTGTTCTCCCATGTCATTCATGTTAAGTGGTCCTGTGAACTTGTCAGCCTTTTGCCTGACTTTTTCAAAAGTCTCTTTTAACAGGATAACAGCACTCACCCAGGACACCACCTGAGAACTTGCGGTTCAAGGCCATCTTGTTATACAGGCAACTGGAGGCTTCACTTACACTGCTCTGCCCAGCGCAGAACTGGATCCTGAAGACCCCAGCCCCAGTGACTCCTTGATGTGCCCAAGCTGCAGGAGAGACCAGAAGAGACCATGACACCCATTGGCTCTGATAACTATTGTCATGGAAATGATGAGGACCTTTACCAACCAAACTGTCAAGCAAATACTTTGTGGATGGTACCTGGCCAAATGACAAATCAGGGACCCCTGACTACTTAGTCCCTTTACAGCAGGAAGTAGCTCCAGAAGAAACAACCTCTGTCCATACTCCCAGCCTGGTACCCCTCCCCAGTTATTAATAGACAACAAATGGGGAAATGTTAACATTCCCTCTGACCCCTGCCTCAGGTCCTCAGCTCTTCCAATTAGCCCCCAGATCCACCCATACCTAAACTCCCTGTCCTAGAACTATAATGGGCCACTCCTACTCACCATTAAGGCCTACCTACTTCCCCTTTAGCCCCAGAGAAGCTGCCACCTGGGTAAGGTACAGAAGCCAGCTTTCATGTTGCTCCCTCTCCCCTGGGAGATATGGCCCCACTAATAAACCTCCTTATAAAACTTCTTCTCCTGTCTGACTATCTTCACATGGTCCCCTGAGATGGCTGGGACAGATCCTTTCAGTATGGACCTCTGAACTTCCTATTTATGCTTTCCACCTACTTGGATGTGCACCACCATCAGCTTTTTATTAAGTGAGATGAGGTCTCAATAACTTTCTCCCAAACTAGCTATGAATCACACTCCTCCTAGTGGCCACTATCCTCTCAGCCACACACACTTGTCTCGGTCCCTTTCTCTTCCTAAAGTGTGTCTCCACTAATTTCATGTTTTGTTTTTTTCTAGATTCCACGTGTGAGAGAAAATATGCATATCTGCTGGGGTCCAGCTTATTTCATTTAACATGATGATTTCTAGTTCCACTTTTTTAATCATATGATTTGGGTTTATATGGTTGAATAATACTCCATTATGTATACATATACAATAGAGTATTATTTTTACCCACTTATTAATTGATAGGAATCGAGGCTGACTCAATTACTTGACTATTGTGAGTAGTGCTGTGCTAAAAGCAGGTGTGCAGGCAATTCTTCTTGTATGTTGGCTTATACTGCTTTGGGTATATGTCCAGGAATGGTTATCACCATATGAAAGTACTAGTTTTAGCTTCCCCCCTCCCCACATTTGTGGGCTTGAACTCAGGGCCAAGGTTCTTTTGTACTACCATTTTGAGCCACAGTTCCACTTCTGGTTTTCTGGTACTTAACTGGAGATAAGAGTCTCACAGACTTTCCTGCCTGGGCTGGCTTTGAACTATGATCCTCAAATCTCAGCCTACTACTGAGCAGCTAGGATTACAAGCATGAGCCACCAGTTCCTGGCCCAAATTTTAGCTTTTTTTTTTTTTTTTGCCAGTCCTAGTGCCTGAGCACTGTCCCTGGCTTTTTGTTCAAGGCCTAGTACTCTACCACTTGAGCCAGAGCACCACTTCTGGCTTTTTCTATATATGTGGTGCTGAGGAATCAAACCCAGGGCTTCATGTATGCAAGTCAAGGACCTTACCACTAGGCCATATTCCCTGCCTTCCAAATTTTAGCTTTTTAGAGACATTCATGTTGAATTTCAGCGGTAGACTCTTTTGGAATTCCAATAGATTAAATGACCTTTTTTTTTGCTCAATATTTTTGAACCACGTGGTCGGTTAGAAAAACAATTTTGCTAGCAAACAAAAAATTTCAGATTATAAAATGGAGAAACCATATTTTGATAAACTCCAGTGGGATGCCATGTTGTGTGGCAGGAGGACACAAACACACTAATAGAGGCATGGCATGGCATAATGGCGCCTGAGCTGGTGCCTGTTAAACCCAATATCTACCACGTGGTCAATGCTAGAGAAAACAACTTTTAGATATTTTTGATGACAAAGCACATTGGTGGTCAAGCCTCAGTTTTGGAAGTCTGTGAAAAGAGGCAGCTTTGTGAGCAAGGCATATTATCAGGATGGTACAACTTGGAGTTTTATAAAGTAAGCAAGTAAGCAGGCAGATGAGGGAGAAAAAGGAAGAGAGGAAAAGAGAGAAAGAGAGATCCTGAATATAAGTGACTTCTGACCATTTACCATTGCAGTGGCAAAAATTGTATCTGTGCGAGTATTTTGAGCAGGCCTCATTGCACTGTCAAGAAGCATGCTAGCAGTTTCCCGGCTTGGGTGTGACTGTGATGCAAAACCCCAAAAAGCACAGGAGGGAGGCACCTGGTAAGTGAATGAAAGCTTACCGGGCAGAAGCAGCGGACGGAGCGGCAGAGAACCGGAGCAGCAGCAGTTTCACTCACCAGGGTAGACAAGTGGTGTGGATGTGGATGTAGAGGCCAGCAATGGTGTTGGTGAAAAGTCCCACGTGGTGTCTCGCAGCAGTTGGGTTTTCGGAAAAAGGGCCGTCAGGACTGGGGATACTGCCAGAAAAAGGAGAAAAATAGAGGGGAATTCCACCTGTCCTGACTCTTAAGCCCTATTCGAGTCATGGCACCATATATGTTAGGTTTTTTGAAGTAGGTAGACAGTAAAGGAGAATGTCACGCGGTATTCAGGCAGGAGAGAAAGTTTATTACTGAAGTGCTGGCCTATGGCCGAGATGATCCATGGCCAGAGAGAAGGGAGAGAAGAAGAGAAGGGAGAAAGGGGAGAGAAGGGGCGATCCCCACCCAGCCCTGCTTTATCCAGGGCAGGGGCAAGGGGTGTGGCCAGGTTGATTAGGATGTGACCTAGGGAAAGGAGAGGTAACTGCCTCCAGGTCAGCTGGTTACCCAGGTAACTGAGTGGAGACTTAATGAGGTGGGGGCATCTGCATGGAGCCTTCCAGGGATGGACCTTACATATATTTATTTATTTATTTATTTATTTATTTATTTATTTATTTATTTATTGCCAGTCCTGGGCTTGAACACAGGGCCTGAGCACTGTCCCTGGCTACTTTTTGCTCAAGGTTAACACCCTGCCACCTGAGCCACAGCACCACTCCTGGCTTTTTCTATATATGTGGGTGCTGAGGAATCGAACCCAGGGCTTCATGCATAGGAGGCAAGCACTCTACCACTAGGCCACATTCCCAGCCCCTGTACCACTTGAGTCACAGCGCCACTTCCAACTTTTTCTGTTTCTGTGGTACTGAGGAATCAAACCCAGGGCTTCATGCATGCTAAGCAAGCACTCTACTGCTAAGCAACATTTCCAGCCTTATATTACCATATCTTTATCTGTATGCATTGCAGATATTGTTATTGAACCCAAGTCCAAAAATGTATTCTATAGGGAACAGAACAACAAAGTATGAGTCTGGGAATATGGCCTAGTGGTAGAATGCTTGCCTGCTATACATAAGCCCTAGGTTCGATTCCTCAGCACCACATATATAGAAAAAGCCAGAAGTGGTGCTGTGGCTCAAGTGGTAGAGTGCTACCCTTGAGCAAAAAGAAGCCAGGGACAGTGCTCAGACTCTGAGTCCAAGCCCCAGGATTGGCCAAAAAAAAAGTATGAAAGATGACTGTTGGGGAAAAAGGCTTTCACTGGCCAAATTCTTCATTGGAGAATTAGAAGTTTTGCTCATACAGCTGTTGTGGGGAGTGAAGTGCCAGACTTTGAAGTCAGGCCCCACTTTACCACGCGAACCTGAGATAAGCAGGCCCTGTGAGCAAACCCAGGACAAGCCCATTAGGGCCCAGTCGGTCTAGAACTCTAACCGCTGGGAATGCTTAACTCTGACTGCCCCCAGAGTGCCTTGAGCCCTGAGACAATCAGATTTGTACCTGTGTCCTAATCTTGCTTGCTTGAACACCTGATTGCTGTAACTTTGTTTTTTGCCTTTATAAGCCCTGTGTAATCACAGCTCAAGGCTCCCTCCTAACCTCCGCTGTGCCGGTGGGTAGGACGAGGCCCGAGTTGCAGCTAGCTTGAATAAAGCCTTGCCTTGCTTTTGCATTTCGGAACGTCTGAGTCTCGCGACTTGGCACAACAGGGAGTACAGCTGACTCCATCTTGACTAGTGAAGCATGGTAGGAAATGTTGGGGGGAGTAGATTAGGTCAACCTGACCCCAATATTCTGCTTCTGTAAATGGCTTGCTTAACTTGCTTGTTGCTTGCTCTACCCACTGTGTCAACCTCCTACATCTGTGCTATGCTTTTACCTTTATAAACCCCAATTTGAGGACTGCTCAGGGTCACAGCAGCAGCTCCCATGTCTGCACTGTGTCCCTGGCCGGCCAGCCCACTTTTCACTGTTGCAGTTTCAGTTCCTGAGTCTGTGCTGCATCCCTGGCCGGTCAGTTCGCTTTATGCTTCCCTGATAAGTCCATCTTTTTGCTTGAGACTGTCTCTGAGTGGTGGACTCTTGGAGGGATGGGAACCCCCTCCCTCGAACCCCGTAACACAGCAACTTCTCATTTCCAAGGACTTCAGGGGCTATAAATAAGATGATAGGGTTGCCAAGTCCTTGTGGCCCACACCCAGAATCCTAACTACTCAGGAGTTTCTGTGATCTGAGGATCCCAGTTTAAAGCCAGCCAGGAAAGAAAAGTCCATAAAAATGCTTATCTTCAGTTAAATACCAATAAGCTTGAAGTGGAACTGTGGATTAGTGGTAAAGCACCAGCCTTAACCAAAAAAGCTCAGGGTCAGGGCCCAGATTCTGAGTTCAAGCCCCAATACCAGCAAATAAAGAAAGAAAATAAAATCTTGAAACTTCCCAGACATTATCAATAACCATACTAGTAGGATACAATAATGTAGTTTAAATGACTTCCAAAATCACTGATTGTTAAGACAGCTAAGAGCAAGTGCAACTGGAGGATTTGGTGAGGTTTTTCCTTGATAACAGTATGAGAAATTACTATGCATGAGGCAAAGGTTTTCTTTTTCTTTCTTTTTCTTTTTTGTTGATTGTGGGACTTGAACTCCGGGCTGGGTATTGTCCCCGAGTTCTTCAGCTCAGGGCTAGCACTCTACCACTTGAGCCACAGTGCCACTTCTGGTTTTCTGGTAGTTAACTAGAGATAAGAGTCTCATGGACTTGGGGTTGGGAATATGGCCTAGTGGTAAAGTTCTCGACATTGAAGACCTGGGTTCAATTCCTCAGAACCACATATATAGAAAAAGCTGGAAGTGGTGCTGTGGCTCAACTGGTAGAGTGCTAGCCTTGAGTAAAAAGAAGCCAGGGAGCCTTCTGTCAGAAGTCAGGCCTCACTACACATCAGAGAATTCATACCAAAGAAAAACCCTATGAATGTAGTGAATGTGGGAAAACATTTTGCATGAAGTCAAATCTCACTATGCATCTCAGAACCCACACAGGGGAAAAACCCTTTGTATGTAACCAATGTGGAAAAACCTTTTGCCAGAAGGCAAACCTCAGGAGACTCGAGAGCATTCATACAGGGGAGAAACCTTATGCATGTGCAGAATGTGGGAAAGCTTTCTATCATAAGTTAGAACTAGCTAAACATGTTAGAATTCACACTGGGGAGGAACCCTTATGAATGTAATCAATGTGGAAAATCTTTCTTTGTGAAATCCAACCTCAGCTCACATCAGAGAACTCACACTGGTGAAAAGCCACATGACTATAAATACTGCAAGAGAACATTCTGCCATAAGCCAGATCTTTCTATACGTCAAAGAACTCACACAGGTGAGACCCCATGAGTGTAATGATTGTGGAAAATCATTTTGCCTGAAGGCGGCTCTCACTAAACATCACAGAACTCACACAGGGGAAAAGCCCTATGAGTGTTTTAAGTGTGGAAGAGCCTTTTGCCAGAAGTCACACCTCAGCAGGCATCAAAAAATTCACACAGGGAAAGTTATGCATGGTACAGCCAGGCGCTGGTGGCTCACGCCTGTAATCCTAGCTACTTAGGAGGCTGAGATCTGAGAATCAGAGTTCTTGGAAGTAGAGCTATGGCTCTAGTGATAGAGTGCTTTCCATGTGCAGAAATGTTCAAGGCCAGTGTCCAGGCCCCAGGTTTAATAACCAGGACTGGCACATACAAAAAAGTTCTACACAGTAGAGACTGTATATGTTTTCCAAAAACCATTCTTTCTTCGTATATGTATATACTTAGCCTATATTTCTTGGCCTTTCTTTATTGTAGGCAGAACCTTGTAATTGGGCTATATAGCACAATATAGACACCAGTGATAGGTAAGTAATGAAAAAGATTCTCCTGTGAATTACTGATTTACTGATGACATCAGGGTGGCCTTGGGAGCTGTGTCACAGAAGGTCACTGTGATGAAGAGAAAAGCAATTGATAAGATCAGAGATTTCCCTACTTAAACCCCCAAACTGCAATTCTACTTTACACGAGAAATGAATATTCTGTTGAGAAAAAAAAAAGCCAGGGACAGTGCTCAGGCCCTGAGTTCAAGCCCCAGGATTGGCAAAAAGCAAAACAAACAAGAGTCTCACAGACTTTTCTGCCCAAGCTGGCTTTGAACTGTGATCCTTTGAACTGTGGGACTGGGTGCTGTCTCTGAGCTTTTTTGCTCAAGGCTAATACAGCTTCATGTTTGGCTTTTTGGTGGTACTTGAGATGGTTTCAAACCACAGTCCTCAGATCTCAGCCTCCTGAGTAGCTACAATTATAGGTGTGAGCCACTGGTGCCCAGCTATTACTATTTTTGAATCTAGTCTTTTGAAGTTATATGTTTACTTAATCGTGAAAACTAGAGCAAGACTTCTGTTATCTGTGCCTCCATGTCTTCATCTGTAAAATGGCTGATAATATAAAAGTTTAATAGGATAATTAAGTTGATATTTGTAAAGTGATTGGAACAATGTTTGACATGTCAGGAATAGAACGAATTTCTTGTAATAATACCTTGTTCTTGATATCTCAAGAGTCCATCCACAACTCTTCAAGTTATGAAAAGCAGTCTGTATTTTTTTTTTTTTTTTTGCCAGTCCTGGGCTTGGACTCAGGGCCTGAGCACTGTCCCTGGCTCCTTTTGGCTCAAGGCTAGCACTCTGCCACTTGAGCCACAGCATCACTTCTGGCCGTTTTCTATATATGTGGTGCTGGGGAATCGAACTCAGGGCTTCATGTATGCAAGGCAAGCACCCTTGCCACTAGGCCATACTCCCAGCCCTGTATTTTTTTATTTTTTATTTTTGGCCAGTCCTTGGGCATGGACTCAGGGCCTGAGCACTGTCCCTGGCTTTCTTTTTTTCTTTTTCTTTTTCTTTTTTGCCAGTCCTGGGCCTTAGACTCAGGGCCTGAGCACTCTCCCTGGCTTCTTTTGGCTCAAAGCTAGCACTCTGCCACTTGAGCCACAGCGCCACTTCTGGCCATTTTCTATATATGTGGTGCTGGGGAATCGAACCCAGGGCTTCATGTATACAAGGCAAGCACTCTTGCTACTAGGCCATATTCCCAGCCCCCTGGCTTCCTTTTGCTCAAGGCTAGCACTCTACCACTTGAACCACAGCACCACTTCTGGCCTTTTCTGTTTATGTGATGCTGAAGAATTGAACCCAGGGCTTCATGCATACTAGGCAAGCACTCTACTGCTAAGCCACATTCCCAGACCAGAGGGCTGTCTTTTGAGATCGGCCCAGATAAACTAGAGGGAGACCTTATCTGAACAAGACTCTAAAAAGCTAAAGGACTGGAGGTATAGCCCAAGAGGTAGAGTGGCTGCCTAGTAAACTCAAGTCCTTGCATTCAATTGGCAGTACCAGAAAGAGAAAAAGAAAAACTGTTAAATGAGAAAATAAAACTTAGAGGTGTGGGGAGGTGACAGGTGGGGCAAGGCATATGTTTTAAACTTAAAGTTGATCTCAGACTCTGTCTCGTGCATATTACTTTTTGTTGCATGGAAAAGTAGAGGGAGATGTGTGAAGTCATTTCATTTTGGGAAAATGGGAAAGATATGGGAAAAGATAGAAGGAGGAAAACCTTATCTTTATAAGTTCAGATATGTCAGTCATGCATCATCTTCTGTCCAGTCTGGTCAATTTCACACCAGAATGACTCCCTGGTTTTGTCCTTCCTTCTTTCTTCAACACTAGCATTCATCATTTCCCTGAGGCTGGTTTAAGTTTTGCATTGTCCCACACCTCCCCACATTGCCCAGAATTAGGGGCGTGTGTGTGTGTGTGTGTGTGTGTGTGTGTGCATGCCTGTACTAAAGCTTCAAGTCAGAGGGCCTGGAAGCTGCTCCTTAGATTTTTTTCACTCAAGGATAGCACCCTGGGCTGGAAATATGGCCTAGTGGTAGATTGCTTGCCTCATATACACGAAGACCTGTGTTCGATTCCTCAGCACCACATATATATAAAAAGCTGAAAGTGGAGATGTGGCTTAAGTGGTAGAGTGCTAGCCTTGAGCAAAAAGAAGCCAGGGACAGTGCTCAGGCCCTGAGTTCAAGACCCAGGACTGGCAAAAAAACCCACACAGAACAAAGCAAAAAAAAAACAACAAAAACGACAGCACCCTAACACTTGAGCTATACAACTCCACTTCCAGGGTTCTGGTGGTTAATGGTTGGCATTGAATCACAATTCTCAGATTTCAGCCTCCTGGGTAGCTAGGCAGAATTATGTTACCAAAACAGAAATCTCATGTCCTGAAACTTTGGCCAGCCCTATGTACATAGCAAGACACTGTCTGAAAAGGAAAAATAAAAATAAAGACAAAAAGTAACCCATTCCTGGTTTCATGAGTCCTCCTGCACAGAAGGGTCTCAGTACCTTTTTACCCACGCTATAATCCAAGATTTCCTCCAGTCCTCTCTCCTGTCACTAACCCTGCATTCAGAACAGGGTGTGCCTGGCTTTTCTCCTTTGAAATGCCCTTACTCCACTTCTGCCCATCCTTCAGAACTCTTGTCCTCAAATCTCCTTTCCTCTGGGCAGCCTTCACTCCTCCCCCGCGCTGGCCAAGCCATTTATTTGTTTTGAGTTCTGACTCATACCTTTATAATAACATTCCTGGGATCAAAATACCTGTTTATACGTCTTCTCAGCTATATCCCAGGGAGGCAGGGACCATGGTCAATCATTTGTGTCCAGATTATCTGGCAGCGACTAGCAAAACAGGGATGGGTGGATCGATCGATCGATGGGACAAACGAGTGGAAGGGATAGATGAGCAAAGATGGAAAATCATGAGGAAAAACTTAAAGGGGCCCTGAGATAATTCAAGACAGCGGGGGGGGGGGGGGTTACACACCACGTCGTGCGAAACGTGAGGGAAGGCTGAGCGAGGCGGCGAGCCCTCGGGGGAGGGCACGGTGCGCACGGAAGCAAGTATCCCGCACTGGAGCCGCTCACCCACGTGTGCGTACCCGCGCCCTCCTCCCCGCCCTCCGCTCCCCAGGACCGCCACAGAGATAAGCAAACAACGGGGCGGGGCTCTGCGGCGCCCGGACGCCGAGGCCAATCCGGGAGCCCCGGTCCCAGGAAGGCTGCCGCCTTCGTTTCAAGAGGCCCAATCGACTTCCACAGGGCGGCGGCGGGGCGGCGAGCTGGGCAGGGAGGGCTGGAGCGGGCTGGCGCGCGCAGGAAGGGCTCCCCGGGGGAGACCGAGGGCGGAGGCGGGGGGCGGAGCCGCCGCCGCGCGCGTCTGGGAGCGGAGGGCCGGCCGCCGCGGCGCGCGAGCGGGCTGACGCATCGGGCCCCGGCTCGGGGAGCCGCGGGGAGGACGCGGGAGCGGGGGAGGGGGGGGAGCGAGGGCGCGCGTGCGCAGTGCCGCGGGGAGGAGCGGGGACCTGGCAGCGGGCTGCGAGGCTTGCGAGCCAGCCGCGATCAGGGCGGGCGGCGGGCGCGCGCACCATGGGGGAGAAACCCGGGACCAGGTAAGGGAGGTGGGACCACGCCGCGGGGCGCGGGCAGCTGCGGCGGCGCACTGCGGGCGCTGGGCTGCTGTCCGGTCAAGGGCGCTGGGGAGCCTGAGGTTGGACGCCTGCATCCCTGAGGGGCGGCCATCGGGGCCGCCAGCCCGGGTCCTGGAGGATAATGGGAGGTGGGGGCGCGTGCTCGGACTCCCGCCGGTGGCAAGGCCCAGAGGGGTCGGGAAGCCGGCGGCGGGGCTCTCGTCGGAACTGAGGGGTCAGACATCTGGGCTCTCCCTGGCGGGCTGCGATGCAGGGGCGGAGGCAGAAGCAGGTGGCTGACCCCGGGGGCTGCGTGCGGGGAGAGTGATGTTGGGAGGGGAGCCCCTCCGAGATCCGTGCCACACCAGTATCCCCACCGGCAGACGGTGCCCCCACCTGTCCCCAGGGCCAGGTGGCTCCGGCTTCCAAACTTCTGCCTGCCTTTGGGGTTGCCAGGAGCAACAGCCTCATCTTGAGAGAGGAGAGTGCGTGGCGACCCTCCCTGAAATTGGTCCATGTGCCTCTCCTGGGGGTTGCGGGAAGCAGGGTCTGCCCCCGAGCACGCCTTCACTCCCCGGATGTTTTCTGTGCAATAGAGGTGCTTCCTTCCACTGACACCCCGAGTTCTCTTTTTTGGTATCTAGCAAGATCTGTTTCCTGTTGTGACCCAACACCCCTTAAGGGAAAGGAGGTGAATGCCTTGAGATCTAGGGGGAATAGGAGCAAAAGAAGAAAAGGCTGAGGCTGTATGCCTCAACTCAGAGAGGATCAGGAATAGCGGCCTGGTCTTCAGTGTTCACCTGTTCTGCCGAACATCATTATCCATCCCACAACTCCCCCACCCATACAGTATGAGGACCCAGGTTTTTGGAGCAAGATAACCAGTATCTAAGAAAAATGATAGAGGGAAGAGTGGCATCCATCCTGGATGAGGATTTAAACACCCCAGAGAAAGGAGAAGTAACTGACCTAAGGAAGGCCCCCAATTTCCCTTCTGTGGGTCAGGGAGGGGGGAGAGATGGACCAAGAGAGCCTGCTGACTTGGCATAATTCTCTCCACCCTCGTCAAATTCTGGGCCACAGGAAATGGAGAGAATAGCAGGAAGTGCAAAGGGGTATCTGCTTCAGCTGATACCCTCACCCCCCCACACACACACTGGGCCCCACCCTGGTCATTCTTATATTCTGCTTCAGTGGCCAGTCTGAATATGTGTACCCTGGTCCTTCTCCCTACACTAGCAAGAGGTGCTTGGGTTAGGTTCCAAGGACAGGTGCCCTGTAGTTGCTCCAGGCCACACTATAGTTGGCCAACTCATTGTCAGAGCCTCTGCCAGGGTGTCTAAGGGAAGGCGACACTAGAACATAAAGGAAAACCAGAGGGGAGAGCCTGGATGATGCCATGACAATTAGCCTCAAATGGGGACAAAAGGTCGCGTATTTATCCTAGTTGCCACCATGCCCACATTCATGCTTCTTTGTTGGTTGGGGATACACAAGAGGGTTGCCTTATCCTTTGGCATGGCACATCTGGACAGCTAAACTCCAGGGAAGAAGGGACAATGAGACTTGTAGCAGAATCCAGGGTGATAAGAGTTGGACCGTTGGTAGGATTTCGGGTTCTGTTACCTGGGAATCCTTTCCACAATTGGAAGGAGTAGACTGGGTTTTTCAGAGAAGAGACATTTCCTTACCCTCCTACAAACGGGAGTAGTCCAGACTTAAATTGTTTTAACACCTGAGTAGAAAATCAACTGGACAGCCATGTCAATATCAGTTGCAGAGGACAGTTGATCATTTAGTGATTAAGAGCAGGGGCTTGGAGCTGGACCATTTCAGTTTGTATCTGAGTTCCATCAGTTTCAATCTCTGTGACAATATCCTTGACTTCTCCATGCTTCAGTTTCCTCACCTAAAATATGTGTATTAGGACCACCATCATTGGATTGTTAAGAGTATTAAATAAGGTAACTCACTTGAAACACGTAGGAACGGTGCTGGACATTGTCACAGTTATCAGCCTGGCCATTTGGCAGTGGTTTTCAAGCTACCTCATTGTACAGGGCCCAGCAGAGCTCAGTCTAAAGAGGGAAACAAATGAAACAGAACCGCCCTCTAGGCTATCAAACCACAAGTAAAATATAAATACCACGTGACAGGAATGCTCCCCCCCCCCTTAAGGAAAAAAAAAAGGAGTTACTGGGATCTGGGTTGGGTCTACATGCAAAAACAGGAGATATTTGAGATTGCACTGTCCCTGGCTTCTTTTTGCTCAAGGCTAGCACTCTACCACTTGAGCCACAGTGGCACCTCCAGCTTTTTCTGTTTATGTGGTGATGAATCAAATCCAGGGCTTTGTGCATGCTAGGCAAGCATTCTACTGCTAAGCCACATTCCCAGCCCATATTTGAGAATTTTATAAACTGCTGAGGATATTGGAAGTTAATAGAATAAGACCAAACTTGGGTAGTACTTATGGTAGAATTTAAGGTGCAAAAGTCAAGGCCATTGCTCTTCCATGTACCCCAGCTGTCATTGGATCCGGAAGTCAAGTGGAAAGATATTAGGTCTGCTCTAGATACTGCCACCACCCCATTTAGGTCCTCTCTGGGAAGTGAAGGAACTTCAATGGCTCCTGGGGCAACAGGTGGCCATTACTGGGGGGCAGGGGGACTGGTTTGGGTGGACCAAGGACAAGAGGCATTTGCCCAGGCAAGTGACTTCAGGAAGTGTTGTATAAGAAATGTGAGGGAGGCCAGGTGCTGGAGGCTCACGCCTATAATCTTAGCTACTCAGGAGGCTGAGATCTGAGGATCATAGTTCAAAGCCAGCCCGGGCAGCAAAGTATAAAACTCATCTCCAGTTAATCAGCAAAAATGCCAGAAGTGGAGCTGTATGTGGCTCAAGTGATAGAGCACTGGCTTTGAGCAAAAGAAAAAAAAAAAAAAAGCTCCGGGGGCTGGGCTGGGAATGTGGCTTAGTGGTAGAGTGCTTGCCTAGCATGCATGAAGCCCTGGGTTTGATTTCTCAGCACCACGTATACAGAAAAAGCCAGAGTGGCACTGTTCCTCAAGAGGTAGAGTACTAGCTATGAGCAAAAAGAAGCCAGGGACAGTGCTCAGTCCCTGAGTACAAGCCCCAGGACTGAGGGGGGAAAAAAGCTCAGGCAGAGCACCAGGCCCTGAGTTCAAGCTCCAGTATACACACACACACACACACACACACACACACACACACACACACACATACACATACACACACACACACAAAAAGAAGAAGAAATGTGAGGGACCTTCTGGGAAGAAATTGGGTGTAAAGCTTCAAACCAGGGATCCAGGGTGAGCTCTGCTTCTGCTTCTAGGGTGGGAGGGGTAAAATCCTGGTGTGGGGTTCCCTACTGAGTCTGAGGGAGGCAGTGGGGTCTCCCTTTCTGTTTTGTTAGGGTCTTCAAGAAGTCCAGCCCTAACTGCAAGGTGAGTCACCCATGGGCCTTACCCTTTGATCCTCCCTAGGCCCTACCAAATTTCAGTCTGCCCCTAAATGAGACAGTCACCAACCCCTGGCTCCCCACTTCCTGTGACAGCTAAGAGCTGACTTCCTTCCCTCCTCAAGCCCCTTGCTGCCGAGGCTGCCCAATCTGAGCCAGCCACAGATCCTTAAGCAAGACCAAAGGGAAGGGACTAGAAGCAAACCCTGTTCCTACAACCTCCTTAGTAGCCTGGGGCTGGGAACCATTAACAGCCCCTTCCCCCTCCCCCAGGCTATAGCCTGTTTATTCAAGAGCCCCTGAGGAGACCTAGTGAGGCTGCCAGCTGCTAACCAGCTGGTCCAGCAGTCCTCTCTGAGGACACACACACTCAACTGGTGAGTCAGGTGTGAAAAGCATTAAGGGAGCAGCTAAAAAACCTAAATTTGGTTGGGTGGTCTGGAAAAACCCCATCACCCTTACCTATTGGGAGAATCTCCTTTCCCATAGTCCACTCTGGAGAGCCCAAAAGGAGATAGCCACTTACGAGGGCTCTGATCTCTGGTCACCATCCTCCCCAATCTTCCCTGTTAACTTTTGACATCCTCAGCTCACCGTGTACTTGGGCAAGCGGGATTTTGTAGATCACCTGGACAAAGTGGATCCTGTAGGTAAGTGTGCCCAGAAAGGGACAGCTCATCCCCTAAGGGTGGGAGGGGACAAGGTTCCTGGGCCCAGGATCTGGGAAATGAGTCCATGTGTCCCTTCCGTAGATGGTGTGGTGCTGGTGGATCCTGACTACTTGAAGGACCGAAAAGGTACTGGCTTCTAGTCCAAGAACCTGAGGGGAGGGGGAAGTGACATGGAACAGCATTGGTAGGTAGGTGTCCTAGAGAGATGGGGTAGTAAGGCAGAAAGATTCAGAGATGTCTGTGTTGCTTAAAGGTGGGGAGGGATCTGGAATAGGGGTACTCTTGCTTTCTTCCTTCCTCCTCCTTCACTTCCTCCTCCACTTTCTTCCTTTTTTCTTCTTTCTTCATGCCAATACTGGGGCTTGAACTCAGGCATTAGCACTGTTTTTTCACTCAAGGTGCTCTGCCACTTGAGCTATAGCTCCACTGTTTGGTAGTTAATTGGAAATAAGAATTCCATGGACTTTCCTGGCATGGCTGGCCTCAAACTGTGATCGTCAGATCTTAGTTTCCTGAGTAGCTAGGACTACAAGCATGAGCAATCAGTGCCTAGTTAAGAAGGCACTACTCTTGACCTCTTTTGCCAGTGTTTGTGACCCTTACCTGCGCCTTCCGCTATGGCCGAGAAGACCTGGATGTGCTGGGCTTGTCCTTCCGCAAAGACCTGTTCATCGCCACCTACCAGGCCTTCCCCCCAATGCCCAACCCACCCCGGCCCCCTACCCGCCTGCAGGATCGGTTGCTGAGGAAACTGGGCCAGCATGCCCACCCCTTTTTTTTCACAGTGAGGATGTCTCCCACCTACTACAGGGCATGAGGTCTGGGGCTGGGTTGAGCTGAATGGTGTGAGACAACCGCTATGGACATACCTGGGAGAAGTGAGGAAAGGCCCCTAAAGGTCCCTTCAAGGTCACTGCTTGTTCAAGCAGCCTCTCCCAAGGACTCCTCGCTTCTTTGAGTCTCACTTCCTAGTGCCCTTCCTCCAGCCTGTTAAATTGAGCTTGGGAGGATGATTGGGGGCTTTCTTATGGGACTAAAGCCTCCCCTTTCCTCTGCCACAGATACCCCAGAATCTGCCCTGTTCAGTTACATTGCAGCCAGGACCAGAGGACACAGGAAAGGTATGGGAGGAAGAACTCTGAAGTCACAGAAGCAGAATAGGGTTCAGCAGAAGAGGGTGTAACCTATGGGTGGGATCACTGCATGTCCCCTGCAAGCACCCGAGGGCCCCCCATCTCCACCATGAGCACGTCTGTCCCAGCCCAGGTAGAGGGAAGGAGGGAGGAAGGACTGGGAGTGGTAGATTTGGTAGCAGGAGCCTTGGGTAAGATGTGACTTTTCTGGGGCTGGGAATATGGCCTAGTGGTAAAGTGCTCGTCTCGTATACATGAGGCCCTGGGTTCGATTCCTCAGCACCACATATATAGAAAAAGATGGAAGTGGCGCTGTGGCTCAAGTGGCAGAGTGCTAGCCTTGAGCAAAAAGAAACCAGGGACTGTACTCAGGCCCTGTGTTCAAGCCCCAGGACTGGCAAAAAAACAAAACAAAGATGTGACTTTTCTTCTTCCTTCCTGAGGCCTGTGGGGTAGACTTTGAGATTCGAGCCTTCTGTGCCAAATCACTAGAAGAGAAAAGCCACAAAAGGTGAGGGAAATAACTTCCTCTCTTGGTTTCACCATCCCTTCCCCACTTCCTGGAGCCTTGACCCCTGGTGGAAGTGGAAGTCAGGGTGCCTGGAAACTGAGCCCCACCTCTCCCCTAGGAACTCTGTCCGTCTGGTGATCCGAAAGGTGCAGTTTGCCCCAGAGAAGCCCGGCCCCCAACCTTCAGCGGAAACCACTCGCCACTTCCTCATGTCTGACCGCTCCTTGCACCTGGAGGCCTCCCTAGACAAGGAGGTGGGGAACCAGTGGTGATGTCAATGCCACCGGCAGGCCAGACCCTGGTGGGGAGGGGGAAGCCTCAGGCAGGATGGTAATTTGCCTTGCTGGCCTTCAGGCTTAGGCTGGTGGGGCAGGGCAGCACAGTTGTGCCTTGTTTGGGAGCACCCCAAGAGTGGGACCAGTAAAAAAAAAAAAGGCTGCAATTCATGTGACCTCCCCCCCCCCTTCAAAAGCTGTACTACCATGGGGAGCCCCTCAATGTCAATGTCCATGTCACCAACAACTCCGCCAAGACTGTCAAGAAGATCAGAGTATCTGGTAGGTGGGGGAGGAGGATGGGGGAGGGGAGGGGGGAGGGAGGGAACCCCTGCCTAAGTGACTCCCACTGCAGTCTCAGCTAAGGCCATAGCCCAGTGTGTAAAACCTACCAGGAGCATTTAGGCTGTTCAAGAATTATATGCAGGCCCTGAGGATGACTGTGGGAAAGGCCACAGGAGATTGGGGGAGGGGGGCCGGCTCTCATCACATGATCTGGACGATAGTGCTCTGTAGCCTGTGCTCCATCTAGAGCTGTTTGCTGCCCCTGTCCCACAGTGAGACAGTATGCCGACATCTGCCTCTTCAGCACTGCACAGTACAAATGTCCTGTGGCACAGCTTGAGCAAGAGTGAGTATTCCAGAACTTGGGACAAGTGTGGGTCCCAAGCTTAGGGGAGAACGTGAGATGGTGGCTAGATTCCTTTCTGAGTGATTTCATTTCAAAAGATGTCCCCCCTACAACCAGTTGGCCCTGAGCTACTAAGTGTCCTTGAGTAGGCTGAGCCAAACCCTTGTAATCGGTGCCCCAGGGGCCAGTGAGGGAGGTAATACAGCTTGCAGGTGGTGAGCTACCTCCTCACCCAACCTAGCCCCTCTAAAAGCCTTGTCCCCAACCTCTCAGTGACCAGGTATCTCCCAGTTCCACATTCTGTAAGGTGTACACCATAACCCCGCTGCTCAGCGACAACCGGGAGAAGCGTGGCCTTGCGCTGGATGGGAAGCTCAAGCATGAAGACACCAACCTGGCTTCCAGCACCATGTGAGCCTGGGGCTGGGGGGCTGTGTGCCAGGCTCAGGCTGAGGTGCCAGGGATGTATCAGTGAACAGAAGAGACATTGTAGAGGAAGGAGGCTAGACAATCAGATAAGTGGTAGAACATAACAGCGTGTTGAGAGACAGAGAGAGGGGTGGGGGGGATGTTTTCTAACTGGGTGGCCAGGGAAGGTGAATGATGAAGGCTGTGGGAGGAAGAAGGTTCCAGACAGACAGACAGACAGAAAGGATGGACTTGAGGACCTGAGGAATTGCAAGGTGCTATTGTGCAATTAGGCATGAGCAGCTTCAACGGTCCAGACCTTCACAAGGTCTGAGTCTCATCTGAGGCCATGGCACATTGCACAAGCACACAGCGGGCCTGGAGGCCAGTGTGGTGAGCTGAAACCACAAAGAGAAGTAGGAGGTGATGCTCGTGTATGGTGGTAAGGTCAGGACTCAGTAATGCTGCTACAGATGAGGCTCCAGGTGGTTCTGAACAACGGAACCCCAAGGTGACCTCTACCGGCAGGGCTGCATTGCTGCTACATTGCTGCAGCTGCTGGAGCTCTAGAGCCTAGTGAGAGCTTGTAGTTCTGTTCTGTTCTTTTCTTTTTCTTTTTCTTTTTTTTTTTTTGCCAGTCCTGGAGCTTGAACTCAGGGCCTGAGCACTGTCCCTGGCTTCTTTTTTGCTCAAGGCTAGCACTCTACCACTTGCGCCACAGCGCCACTTCCGTTTTTTTTTTTATATATGTGGTGCTGAGGAATTGAACCCAGGGCTTCATGTATATGAGGCAAGCACTCTTGCCACCAGGCCATATTCCCAGCCCCTGTTCTGTTCTCTTCTTTTTCTTTCTTTCTTTCTTTTTTTTTTTTTTTGCCAGTCCTTGGACTTGGACTCAGGGCCTGAGCACTGTCCCTGGCTTCTTTTTGCTCAAGGCTAGCACTCTACCACTTGAGTCACAGTACCACTTCTGACTTTTTCTGTTTATGTGGTGCTGGGGAATCGAACCCAGGGCCTCATGTATACGAGGCAAGCTCTCTTGCCACTAGGCCATATCCCCAGCCCCTTTTCTTTTCTTTTTTCCTTTGCTATTTCTAGGTGTTGAACTCATTGCCTAGGTGCTCTCACTTAGCTTTTTCCACTCAAGGCTGGTACTTTACCACATGAGCCACACCTCTCTTTCTGGCTTTTTGCTGGTGAATTGGAGATCAAGAGTCTCATGGACTTTTTTCTGCCTTAGCTGGCTTCAAACCACAATGCTCAGATTGCAGCCTCCTGAGGAGCTAAGATGACAAGCTTGAGCCACCAGTGCCTGGGCGAGTTTGTAGTCTTGCTCAGAGCCCTGATGGGAGCCCCAGGGGAGAGCTGGGTGACAGAGATGGGTCCTGACCCAGCTCCCCCTGCTCCCACTTGCAGTGTGAAGGAGGGTGCCAATAAGGAGGTGCTGGGGATCCTGGTGTCCTATAGGGTCAAAGTGAAGTTGGTGGTGTCTCGAGGCGGGTAAGCAGGATGGAGCTGTTGGGGGGGGGGGTCACAGTGGTTCTGATACCATCTAGTCCTTGTCATCTTCATTCAGCCTCTCCCCCTCCCCAGGGATGTCTCAGTGGAGCTACCTTTTGTTCTTATGCACCCCAAGCCCCATGACCACATCACCCTCCCCAGACCCCAGACAGGTGAGATTTCTACCCACCCCAAGCCCTGCAGGGGAGACCTGAGGCAGGGCTAACGGGAAACAAAATACTCTGGTCCTTCCAGTGCCTGCCCACCCACCCTCTTCCCTTCCCCCAGCCGCTCCAGAGACAGATGTCCCTGTGGATACCAACCTCATTGAATTCGACACCAAGTAAGAAAGCATACCCTACCTTTCTGCTTTGACCCTCTCTGGGCAGATTCCAGTAATGTCCAAAAGCCACTCTTCTGATTCCTGGAGAATTTCCTTCCCTTGGCAGGAGTGGGGGGCAGGGAGGTGATGTGTCAGGTCAAATGACTTAGCCTGAAGAGATAACCCATGCCTGTTCTTTGTCTCTTCTTGCACTGCCCCCTGGTTCCTTTTTGACTGCACTCCTCTGTCCTTGGGATGAGGCTGGAGAGGGAGGCTGAAAAGAAGTGTCAGCTGCCCTCACCTCCTCCCCATCCTTTCTACCACCAAGCTATGCCACGGATGATGACATTGTGTTTGAGGACTTTGCCCGGCTTCGGCTGAAGGGGATGAAGGATGACGACTATGATGACCAGTTCTGCTAGGAAGGGGGGCTGGAAGAAGGGAGAAGATGGTGCTGGGAGAGGTAGGGGCAGGACCAAGATCCCACTGTGAGAGGGGTGGGGAGGTGTCCCATTTTTTTCCCTCCTTCCGCTCCATCCAGCAGGTTCCTCAACCAACCCCTCAACTCCCTCTCTCCCCAAGATACACACTGGACTCATTGCTTGTTCAAAGTGGGCATTAATCTTTTGACTACATACAGCTGTTTATCCACACACACACATAGAGTGGGCAGGCTGGGTTTACACCTAAATGTTTTACAGGGGGCCACTGAAAACAAGGACAGTAGGAAAGTTGGGGGAGAAAGAACTCCCATATTCAGCCTCATGCCAGCACACCCCTCCTTGTCACCATCTGCCTGCTATTCCTTCACCATGAGACCCTGTGAGGAAAGGCCATTTCTTTGTTTCTGAACATGAAGAAAATAAACCTTTTAATAGGTATGAGTGTGTGTGTGTGTTTCTGTAGCGTTTAAGATGTGTAGTGTTCATTCGGGCTTCCCTGCACCACAGGGCCTCTGACACTGGCTATCAATAAATGCTTAGTAAATGATTATGCGCTGTCTGCATTCCAAGGTAAACACTGAAGGTTGATTTAGTCAGTCCACACTCAAGGGTACAGCTTGGTAAAGCCACAAAGTAAACCTTAGCCACTGGCAGGAGGAATAACTAACTTCCCTGCTCATGAGGTGCTCCCGGGAGTTGGGCAAGACAGGCACTCACACCTGACTGCTCTGTGGCTTGACCCACTTGGGTTTGTTTCTACTGCTCTTTATGGTTGCTCAAGCAGTGCACTGTTGGGGCTCAGTAGAACCACATTTGCATGCCTCACCAGACAGATGCTGTCCAAGCAACGTCTTTGTGGCATTGGTACTTCCTTTTGAACCCGGAAGCCCAAGTATGGGTGGCCAGGAGTCATGCTGCCATGCTGCAACGGGTCCCAGTCCTAGGAGCTATATCCTGAAGATGTTCCCATGACTGTTCCCAAGAATCATATTAAGACTCTGAGGCTGGGTGCTGGGGCTCACACCTGTAATTCTAGTTTCTCAGGAGGCTGAGATCTGAGGATCGCAGTTCAAAACCAGCCTAGGCAGGAAAAGTCCATGAGACTTATCTGCAATTAACCACCAGAAAAAACGGAAGTGGTGTTGTGACTCAAAGTGGTAGAGCTCTAGCCTTACGCAAAAGCCCAGGGGCAGCACCTAGGCCCTGAGTGCAAGCTCCACAACCACAAAGTAATAATTTAAAAAAAAATTTTTTTTTGCCAGTCCTGGGGCTTCGACTTAGGGCCTGAGCACTGTCTCTGGCTTCCTTTTGCTCTTGGCTAGCCCTCTACCACTGGAGCCACAGCACCACTTCCAGCTTTTTCTGTGTATGTGATGCTGAGGAATCAAACCCAGGACTTCATGCATGGTAAGCAAGCACTCTACCACTAAGCCACAATCCCAGCCCCAATAACAATTTTTTAAAGAAGACTGATGCCTGACCAAAACTATATGGATATTTCTCACTTTGGTCATCCACAGTAAGGCCTACAGGTGGTCTTTCTCTTTCTTTTTTTTGGCCAGTCCTGGGCCTTGGACTCAGGGCCTGAGCACTGTCCCTGGCTTCTTCCCGCTCAAGGCTAGCACTCTGCCATTTGAGCCACAGCGCCGCTTCTTCTTTCTCTTTTTTTAATTGTACAAAGAGATATTCTCAGGCACTTACATGCATAGAAATTTGATAAATTCACCCCTTCTACCACTTGAGCTACACCTCCACTTCTGGCTTTTTGGTGGTTAATTGCTGGTAAGAGAAGTGTGTGTAGCAGCTGGCTTGGAACCTTAGTCCTCAGATCTCAGCCTCCTGAGTAGCTAGGATTACAGGGGTGAGCCACCTATGCCCAGCTTCATTATTCTTTCTTAACTCTTGTTCTCTTCTTTTTTTTTTTTTTTTTTTTTTTTTTTTTTGCCAGTCCTGGGCCTTGGACTCAGGGCCTGAGCACTGTCCCTGGCTTCCTTTTTGCTCAAGGCTAGCACTCTGCCACTTGAGCCACAGTGCCACTTCTGGCCATTTTCCATACATGTGGTACTGGGGAATTGAACCCGGGGCTTCATGTATATGAGGCAAGCTCTCTTGCCACTAGGCCATATTCCAAGCCCTTGTTCTCATCTTTCTTAAGGTTCCATTCATCCCATGAGCAATCTTGGTTTGAGTCTATGATGGGCCATAGGGAACAGAAAGAAACAGTGAGTCATTCCCTAGTTACTGAGTTACATTTCCTATCTCCCAAGGAGAAGTACAGAAGCTATGAGAACGTGAGAGAGGGAATGTGACCTAGGTTGCAGCTTGGGGACAATTTCCCTGGAGGAAGTGACCTTTAGACAGGGAACTGAAAGATGAGTAGGACCTTGTTACAGGGATGAATGTTCTGGACCGTGGCAACACCACATGTGAAGGGCAAGAGGAACAGCATATTCCAGGAACTAAGAGACCAGGGCTTGGGACATCTAAGCAGAGGCAAAGTTGGTCAAGATGAGGCCATTGAGGCAAATAGGGACAGATCACATAGGCCCTTAGTCTACACCAAGGCTCCTAAAATTTAATTAAATCATGACTTCTCCACATTTTAAATGCTTCCACAATACCAGTGACCTTGCTTACCCTGACACAGGAGGAGGGTGCCCTGCCCATGCTGGATTGGTGAAATGGAAGAACCATCCTTCCTTCAACGTTCCCCTCCAACTTCCTTGAGTCCCATGACCCCACTCCTTGACATCTGAGCTGGTGGATCTCAAACTTCTCTAGGTGAATCAGAGCCTCTGGGAGGTGAGGCAGATCTGGCTTCTGCTCTCCACATGGGGATTACAAATCAGGGTTACGAGAATCATCTATGGATTTGCTTTTGCTCCCCTCTCCTCCAGTCCTGGGGCTTGAACTCAGGGCCTGGGCACTGTCCCAGAGCTTCTTTTGCTCAAGGCTAGCATTCTACCACTTGAGCCATGATGCCACATCCAGCCTTTTCTGTTTATGTGGTGCTGAGGAATCAAACCCAGAGCTTCGTGCATGCTAGACAAGCACTCTACCACTAAACCACATTCCCAGCCCCTTGACACACATTTTTAAAATAATGCCTTAAAAAAAAAACATTTTCATGTTTTTATTGTTTTTTGAAAGAAGGTAATATATGCACGTTTTTTGAATTTTAAAAAGAAGAGCAGTATGGAACAGTCAACAACAGAGAGCTCCCGCTTTGGTCATTAATATCCTGGCTCACCGCCTTTCCATTTCTCTTTGCTAGAGGCAGCCACTCTTAGTTCCTGGGTTATTTTCCCAGAGAGCCATTCTTTGTAATCCTCACACACAAAGGGCTTTCTGGTATTCATTCACTATCTTACCTTAAAAACCGAGAACAGGGCTGGGGATATAGCCTAGTGGCAAGAGTGCCTGCCTCGGATACACGAGGCCCTAGGTTCGAGTCCCCAGCACCACATATACAGAAAACGGCCAGAAGCGGCGCTGTGGCTCAAGTGGCAGAGTGCTAGCCTTGAGCGGGAAGAAGCCAGGGACAGTGCTCAGGCCCTGAGTCCAAGGCCCAGGACTGGCCAAAAAAAAAAAAAAAAAAAACCGAGAACAAGGGCTGGGAACATGGCCTAGCGGTAGAGTGCTTGCCTCATATACATGAAGCCCTGGGTTCAATTCCTCAGCACCACATACATAGAAAAAGCTGGAACTGGCACTGTGGCTCAAGTGGTAGAGTGCTAGCCTTGAGCAAAAAGAAGCCAGGGACAGTGCTCGGGCCCTGAGTTCAAGCCCCAGGACTGGCAAAACAAAACAAAAACCAATAGAGAACAGCAGATTATAAGCTCCTCTACACCTTGATTTTATTCCCTTAATAACGTTCTCTAGGGCTGGGAATATGGCCTAGTGGCAAGAGTGCTTCATTCGTATACATGAAGCCCTGGGTCCGATTCCCCAGCACCACATATATAGAAAACGGCCAGAAGTGGCGCTGTGGCTCAAGTGGCAGAGTGCTAGCCTTGAGCAAAAAGAAGCCAGGGACAGTGCTCAGGCCCTTAGTCCACGCCCCAGGACAGGCAACAACAACAACAAAAAACAAAAACAAATAAACAAATAACGTTCTCTAGAATAGCAATCCTTAAGTGGTACAGACAAGTACTCTTTTTTTTTTTTTTTTTGCCAGTCCTGAGGCTTGGACTCAGGGCCTGAGCACTGTCCCTGGCTTCTTTTTGCTCAAGGCTAGCACTCAAGGCTCTTGAGCCACAGCGCCACTTCTGGCCGTTTTCTGTATATGTGGTGCTGGGGAATTGAACCCAGGGCCTCATGTATACGAGGCAAGCACTCTTGCCACTAGGCCATATCCCCAGCCCCAGACAAGTACTCTTAAAGAACAGCTTTTGCTTGTTTTTGTGCTCATACTGAGACAAGAATTCAGAGTCTGGGCACTGTCCCTTAACTTTTTCACTCAAGGTTGACATTCTACCACTGGTGCCACAGCTCAACTTCCAGCCTTGGGGTGGTTAACTGGAGATAAGAGTCCTGTGGACCTTCCTTCTTGGGCTGGCTCTGAGCTGTAATGGTCACATCTCAGCTTCCTGAGTATCTAAGGTTACGGGCTTGAGCTACTATGCCTGACTAAGAGCAGCTTTCTGTTACCTACATGTCATTTATTTTTACCGTTTTCTACCAATGGGCACATTAAATGTCACTACTCTGCTAATTGAGAGTATTAAGTAATTATCCTTGAATATACCTGTTTTTACTTGTATGAAGTGTGCCCGTGGAACAAATTCTTTTTTTAATATTTAGCGTCCAGGAGTTTGACCCCAGGGCTTCCTAGCCAGGTGTTCTACCTTGCAAACCACACCCTAGCTGCACAAATTCTTAAAAGTAGAATTGCTGGTTCCGTTGAGTAGGTGAAAGATGGCATTACTTGAGTTTTAATTTACATTTCTTTGATTATGAGTGAGAATGAACCCAATTTATCAAGTTGGTATGTCTTTCTTTTGAAAGTGTGCTGTGCTGGAGATCAAACCCAGGGCCTCACACTAGGCAAGTGCTCTGCCAATGAGCTACATCTCACCCCTCGTTTCTCTTAATGTACTCCCAAGAGTTCTTCATGTATTAAAAATAAAAAGTTATAGATGCGGTTCAGTGGTACAGTGCTTGCATAGCATGCCCAAGGCCCTGGCTTCAATCCCCAGAACCACAAAAAAGATAACAAAATTAGCCCTTTGTCACATACTTGGCAAATATTTTCCCTAGTTTATCACATCTTTCACATTTGTATCTTTCTTTTTTTTTTTTTTTTTTTTTTTTTTGCCAGTCCGGAGCCTTGGACTCAGGGCCTGAGCACTGTTCCTGGCTTTTTTTTTTTTTTTTTTTTTTTTTTTCTCAAGGCTAGCACTCTGCCACTTGAGCCACAGTGCCACTTCTGGCCGTTTTCTGTATATGTAGTGCTGGGGAATTGAACCCAGGGCTTCATGTACATGAGGCAAGCACTCTTGCCAATAGGCCATATCTCCAGCCCCTGTATCATTTCTTTTTAAAAGTACATAACTCAGTAGCATTTTATACAATCTCAGTGTTGGACAACAATCACCTTTAATTCCAAACTTTTTTTTTTGTTGTTGTTATGAGACAGTATGTAGCTATGTAAACCAGGCTGGCCTCAACTCTCAATCCTCCTTGCCTCAACCTCCTGAGTGCTTGGAATATAGAAAACCATTTTGCTGTGTGTGTGTGTGTGTGTGTGTGTGTGTGTGTGTGTGTGTGTGTCTCATGTGCACACGTTAGTAATGGAGCTTGAACTCAGGGCCTGGGAACTGGCACTCTACCACGTAAGCCACAGCTCTAATTTCTGGCTTTTTGCTAGTTAATTGGAAATAAGAGTCTCACAGACTTTCCTGCTCATTCTGGCTTCAAACCCAGAGCCTCAAATCTCAGCCTCCTGAGCAGAAAGGAGTACAGCACCCAGCTGCTTTGTATTTTGAACAACATATACTTTTATCTCACTTTAAAGTAGTCAGTGTCTTAGGTTTTGGTGTGTGTGTTTTCTGTGGGTGGGTGTGTTTTGTCACAAAGCCCTTGGCACTTCTGTTTCTTCACAATTTGAAACTTGCACTATTTTGAGACTTTGCTGTTTTCAAGATCTCATCAAGCAGTATCTGATCAGCAGTTTTTTTCTCCTTTGCAGTACATGCTCTCAAACCTACCCAGCACCTCAGTGCTCTAAATTGGGGGATTGATGTTTCCTCTTCTTCTGCTTTTTCTTCTTGGAGGTTCTGGGGTTTGAACTTAGGGTCCTACTGCTTGAATCATCCTTGAGCTTTTAGTTTTTGCTCAAAGTAAGCACTCTACCACTTGAGCAACAGTTTCACTTCTGGCTTTTTTGGTGGTTCAATGGAGATAAGAATCACATGGAACTTCCTGATCTCACAGAATTTCATACCCAGGCAGGCTGGGAACTTCTATCCTCAGACCTCAACTTCCTGAGTAGATAGATTACAGGCTTGAGTCAATAACACCCAGGTCCTCTATCCATTTTTATTCTAGTTATTTTTGAGATCAGGTCTGTTTTTGTTTTTGTTTTTTTGTCCAGGCCTGTTTGGACAGGGATTCCTCCTATTTCTGTTTCCTTCGGTAGCTGGGATCACAAACTAGAATGCACCACCATGCCCAGCTCTTGCAGTTGAGATAGGATCTCAGACAGTTTCTCTTAGGCTGTCCTGGAACCACAATCCTCTTAATCTCAGCCCGCTACGTAGTGAGGATGACAGGGGCATGCCACCACATCCACCTATTCCAGCTACTGGTTGAGATAGGTGGAGTTACAAAAAGGTCTTGCCCTGGCTGTCTTCAAATCGGTTAGAGGCCTGACTAACTGATAAACAACTAATTCAACAAATATGTACATTTGTGCATATGTGTGTGCTGGTGCTGGAGCTTGAACTCAGTGCTCTGGATGCTGTTCCTGAGCTTCTTCACTCAAGGCTAGGCTAGTGCTCTACCACTTGAGTCACAGCTATCCTTGCAGGTTTTTGGCGATTAAGTGGAGATAAGAGTCTCTTGGACTGGGCTGGGAATATGGCCTAGTGGCAAGAGTGCTTGCCTCATATACATGAAGCACTGGGTTCAATTCCTCAGCCACCACATATATAGAAAACGGCTGGAAGTGGCACTGTGGCTCAAGTGGCAGAGTGCTAGCCTTGAGCAAAAAGAAGCCAGGGATAGTGCTCAGGCCCTGAGTTCAAGGCCCAGGACTGGCAAAAAAAAAAAAAGTCTTTTGGACTTCCCTACCTGGACTGGCTCTGGCTCACAATCCTCAGGTCTCAGCCTCCTGGGTAGCTAGGATTATAGGCATGAACCACCAGTGGGCTTCAGCAAATATTTTTGTTTGGTTTTGTTTTTGTTGCCAGACCTGGGGCTTGGACTCAGGCACTGAGCACTGTCCCTGGCTTCTTTTTGCTCAAGGTAGCACTCTGCCACTTGAGCCACAGCGCCACTTCTGGCTTTTTCTATATATGTGGTGCTGAGGAATCAAACCCAGGGCTTCATGTGTAAGAGGCAAGCACTTTACCACTAGGCCATATCCTCAGCCCCTCAACAAATATTTTTAAATACATTCTAAATACAAACACTGTACTAAGCACAAGGTATGAAAAATTTAGACTGCTCAGTACCAGTAGCTCATGTAATTGTAGCTACTCAGGAGACTGAGATCTGAGGATTGCAGATCAAAGCCAACCCAGGCAGGAAAGTCCGTGAGACTCTTATCTCCAATAAACTACTCAAAAGAAAGAAAGAATTTTTTAAAAAATCATCCATAAGTGTACCTGTGGCTCAAGTGGTAGAGCAGTAACCTTGTACATAAAGAACCTCAGGGACAGCACTCAGGCCCTGAGTTCAAGCCCCAGAACTGGAATAAATTAAAAAAAATATATATATATATAGTCTCAGCCAAGTATAGCAGCTCACATTTGTAATCACAGTTACTTGGGAGGTGGGAAGATAACAGTTCAATCTTAGCAGGCAAAAAAAAAAAAGTTAGCGAGACCCAATCTCAAATAAGCCAGATGTGGTAGTACACTTCTGTACAAGGAGATACAAGGTAAGCTGCAGATAGGAAGGTTGCAGCCTGAGACTAAGCCCTGGCAAAAATCACAACTTCACCTGGAAAAATAATTAAAGCACAAAAGGGTTGGAACATGGCTCAAGTGGTAGAGCTCCTGCATAGCAAGCACAGGCCCTGAGTTCAAACCCCAGTATCATAAAATAAACAACAACAACAAAAAAACATAAATACTGGGCACTGGTAGCTCATGCCTATAATCCTAGCTACTCAGGAGGTTGAGATATGAGGATCAAGTTCAAAGCCTTGAACTTCAGCCTTGGCAGAAAAGTCTTAGAGACTCTTATCTCCAACTAATTAGCAAATAAAACAGAAGTAGAGCTGCGTCTCAAGTGGTGGAGCACTAGCCCCAAGCAGAAAAGCTCAGGGACAATGTTCAGGCCCTGAGTTCAAGCCCCAGGACCAGCAAATACATACACACACACACACACACACACACACACACACACACACACACACACACAATCTTTAACCTAAGCTGGGCCTCCCATAGTTCATAGCTTCTTGCCCTTCTCCCAACCCCATTACCTTCCTCTCCTGTTTCCACTCTACTAATGTTCTACCTTCCTCATAACTACTGGCACTTTGACAGATTAGGCAATGAGAGATGATTTCAGTGTTCTGTCTCCCACTGACATCTATACCAATTCTGCACCACCTAGGTTTAAGATACTCCTCCAATGCTCATATTTCTCCTCCCTCTAAGAGACCTTGATTCATCAAACCACTCCCTTCTCTTCAGCCTCTGTCTCTTTGGACTCTTCCTCTATGGCAAATAAACCCAACTAAGTCTCTTCCATTGAAGGGAGAAAAGGAGGAAAAGAGGAGGAAGGAAACTAAAGGCAAAACCTCTCCTCTAGAGCTGGGCACAGGTGGCTCAAACCTGTAATCCCAGCTACTTAGGAGGCTGAGATCTGAGGATTATGATTCAGAGCTGGGTCATGCAGGAAGGTTCATAAGATTCTTATCTCTAATTAGTCACCAAAAAGCCAGAAATGGAGCTGGGGCTCAAGTGGTAGAACACTAACATTGAGCACAAAAGCTCAGGGACAGCACCTGATGCCCAGGACTGGCACCAAAAGAGTCAAGGTTGGCTTTAAATTGTGATCCTCAGAGTAGCTAGGGTTACAGGCCTGAGCCACCAGTGCCTGGATTTCTAAACATACTTACTTTGCTTCTTCTTGATTTTTGTTTTAAGAATTGTCTACTGGGCTGGGAATATGGCCTAATGGCAAGAGTGCTTGCCTCATATACACGAAGCCCTGGGTTCGATTCCCCAGCACCACATATATAGAAAATGGCCAGAAGTGGCACTGTGGCTCAAGTGGCAGAGTGCTAGCCTTGAGCAAAAGGAAGGCAGCCAAGCCTGAGTTCAGGTCCAGGACTGGCAAAAAAAAAAGGAATCGTCTACTGACTTTCTACCTCTGGAGATGACAATGGAGCCCTTTTGCCTTCTCTTCTATCATGAAATGATTTGCATCCTGCCCCTATTCTTCCCAAGAGGATCCTGTCATTTGAAATTAGATCAATATGCAGTATCTAATTATGCCTATGCAAGATTATTTACAGTTGAGTCATGTATTATCTTATAATTGCCTTTCTCTTTTTAAACAATTTTGTTTTTCTCTGAATAATGATCTTTAAAAAATGTGCTTCTTCTCTGAATTGATCACTAATTGAGCCCTGTCTCCTAAATGTCTATCTAGGACTGGAGGATACCCCAAGTGGTAGAGCACTCACGAAGTAAACACAAGGCCCTGAGTCAAACCCCAGTACTGGAGCGGGTGGGGGTAATGGGGGGGGGCAGGGAGAAGCTACCTATCATCTCAATTCACTCCAAACAAAACAGGTACTGGTAGCTCACACCTGTAATCCTAGCTGTTCACAAGGCTGAGATTTGAAGATCCAAAAGTCTTATCTCTACTTAATCAGCAAATAGCTCAAGTGGCAGAGCACTAGCCTTGAGTGAAAAAGCTAAGCAAGAGCATAAGGTCCTGAGTTCAAGCCCCAGTACTGGCAAAACAAAACAAAAACCCCAAACCCCACAGATGTTCATCGCTTTCAATTCCTTGAAGAAATCTCTCCAGAATCCTGCTAATAGAGCAGATGTCCTTGGTTTTTTTTTTTTGTTTGTTTTTTGTCAGTCCTGGGGCTTGAACTCAGGGCCTAAGCACTGTCCCTGGCTTCTTTTTGTTCAAGGCTCTGCCACTTGAGCCATAGTACCACTTCTGGCTTTTTCTACATGTGTGGTGCTGAGGAATCGAACCCAGGGCTTCATGTATACTAGGTGAGCACTTTACCACTAGGCCATACTCCCAGTCCCAAGAGCAGATGTTCTTATGGCCTGCTGCCCTGGACTCCCTTTGCCATGCCCCTGAGGTCCCTGGTTGCCTTTCATGAGTTCAGGCCATAGTCCCTGGGTCCCGTATTTTTCTCTTCTGATTTAAGTCCAATAACTTCTTGAGAAAAGATGGACATATGAGAAAATTTTTGAAAGCTTCTGCATTCTAGTGTCTTTATTCTATATTCTTAATTGAGAATTTGGCTATGAGAGATTCTAGTTATCCTCTAAACTGTATTCTTTTCTGATGATAAACTAGCTACGTAGGAAAGGATTGCATTTCCTAGAACCCCAGAGGTACGTGAAACCATGTACTACCTTTTCTTCAATGCAGTAAGAATGAAAATAATCAGGCCAGGTCCTTGGGGACTGGACACAGGTCTGCCTCCTCTACATTTTTCTTCCCATTTTCTTCCAGATGCAGCCCAGGGACAGGAGCAACTCAGCTTGTTTGTTGTTTTGTTATTTATTTGTGCCAGAAGTGGGGTCTTGAACCAAGGATCTGGGTTCTGTCACTTAGCTTTTTCACTCAAGGTTGGTGCTCTACCACTTAAGCCACAGCTCCACTCTCTGGCTTTTTGGTAGTTAATTGGAGATAGAATTCTCATGGACTTCCCTGCCCAGGCTGGCTTCAAACTGTGATCCTCAGATCTCAATGTCTTGAGTAGCTAGAATTATAGATGTGAGCCACCCATGCCCAGTTTAGCAACTCATATATTTTTTGAAATATATAATTTTATTGTTATTATTAAGGTGGTGTACAGAGGGGTTGCCATTTCACAATTCAGGTAATGCATACAGTTCTCCTGACAATGTAAGTAACAATGCATTACAGCAGTGTATCCCTCAAGTTTTATTGCACATACAAATATAGGGAATAATAAAACACGAACAGTAAGTCATTCTTTCTACATTTCTCCTAAGTTTCTAGGTAATGCCAATGATGCTGGACTGTAGAAACACTTTTGAGTGTAGATTCTGCACTGTAAGCCTTGATCCTTGTGTGATTTGTGGAACAAACTGAACTGCCCATACTCAACTGTTTTATGATTTAAAAAAAAAAAAACTAAGTTAAGCTGGGCACACCTGTAAACCTAGATACTCAGGAGGCTGAGATCTGAGGATTGTGGTTTGAAGCAAGCCTGGGCAGAAATGTCTATGAGACTCTCATCTCCAATTAATCGCAGAAAAAGCCAGAGTGGAGCCATGGTTCTAGTGGTAGAGCACTAGCTTGCCCCAGGACCAGTACAAAAAATAGTAATAATTAAGTTAACTGAATCACGGAGAAAAATAGACACTGCATCTTCAGCTTCCACCCTGACACAGCTGGAATATGGAATGCTGAGAAGCCATTTCCTCCTTTTTTTTTTTTTATTAAGTATTGGGGTCTGAATGCAGGGCCTTGAGCTTACTAGGTTGGCCCTCTACCACTTGGGCCATGCCTCTGGAGTTGCTTTTTACTTTTTTTTTGGTGCTGGACTTCTGGCTTAAACTCCTGGCCTGGGCACTGCCCCTGACCTTTTTTGCTCAAGGCTAGTGCTCTACCACTTTGAGCTACAGCTGCACTCTACCATTTGAGCCACGTCCACCTTTTTGCTGGTTAACGTGAGATAAGAATCTCAGATTGGCCTCAAACTTTCAATCATCCTGCCTAGAACTATAGACAGTAGGATTGCTAGGATTATAATAGGAGTGCTAGGATTATAGACATGTGCTACCACACCTGGCTTGGAGTGTTACTATTAAGATCTGTACTGTTCTCATTGCTGATCCTTAGTATGTGATATTTTCTCATAAGAGGCTTTTTTCAAATTTTAGTTTTTTGTTATTATAAAGGTGATGTATAGAGGGGCTACAGTCAATGTAAGTCAAGTAAAGAGCACATTTCTTTTTCTTTCTTTTTTTTTGGGGGGGGGGGTGGGTCATGGGGCTTGAACTCAAGGCCTGCCCCTGACCTCTTTTGCTCAAGGCCAGTGCTCTACAACTTTGAGCCACAGCTCCTCTTCTCTGTGGTTAATTGGAGATAAAAATTTTAGGGACTGGGGCTGGGAATATGGCCTAGTGGCAAAAGTGCTTGCCTTGTATACATGAAGCCCTGGGTTCGATTCCCAGCACCACATATATAGAAAATGGCCAGAAGTGGAGCTGTGTGGCTCAAGTGGCAGAGTGCTAGTCTTGAGCAAAAAGAAGCCAGAGACAGTGCTCAGGCCCTGAGTCCAAAGCCCAGGACTGACCAAAAAAAAAAAAAAATCTCAGGGACTTTCCTGCCTAGGTTGGCTTTGAACAATGATCCTCAAATATCAGCCTCCTGAATAGCTAGGATTACAGGCAAGCCACCAGCACCATGCCTAAGAGTATATTTCATTTTTTTATTTTTTTTGCCAGTCCTAGGGCTTGTACTTGGCCTGAGCACTGTCCCTGGCTTCTTTTTGCTCAAGGCTAGCACTCTATCACTGAGCCACAGCGCCACTTCTGGCTTTTTCTATATATGTGGTGCTGAGGAATCGAACCTAGGCAAGCACTCTACCACTAGACCATATTCCTAGCCCTAAGAGTACATTTCTTTCTTTTTTTTTTTGCCAGTCCTGGGCCTTGGACTCAGGGCCTGAGCACTGTCCCTGGCTTCTTTTTGCTCAAGGCTAGCACTCTGCCACTTGAGCCACAGCGCCACTTCTGGCCATTTTCTATATATGTGGTGCTAGGGAATTGAACCCAGGGCTTCATGTATGGGAGACGAGCATCCTACCACTAGGCCATATTCCCAGCCCCAAGAGTACATTTCTTTTTGGACACTGTCACCCCTTCCCTTGCTTTCTCCAGGTCATAAAAACATTTTTATAAGACATTTCCACTGAGCCTAGTATTCTGATGTGAAGATCTATTTTTCGCTTTTACCCCAAGCATTTAATGGGCCCTTTTAATCCAGAAGCACAAGTCCCTGTTCTCCTTCATTTTCTCTGTGACCTCCCCTACAATCTAAGCCTTCTGAGCTATTTTTCTTTTCTTCCTATATATTATCTCTTTTCATTTTGTGTCATTTGCTGAGACAGTTTTTCAATTTCTCTTCCAACTTGTAATGGACTTTTCATTCCTTTTGATGTGGTTTGATTTTTTTCAAGTGAGATTTTTAGGATTCAGTCCCACCTGCTCATCTCCCATCCCTTTAAAAAATACAGGTAGGAATCAGGTATGGTAGCTCACACTTATAATCTCAGCACTCAGGAGGCTTGGCTAGGAAGGTTGTGAGATCAAGGTCAGTGAGGCTTCAAGATTCTGTCTCAAAAGAGGGAGTGAGACAGAGAAACTTGATATGTTGTCCAGATTAGCTAAACTCCTGTGTTTAACTCACCCTCTCACCTCAGCCTCTGTGACTACAGGCTGGCATCATGACCCCTAACTTGTGTGTGTGTTTGTGTGTGTGAGTTGTGGGGCTACAAATCAGGGCTTGAATATTTGCTCAAGGCGAGTACCACTTGAGCCACAGCTCCACTTCTGAATTTTGGTTATTTGTCTTTTCTTTTTTGGTCAGTGGTAGGGCTTGAACTCTGGGCCTGAGCTCTTTTGCTCAAGGCTAGTGCTCTAACATTTTGAGCCACAGCTCCACTTCTGGATTTCTAGTGCTTAATTGGAGATAAGAGTGTCACAGACTTTCCTGTTCTGGCTGACTTAAGTCACAATCCTCAGATCTCAGCCTTCTGAGTAGCGAGGATTACAGGCAAGAGTGAGTGTCCAACCATCTAACCTTTTTTTTTTTTTTTTAATTTATTTTGCCTTGGGCTGGGGATATAGCCTAGTGGCAAGAGTGCCTGCCTCGGATACACGAGGCCCTAGGTTCGATTCCCCAGCACCACATATACAGAAAATGGCCAGAAGCGGTGCTGTGGCTCAGGTGGCGGAGTGCTAGCCTTGAGCGGGAAGAAGCCAGGGACAGTGCTCAGGCCCTGAGTCCAAGGCCCAGGACTGGCCAAAAAAAAAAAAAATTATTTTGCCAGTCCTGGGGCTTGAACTCAGGGCCTGAGCACTGTCCCTGGCTTCTTTTTGCTCAAGGCTAGCACTCTACTTCTTGAGCCACAGAGCCACTTCCGGCTTTTTCTTTTTATGTGGTACTGAGGAATTGAACCCAGGGCTTCATGCATGCTAGGCAAGCACTCTACCACTAAGCCACATTCCCAGCCCCTTTAAAAAAAAAAATCTCTAAGATCCCTAAAAGTTGTTTTTCCATTAACAGGTCATGTTAGAAAGTTTCTTCAACTATCTAGAGATCTTTTTTCTGTCTACTCATATTTAAGAGTGAAGTTGTAGTTGGGCATGGCTGTATGCACCTAGAATCCTAGCACTCAGGAAGCTGAGGCAGAAGCACAAGCTCCAGGGCAGTCTGAGGTGCTAAGAAATTGACTAGAAATTCCATGTACACAGCTGGTACTTTCCCACTGTGGGTATGATCACCATGGTGTTGTTATGCCAAGTCGCAAAACCACCACCAAGAAGACCACCGAGACTCAGACATTCCGAAATGCAATAGCAAGGCAAGACTTTATTCAAGCCGGGCCGCGGCCCAGGCCTTGTCCTACCCACTGACACAGTGGAGGTTAGGAGCCAGCCTCGAGCTGCGATTACACAGGGCTTATAAAGGCAAAAAACAAAGTTACAACAATCAGGTGTTCAAGCAAGCAAGATTAGGACACAGGTACAAATCTGATTGGCTCAGGGTTCGAGGCATTCTAGGGGCAGTTATAGAGTTAAGCATTCCCAGACGGTTAGAGTTCTTTTTTTTTTTTGGTACTGGTGCTTTGCCACTGAGCTACATCCCAGGCCGCGGTTAGAGTTCTTGACCGGCTGGGCCCTAATAAGCTTGCCCTGGGTTTGCTCAGACAACAAAACGGGGACTGCCTGAAAATGGGGTTTACTTCAACTTCTTCATTCCCCCTTCAGTGTGATCTAACTAACTGCTTTGCTGGAGAATGTACAATGTTCATTAGGTATTTTCTCTAACTAATCAAATTCCCCTGAGGTATATCTTCCAGTCTCTAACTTGGAAAATATAATCTTCATTGTCAGTTATAGAAACCATTTGGTATATAAAATTTTACTTAATCTGTTTTTGTGGAGTTTTTTTTTTTTTTTTGCTAGTCCTGGGGCTTGAACTCAGGGCCTGAGCACTGTCCCTGGCTTCTTTTTGCTCAAGGCTAGCACTCTACCACTTGGGCCACAGCACCACTTCTGGCTTTTTCTATATATGTGGTGCTGAGGAATCGAACCCAGGGCTTCATGTATACTAGGTGAGCACTTTACCACTAGGCCATATTCCCAGCCTCTTAATCTGTTTTTAACTCACTGATTTTACTTTCAACTGAGCTCAGGTCCCTTCTGAGCTAAAACTAAAATAAAATACAAAACCTTTATTTCCCACCTCCAACATTAAAGAAATATCCAGTATTCTAATGGACTGCAGGGAAAGTCCCTACCAAAATACATAAGGTCAAGGAAATATGGTAGTCTGACTATGTCAAATAACCCAATTCCAATCATACATACACACATACACACAGAGTAATTTTCTTATTTTTATTTTTTTGTCATCTTGAGGCTTGAACTTTTTTTTTTTTTTTTTTTTTTTGGCCAGTCCTGGGCCTTGGACTCAGGGCCTGAGCACTGTCCCTGGCTTCTTCCCGCTCAAGGCTAGCACTCTGCCACTTGAGCCACAGCGCCGCTTCTGGCCGTTTTCTGTATATGTGGTGCTGGGGAATCGAACCTAGGGCCTCGTGTATCCGAGGCAGGCACTCTTGCCACTAGGCTATATCCCCAGCCCCTTGAGGCTTGAACTTTGGGATGGGGTGCTGTCTCTGAGCTCTTCAGCTCAAGGCTAGTGTTCTACCACTTGAGCCACAGCACCACTTCCATTTTTCCGGAGATAAGGATCTTACAGACTTTCCTGCCCTGGCTTGGCTTTGAACCTCGATCCTCAGATATATCAGCCTTCTGAGTAGGATTATGGGCATGAGCCACCAACATCAGGTTCCAGAGTAAATTTTTAAAGGTAAATCGGATCATAATATAATTCCTTTGTCCTTGAAACTAAAACCCAAATGACTTAGATTGTAATCCTTTTCCTGATACAGCTCCCCACTCCAATTTTCCCATTGTCACACCTAATCACTACCACACTCCATTTAAACTGAACCTTTGCTAAGACTCCAAATGTGCTAGGCCACTTCACAGCATTACTCATTTGCCTACGCTATTTGCCTTTTCTACTCCAAACTCTCATCCAGTTAGCTCTTTAGGATACAATTCAGGTGGCAGCCTATGAGAATCCTTTGTGCTCCCTGCCATACGCCTGGACATCCATTCCACTGACACTTGAGATACGTGTGTGTATGTATGTACTGGGGCTTAAACTGAGGGCTTAGGTGCTGTCCTTTGGCTTTTTTATTCAAGGCTGGGGCTCTACCACTGGAGCCACAGCTTCACTTCTGGCTCTTTGGTGGTTAACTGGAGATAAAGAGTCTCACAGCCTGCCAGGTCATCATGACTTCGAACTGTGATCCTCAGATCTCAGCTTCCTAAGTAGCTAGGATTACAGGCATGAGCCACTAGCACCTGGCTTTACGTCATTCATCTTTATCTCATGAGCCTAGCGCATACTAGGTAACTAGAAAAGAGGAAAAAAGGCTGCAAGGATCCAGCATCCAAGAACATATGGACAATCTGCTTCAGCTGGTCTCCTGGTCCCAGCAGCTTTCCGGAAATAAGTTAACACTCACCAAGTAAAGCTTCCCTTGGGCAGGACTGATCCGGAGGAATATCCTCTAGCTGCCATCACCATCACTTAGAAATTCTTGCCAAGTAAGATACTGTCAGTGAAAGTGGACAGGTTTGGATAGCCTGAGGCCTGAAGTCATGACACCACAAGTGGGCTGTTGGAAGAGGTGCGGACCAGGTCAGGCGCAGGATGCTCTGGGAGTTGTAGTTCACTGGGTGGCTTGAAAGGGGCGTGGCCGCAACTCCTGGGAGGTCTTTCTAGAGAGCTCTCTGCGCAGGCGCGCGCTCGACATCTTGGGAATTGTAGTGTTCTTTCTAAGGTGCTTTCTACGCAGGCGCACCCCGATAACCATTTCCGGGCGCCAGCATCGCACTTGTCCAAAGGACCAAAATCTCGTGGTTTTCCAGAGGAGCAATGACTACCTACAGCCTGGCGAACGAGCGACTGCGCGCCCTGGAAGATATAGAACGGGAAATCGGCGCCATCCTTCAGAATGCAGGTTCGGGATGCGACGAGTGGACGGACGGCAGGGCGCGAAAAGCGAGCTGTGACTGTTGCACATGCGCTGACCGCAGAGTCCGCTTAGCCGGGGCGGGGGCTCGAGGAGCCAGAAGGCTTGTTTTTCTTTTCTTTTCTTTTTCTTTTTCTTTTTTTTTTTTTTTTTTGCCAGTCCTAGGGCTTCGATTCAGGGCCTGAGCACTGTCTCTGGCTTCTTTATTGCTTTGCCACTTGAGCCACAGCGCCACTTCCGGCTTTTTCTGTGTATGCAGTTCTGAGGAATGGAACCCAAAGCTTCAGGCACGCTAGGCGAGCACTCTACCCCTGAGCCTCAGTGCCAGCCAGCTTCTGGGCGCATGTGCAGCGAGGTGGGGGGCGCTGGGGGGCCGTGGGCCTTGGGGCGGGCCTTCCCTGCGCTTCTCCCGCCAGCCCCTCCCTTTCTGCCCGGCCAGGGACGGTGATCCTGGAGCTGTCGAAGGAAAAGACCAACGAGCGGCTTCTTGACCGGCAGGCGGCGGCCTTCACCGCCTCGGTGCAGCATGTGGAGGCGGAGCTGTCGGCTCAGATCCGCTACCTCACCCAGGTGCGTGTCCTCGGAGGCCGCGTGGAGCCCCTGCCCTGGGCCCTCGAAACCCCCTGGCAGAGCACTGGCCGGGCAGGACCACCCCGGCCGGGCGGACCCCCTTCCTCCATGGCTGTTTATTCCTCTAAAAGAAAATACGAGGGCCCTGTGCTTCTGGGTGGGGAAGTGTGGGAGGTAGGACACAATACCAAAGCCACAGAACTTTGTTTCTAGAAACTTTGCCAGACTCCAGAGCAGGAGACCCCAGATGATTACATCCGGGCTAGAGTCCTGGAATCCTAGCTGTTTAGGAGGGTGAGACTGGGAGGATCTAGGTTCCAGACCAGAGCGCATCTCCACCCTTAGCTGGGTGCCAGTGTGTCAGCCTTCATGGGGTGGCACATTAGGTGTATTATGGTTCAGGTCTTGCTGACAACAAGCTAGACCCAATGTAGAAAATTTTTAAAAAACAAAAAGGGCTGGTGGCCTAAGTAGTAAAGCAAATAGGCATTGAGTTGAAACCCCATTACTGAAAAAAAAATCGAAAGTCCTTATGACCGTTACTGCAATTTACTAAGATTTATGGTATACCAGGTACTCTGCATTTTTTTTTTAATCCTTCAACTCTAGGAAATAGTTACTGTCACCCCCATTTTACAGATGAGTTTAACAGAAGTTAAGTGATTTGCTTAGATTGCCAAGCTACGAAACAGCTAAAAGAACAAGAAGACAAGAGCTGGGTGCTGGTGGCTCTCATCTGTAATCTTCGCTACTCCTGGAGGCTGAGATCTGAGGATTGCAGTTATAAGCCAGTCCTGGGCAGGAAAGTCCATGAGACTCTATTTTCAGTTAATGAGCTAAAAGCCAGAAGTAGAGCTGTAGTTCAAGTGTTACAGCCTTGAGCAAAACAGGCTAAACAAGAGCTTGAGGCCCTGAGTTCAAGCCCCAGTAAGAAAAGAAAAGCGACAATAAACTTGATGTCTAATTAAGGGTAGGTAAGGGAGACAGTGTGCTCCACGAATACATTTTTGTTGTTGTTGTTTGTCAATTTGAGGCTTGAACTCAGGGCCTGGGCGCTTTCCCTGAGCCTCTTTGTGTCTTCTACCACTTGAGCCACAGCACCACTTCCTCCACTAATACATTTAACTGTCCTATAGGTGGCCACAGGACAACCCCATGAAGGCTCCAGTTACTCTTCCAGGAAGGACTGTCAAATGGCTCTGAAACGAGTAGATTATGCCCGCCTCAAGCTTGGTGATGTGGCACGAACCTGTGAACAGATGTTGGAGAACTGAGCCACGGAGGAGAACATAGAACATGGAGGGAGACCATGGCCTGGACCCGGAGACAGCGCTGGAGGCCCGTCGGACGAGGACCATAGATTGACATACATATGTGCCTTCATGCTCAGTGTAGGACAATGGGGCAGGACTGGAAGTGGAGAAACGAAAGCCCAAGCCTGCCTACAGTTGGCCCTGGCTCCTATAGTAGATTGCTGGACACAGACAAGCTCAAACAGGAGTTGGTGACTCAGTGGTTTGGGCCAACGCACTTCCTCATGCACATCATGCTCCAACCCCAGGCTTCCTGAAGATTTGGCAAATGAGCAATATATTCTTCATTGTTGCAACACAAAACAAGAACTACTGGTTTCAGTAATAAAAGAAGTAACAATTTTATAGAAAGATGAGATTGTCACTGGGTTACATATGAGTGATACAAGAGAGTGAGGAGATAAATATCAGTACAGCAACCACGAAGGGGGGAGGCCTGGAAAAGCCCAGGCTGTCAGTGTGGGAAGAAAGGGAGCTCAGTGGCAGGAACTGTCATCAGAGAAGTTGAAGCCAGCAGTTATGGGAAGGGGACAAGGACCTGAAACCAATGTCTGTAGAAATAAGAGTCACTGATCCTAAAAATAATTTTTAATAGTTAAAAAAACATGGAGAAGCTGGGTGCGGGTGGCTCATGCCTGTAACCCTAGCTACACAGGAGGCTGAGATCTGAGGATTGCAATTCAGAGCCAGCCCAGGAAAGTGCATGAGACTTATTGCCAATTAATCACCTGAAAAGTTGCACTGGAAGTTGCACTGTGGGTCTAGTGGTAGAGCACTAGCCTTGAGCTGAAGCGCTCAGGGACAGCACCCAGGCCCAGATTCCAAGCCCTATGACCAACCAAAAAAAAAAAACCCACCCCAAAACACCACACATGAAGAGAATCAGATGTGGTGGCTCATGCCTGTAATTCTAGGTATTCGGGAAGGTTGAGATCTGGAGGATTATGGTTCAAGGCTAGCCCAGCAAAAAGTTAGTGCGACCCTATCTCAATAGAAAAGTTGAGTGCATGCCTGTCATCCTAGTTACCTGGGAAGCTAAAGTAGGATTTCAGTTCAGGCTGGCCTGGGCAAGAGAAAGCTCAAGACCCTACTGAAAAATAATAGGCAGTAAACTGGAGATGTGGCTCAAGTGGTAGAACACCTGCTAGTAAGCCTGTGACTGAGTTCAAATCTTAGTACCACCAAACTGTCCAACCTGTCATTGCACAATCTGAAAGACACTTTTTCTGGCATGCTAAGAAATACTTTGTGACATAGCTACACCCTCAAACTACAGATCTTTGTAATATTGCATTTTTTAAACCTTCAGAATGTACTAAGAGGGGTTGGGAATATGGCCTAGTGGTAAAGTGCTCGCCTCGTATACATGAAGCCCTGGGTTCGATTCCTCAGCACCACATATATAGAAAAAGCCGGAAATGGTGCTGTGGCTCAAGTGGTAGAGTGCTAGCCTGGAGCAAAAAGAAGCCAGAGACAGTGCTCAGGCCATGAGTTCAAGCCCCAAGACTGGCAAAAATCCAAACAAAACAAGAATGTACTAAGAGAAGACAGTGAGGTTAATCATATACTAATCATTAGGGAGTGCCTAATATAAACCAGGAATTGTACCACAGTTTTCCAAAAATAAGTCATGCCAGGTATGGTGATGCACAGCTAAAGTCCTAGCACCTAGGAGGATCAATAGTTTCTGGTCTGGGGGCTGGGAATATGGCCTAGTGGTAAAGTGCTCACCTCATATACATGAAGCCCTGGGTTCAATTCCTCAGCACCACATACATAGAAAAAGGCAGAAGTGGCGCTGTGGCTCAAGTGGTAGAGTGCTAGCCTTGAGCAAAAAGAAGCCAGGGACAGTGCTCAGGCCCTGAGTTCAAGCCCCAGGACTGGCAAAAACCAAGTTTCTAGCCTGTGCTACATAGTGAGATCCTAAGTACACTTCAGTGGTAGATCACGGGCAAGCACAACTTCCACAGCAGCTCAGTCCATACGCTCTTAGGCTTCCATCCGTGGCTCAGGTGTGTTGGAGTTTGGTGTCACAAGTGTATACTGAAGCTGCAAATCTGGGAAGAATAAAGAAATGTGGAGGTGAGCTCTAAGACCAAGAGGAATCAGGGAGGGGGGAAGAGCTAAAGCGGGACACAGATAGCAACTCAAGGATCTGGCATACAGTAAGTGCTGAGGGATAGACTTTTGAGCTGCATCAACAGCCCGCCTCTTCATGTTCCGAGTACTGCCTGGCTTTGAAGGACAAGTGCTTATCTCCAGGCCGGTCGCAGTTACCCTCTTTCTCCACTCAGGAGTTCTGGCTGACTTTTCTCAGAGCCTATGGTCTCTAGGGTAAAGAGCCTTAATACATGCATGCCCATGTTAGGTTTCCTGCAGAATCTCCACCATGTGGGGGTACCAAGAAGGCTGTGAGTCCCTGCAGGAAGGGTTCAGAAGTCCGGTTACCTGAGGAGTACTCTTTTGACTGCTTCCTCCTCTTGCATAGCACAAAGAGGAGGACTCCGGTGAGGATGAAGGCGATGGCCAGAAGAGACAGCACTGGCACCACAGCTGATGTGCCAGCTGTAGCAGCTCCCTTTTCTTCCTGCTGCTTATGGTTCCCTACAGCCTCAGGCCTAGCTCCCAGACTATAGGTGGAAGTGGGAGTAGTGGTTTCACAGAGGAGGGTGAACTGGTTGTCTAAGGGCAGCGGCCCTGGTGGGAGGGTAGACTGCTGAGTATGCTGAGTCTGGGCAAGAGTGCTCTTATCTGGAGATGCTGCCTCTGTGGGCTCAGGAATTGGGGTGCTGGTGGGAGGCAGATGCTTCTGGTCAGTCAGCCTCTTCTTATGAGCACTTCCACATTCTGGAGAGGAGAGATGTACAGGTTTAGGGCCATCAGAACAGGAGTAAGTAAGACAACAAAAAACAGGTGACACTGGTGCTGGTGGCTTACACTTATAATCCCAGCTACTTGTGAAGCTGAAACCTGAGGATCATATTTCAATGCTCAGACTGAAGACACAATTAGCCACCTTTTGGTGCTAACGTGAAAAAGCTAAAGGAAAGCTTGTAGGCCCTGAGTTCAAGCCCCAGAACTGGTACAAAAAGTGGTATCTTCACACCCATTGCTAGGATCATGGCTGATATCCCATAACAATATATAACAAATTAAATTTTATGGGACATGACAGCCTTCAAGAGATCCAATGATCCAGGGAAAACGAGTGTGTGTGCGTGTGCGCGTGCACGCGTGTGTGTGTGTGTGTGTGTGTGTGTGTGGTTTTTCTGCCAGTCCTGAGGCTTGAACTCTGAGCCTGGGTTCTGTACCTGAGCTCTTTTTGCTCAAGACTAGCACTTTACTACCTGAGCCCTAGTGACACTTGCTGCTTTTTCTGTGGTTTTCTTCTGTTACTGTTGGTTTGGCGTTTGAACTCAGGGCCTGGGCACTGTCCCTGAGCTCCTTTGCTCAAGGCTAGGGCTCTACCACTTTGATCCACAATGCCACTTCCAGTTTTCTGGTGAATAACTGGAGAAAAGACTCACAGACTTTCCTGCCTGAGCTGGCTTTGGACCGTGATCCTCAGATCTCAGCCTCCTGAGTAGCTAGGATTACAGGCATGAGCCACTGATACTCAACTGAAAAGTATATTTTTATGCTTAGATATGATGATGAATTGGAAGTTATATAGAAGACTGGGTAAGAAGGTTATGATTTAGTAATTTTAAAAAAGGAAGGGGGGCTGGGAATATGGCCTAGTGGTAAAGTGTTCACCTGGTATACATGAAGCCCTGGGTTCAATTCCTCAGCACCACATATATAGAAAAAGCCAGAAGTAGCACTGTGGCTCAAGTGGCAGAGTGCTAGCCTTGAGCAAAAAGAAGCCAGGGACAGTGCTCAGGCCCTGAGTCCAAGCCCCAGGACTGGCAAAAGAAATAAATAGATAAATAAAATTAAAATAAACAGGGAGGAATCTGGGGGTGTAGTTCAGTGCTAGCGCCCTTGTCTATCATTTGCAAGGCCTTAGTTTTGATGCCTAGCACATTTTCCCACAATAGAAAAACAAAATCAGAAACAAAAATGGGAGGCACCAGCAAAGCCTGTCTAGATTCTTCTTGGCCCCTAGATATAAGACAGGACCCCTGTGGAATGAAGGAGTTAGGCTACCTTTCAGGTGAGGTAAGTTATAGAGTTCCTTATTACCATCTGTCACACAGAAAGGGGGCTGATTAGAATCAATTTCTTGCTTTTTAAGTTGCTTAGGTGTGATATTTGAGGATGTGAAGTTCTGAGTCCAACAGAAGGGAAAGAAGTAGATCAGGGAGAACTTTGAGGGGACAGCTGGAGGGCTGAGGTGAAGCTCAATGGCAGAGTACTTATATAGTATGTGTGAGGCTTGGGTTCTATCCTCAGTGCAGAACACACACACACACACACACACACACACACACACTCTCGCTGGTGAGCGGTGGGAGGGGAGAGAGCAGCATCTGCCGAAGGCAATGTAGAACCAAGGGCAAGGAGAGCAGGAAGGATCAAAGGAAGTAAATCGATTTCTGTCCTGAAGGCAGTATGGGTACCACTGATAATATGCAAAAAAACTTTAGGTATACTATCAAAGAACATTTTGTGTTTTCATAGCTGTGTGTTTATTTTAGGAGAAAATAGAATCAGCACATCAAATTTGTGATTGCTCAGATTTCACAGCTTAGGACAAGTTGTGAAATAACTTTTTCAAAATTGGCTTGTATGTTCTTAAGATTCATTCATTGCATTATATGTAGATTTTTTTTTACCTTAAAAGAAAAATGTAATTAGCTGCTGGTGCTAACAACTGTAATCCTAGCAGCTCAGGAGGTCAATATCTGAGGATTGCAATTCCAGCCCAGCAAGGCAGAAAAGAACATGAGTCCTGGGCCTTGAACTCAGGACCTGGGTGCCATCCCTTGAGCTTCTTTTGCTCAAGGCTAGAGCTCTACCACTTGAGCCATAGCTCCACTTCTAGCTTTTTGGTAGTTTAGTGGAGACAAAAGTCTCACAAAGGGCTGGGGATGTGGCTTAGCAGTAGGGTGCTTGCCTAGCATGCATGAAGCCCTGGGTTAGATTCCTCAGCACCACATACACAGAAAAAGCTGGAAGTGGTGCTGTGGCTCAAGTGGTAGAGTGCTAGACTTGAGTAAAAGGAAGCCAGGGACAGTGCTCAGGCCCTGAGTCCAAGCCCCAAGACTGGCAAAAAAATATAAGTAAAATAAAGAGTCTCACAGAGCCAGGCTCCAGTGGCTCACGCCTGTAATCCTCAGGAGGCTGAGATCTGAAGATCACAGTTCAAAGCCAGTGCAAGAAAGTCCATGAGACTCTTATCTCCAATTAACCACCAGAAAACCAGAAGTGCTGCTGTGGCTCAAAGTGGTAGAACACTAACTAGCCTTGAGCTGAAGAGCTCAGGGACAGCTCCCAGGCCCAGAGTTCAAGCCCCATGATCTACCAAAAAAAAAAAAAATCTTACAGACTTTCCTGCCTGGGCTGGCTTCAAATCATGAGCACTGAGCTCTGTCCCTGCCCTCTCTTTGCTCAAGGTTAGCACTCTGCCACTTGAGCCGCAGCACCACTCCTGTCTTTTCTATATATGTGGTGCTGGGGAATCGAACCCAGGGCTTCATGTATATGAGGCAAGCACTCTTGCCACTAGGCCATATTCCCAGCCCTTCTTTGAGATTATCTCCAGGTAACCACCAAAAAGCAAGAAGTGGAGATATGAGCACCAGCCATGGGTGAAAAAGCTAAGCAACAGCTTGAGACAAGTTCAAGCCTCAGTACTAGCACACACCAAAAGAGTGGTGGCTCATTCCAATAAGGAAGGTCTGAGGATAACAGTTCAAGCCAAGGCCAAGCAAGAAAGTCCATAAAACACTGATCTCCAATTTACCACCTTGCCTCAAGTGGCAGAGCACTAGCTTTGAGTGAAAAAGCTCAGGGAGCTGGGTGCTGGTGGCTCATACTTCTTTTATTATATAAATATAAATATACAAATGTTGCAGAATCTAGATGGCAAGTCCAAATTTTTTCACTGTACAATTCTTTTAACATTTATGTCTAAATTTTCATTATTAAATATTGGAAAGCAAAAATGCTTTCAAGTGATTTGAAGAAATACAGTAATATTATGTATAAATATATGTTCTTATGGGTTCGATTCCTCAGTACCACATATATAGAAAAAGCCAGAAATGGTGCTGTGGCTCAAGTGGTGGAGTGCTAGCTTTGAGCAAAAAGAAGTCAGGAACAGTGCTCACACCCTGAGTTCAGGCCCCAGGACTGGTGAAAAAAAAAATTATATACTTTAGGGGCTGGGAATATGGCTTAGCAGTAGAATGCTTGCCCTGATTCCTCAGTACCGCATAAACAGTAAAAGTCGGAAGTGGAGCTGTGGCTCAAGTGGTACAGTGCTAGCCTTGAGCAAAAATAAGCCAGGGACTGTGCTCAGGCCTTCTGTCCAAGCCCCAGGACTGGCAAAAAAAATTTATATACTATATATGCATGTGTGTATATACATATATGCATATATAACAATGACTTCAAGGAAATATAAAGTAAATAATAGCACATGTAGTAGAATAAACTGGCAGAAATCAGGGATGGTGTTGGGTAGAGAAGGACTTACATGAAAGTACTTTGGGCAGCACTGAAAGTTCTAGAAATGTGCAGTGTCAGAGCAGAAAGGGCTATAGCCAAGAAAGTTAGCAGGTGGAAGCCCCTCAGAGTCCCATCTGAGATGCAGAAAAACTCTCACCTTTGCGATCTAAGCAGCTCATCAATTCTTGAACCCAGGGCTCTTTGCTGCCTCCACAAACTTTCTGGGAATGGAGGTGGAACCTGTAAAGAAGCACAATCTGGACTCAGCTCTGGCTCCTCCTTCTCTTCCCCACTTTTCCTCATTCCAAAGGGATAAGTCATCCCCAAGAAATAAGTTCTGCAGGAACTGGAAATCCCCAGGTAGAGAGAGAAAGCAATATTCGTCCCCAGAGAGGGGTCTGGAGACACCTGTCTGTTAGGAACCCGCGGGCCTTGCCCACCAGGGAGGGTACCTGACATAGGATGGACAGTGATTGTAGGCTTTCAGGTATTTTCGGATATGATCCATTAACTCTGGTCGAGGGGCAGAAAGGATCTTCTTATCGCAGGGACAACTTCCGAAGACGCTGCCCTCGTTGCCATCTCCTGAAAGGGGGATGTAGAGCCGTCACCCCCGAGTCGCCTTTTGCTGTCCACTAACCTACCCGAAGCTCCAAGTCACAGCCTTTCCTCTAGATTTCGGCCTTAGCCCTCAACCCCCGGGACATCCATAATCCCACCTGGACGCAGGTGTCCTCAGCCTCTCCCCAGCCCCGGGCACCTAGCTTTCCCCTTGCCCCTGCTGCTGTCCTTGGGAGTCCTGGCAGCGCCCCGCTCCCCTCTGTGCCCGAGGCCCCCATGTCCTTCCCTCCCTGGCTCGGCTTCTTCCGGGGTGAGCTCTCCCCAGCCCCCAGCTTGGCCCGGGCTAACCTGGCAGAGTCAGCTGTGACAGCAGGAAGAGCAGAAGCGCGCGGGGCCGGGGCGTCCAGCCCGGCCTCATGGTGGCGGCCGAGGGGGCAGCACCCGGCCACTCGCCCGGGCGTGGCTCCCGGAGCGCCTCGGGAGTGTGGGGAGTGTGAGGTCCCACTGATTTCTCGATGGAGTTTGCTCCCTCCCCCCCCGCCCCCAGCCTGAGTTCCTAGACGGGGAGGCGCGGACGCAGAATCGGCCTAGGGGGCGCGGGCGCCCTCCAGTCCTGAGCTCGCGCGGTCCCGAACCGAACCGACCGCGGGCGCCGCGTCCGCCTCCCGCCACCCACAACGGGGGAGCCCCAGAAGGCGGAGCCGCTTGGCACCCCGCCGGCCCGCGATGGCCATGCATGGGAGGCGGACGAAAGCGAAAGGCGATTCGAGGAGAGACCGGGGTCAGCGAGCCGCGGCAGGACACGCGACGGGTCACGGGGTCACGGGTGCCAGCCTCCTCTGGCCGAAGGCAGATGCTGCCCACCTATGTAATGATGGCGCTCCGCTCGCGGCCACCTGCTCAAGGATGTCCTCCCTTCCCCGGCCCGGACTTCGACCCCATGGCATCCCGCGAGTCCGCCCGCAGGGTCGCTAGGCCTGCGCCCCGCCACGCGTGGTGTGGGCACCGCCCCCAGGGCAGCGGGCGGGAGCGTGGCTCTCCCGGGGGCGTGGCCTGAGGAGGCGTGGCCTGAGCGGCGGGCCTCCGGGCGGGCGGTGGGCTCGGGCAGCCCTGACGTCACGACGCCACCACCCCTTACCACGAGGTATTTACCTTCGAAAAGTGGTGGCGGCTGCAGGTACCGGAGAAAGGAGTGGGGCGTCCGGGGAAGGGACAGAGATCTTCTGCGGCTCATGCCAAACCCAATCCAAGCCCAAGAGATGCCCCAACTCCCGCTCCCTTCTCCACAAGTCCTCCCCCATGGGGTTAGCCTTCATTCAAAACCTCTTTTAGGGTGTCTGAGTCCCAAATAATGGCTCGTCCCTGAATATTTGTCCCCAACCCTATACACCCATGTCACCTAGTTTCCCCCATTCTCACCCTTGAACGCCTCATCTTTGTCTCTGAAAGCTATTTTCAGCTCCTTAAGAGTCATCCAGAGATCCCACCCTAAGTGACCCTTGAATCCACACTCTCCCTCATTTTGTGACCTTCCCCCTCCAAGAAAAATTCTCACCATTACCCTGTCCCTCACCATATATCTCTTCCTCTGCTTAGTTTGGGCCCAGGCCCTGTGCACCTGATGACATGGAATTTGTATCTGGATACCGAGATGAGTTCCTTGATTTCGCTGCTCTCCTTTTTGGCTGGTTTCGCAAATTTGTGGCAGAGAGGGGGACTGTGGGTACCAGCCTTGAGGGCCGTTGGCGACAGCTGGAAGCTCAGATCAGAAGGCTGCCTCAAGATCCTGCCCTCTGGGTGCTCCATGTCTTGCCCAACCGTAGTGTGGGCATCAGCCTGGGGCAAGGGGCAGAGCCAGGTCCTGGACCAGGCTTTGGAGCTGCCAGGCTCCTGGGAGATGAGCCTCCACTACACCTGCAAGACCTGAGCCCCTATGTCAGCTTTATCAGCCTAGAGGAAGGAGAGGAAGGGGAGGGGGAGGAGGAAGAAGATGAAGAAGAAATGATTGGACAGGAGGACCGTTCAGGGACAGAGAAGGTGGAACTTCTGGAGAATGGGGAACCAGCCCCTACCAGCAAGGAATTCCCTCAGGAGGCAAAGTCTACAGGGGAGCCAGAGGTGGCTGAGCAGGAGGCAGGTGGTGATGATGGCTGCAGAGAGGACAGAGGGGACAATGAAAATGCATCCCAGAAGAGGAAGGGACAGAGAAGTGGTAAGAACCCAGGCTTGGTCCTGCTTTAGCCCCTGACCAGTCATCTTTTTCTTCAATCCATCCCCTGCCACTCAGAACCCAGTTTGGAGTCATAAACTGGTGGTCTTTGGGTAGGCCTGGCTTAAAATAAATTTACATTATCCATTGTGGGTTGGTTTTTTTTTTTTGGGGGGGGGGGTTGTTGGTGTATCCTGGTACTGGGGCTTTAACTCAGGGTTTCATGTGCTCACTGGGCTTTTTTGCTCAAAGCTATTGCTCTACCACTTGAGCCACACTTCCATTTCCAGTTTTTTGCTGGTTATTGCAGATGAGATTCTCACAGACTTTTCTGCTTAGGCTGGCTTAGAACGGCAACCCTCAGATCTTAGCCTCCTGAGTAGCTAGGATTACAGGCACATGAGCCACCAATGCCCAGCAACTACAACGTTGTTGTTTTTTAATCAATGTTTAAATACTTAAAGGAATAAAAATCCAGAAGTCTAGATTTTACGTTGCCAAGAAAAATCCAAAGTTTTTTTTTAATGGAAATTTATCTGGGGGCAGGGGAAGGGGATTACTATTAGAATTTGAACTCAAGTCCTTGGGCTTGCTAGGCAGGCATTCTACCATTTCACTCCCCCAAACCTAAAGTTCTTCATAGGATGATTACATTTCTGTATGCAGCAAATCCTGGCACTTCGTATCAGCTGTCCCTTTAGATGAGGCATGCCCTCTTCTTCCTAGACTTCTTTCCTCACTGTGGTTACTTGTCTAGCCCTTTCAGGAAATTGGATTTTGTACCTCTGCATGACCATCTTTGTCTCCTCTTTCCCCAGAGGCTGCCCCTCTGCACCTTTCCTGCCTATTACTGGTGACCGATGAGCATGGCACCATTTTGGGCATTGATCTGCTAATAGATGGAGGTCAAGGGAGTACGGGCCGGGGCTCAGGAACTGAGAACCTGGCTCCTAGGGCCTATGTTCTCCTCTGCCACAGCATGGCCTGCCCCATGGGCTCTGGGGACCCTCGGAAGCCCAGACAGCTGACCGTGGGAGACGCCAAGCTGCATCGGTAAACAACTCTGGTATCAGAGGGTGGGGAGGCCTGGGGCCTGCATTCCTGAGTCCTCTAGCTCAATGCCATTTTCACCCCATTCAGAGAACTGGAAACTCTGGTTCCAAGGCTGGGTGTGAAGTTAGCCAAGACTCCTATGCGGACCTGGGGTCCTCGGCCAGGCTTCACCTTTGCCTCCCTTCGGGCTCGAACCTGCCATGTTTGTCACAGGCACAGCTTTGAAGTGAAGTTGACACCCTGGTAAGTAAGCAGCCTGTATGCAAGGGTGGAGTCTGAGGAAGAACCTAATCATCAAACAAGCCAGGCCCATGGGAGTCCTAGCAGATAGAGGGAGGGCCAGAGGGAGATGAGAAAAGATGAAAAAGACAAGAAACAAGCTGTTATAGGCCATTGGGGGAAGGGGGGACAGGGAAGACAGGCTGAATGATGTAAGGGAAGCTGCAGGGCAGGTGCACAGCTGGCAGGACCAACAGAGATGAACACTCAGCACTTATGACCACCTGTGTCCCCAGCCCCCAGTGCAGTGCTGTCTTGTACTGTGGAGAGGCTTGTCTCCAAGCTGATTGGCGGCGATGTCCAGATGATGTGAGCCACCGGTTTTGGTGTCCAAGGCTTGCAGCTTTTATGGAGCGAGCAGGGGAACTGGCAACTCTGCCTTTCACCTACACCGCAGGTACTGTGGGGATGTAAAACTGAGGGCCTATGACTTTGCAACTGGGCCCTGGGGCCCTGGATAAAAGGTAATGGGTTTGAAGGCTGAGTGTCTGGCTGAAGTAGACATCCTTAGGATAAGAGTATTTGGGGCTGGAGACAGAATATCTGAACTGGAAACTGGGTGACTGTGTCTCTGAGAGAACTTAGAGGATTTGAGATTTGGAATTCAAATGCTTGCTTCCCACATCCACCACTACTTCTTCTTCTTCTTTTTTGCCAGTTCTGGGGACTGGACTCAGGGCCTGAGCACTATCCCTGGCTTCTTTTTGCTCAATGCTAGCACTGTGCCACTTGAGCCACAGTGCCACCTCTGGCCGTTTTCTGTATATGTGGTGCTGGGGAATTTAACCCAGGGCTTCATGTATAAGAGGCAAGCACTCTTGCCACTAGGCCATATCCCCAGCCCCCCACATCCACTTCGAACTGGCAGAGTGGCCAGGCACTTGTGGCTCATTCCTGTAATCATGGCTACTCAGGAGACTGAAATCTGAGGATCATAGTTCAAAGCCAGTCCAGGGAGAAAAATCTGCAAGACTCTTACTTCCAATTAATAAGTAAATAGCCAAAAGTGGAGATATGGCTCAAGTGGTAGAGAATTGGACTTGAGTGAAAAAGTCACATGCGAGTATGAGTCACTGTGTTCAAGCCCCAGTACCAGCACATACACTAAGGACAACACATCACTTTACTTCTTGGAGCCTACCTTAGGCTTCTCATCTACAAAATGAGACTAACAAATGGAAAGTCCCACAGGAATGATACACAGATTATGTGGGCTCAGTGCCTGGTACATTGTAGACACTCGGAAATAACAATTCTCTCCTCCCTAACTAGAACCGGACTCAGACCCAGGGCCCCTGGAAGAAATCAGAGGAGAGTTAAAAGTCTTGGGGTCTGGCCAAGGTCCTTAACGACTCTCCTCTTTCTACAGAGGTAACCAGTGAAACCTTTAACAAGGAAGCCTTCCTGGCCTCTCGAGGCCTGACTCGTGGCTACTGGACCCAGCTCAGCATGCTGATTCCAGGGCCTGGTACTCCCAGTCACCCCTGGGACAGCACACCATCCCTCAACCTTCTTCTCAGTGGTGCGTGGGGCTTTTTTTTGTCAGGCGTGGGTCCCTCACCCTCGGGGGAAGGATAGAGGAGAAAAAGCTGCCCAGATGTCAGTCAACTCCTCCATATAAATACCAGCCCCCTAGCCAGCACTGTCAAGGCCATTATAAGGCTGCTCTGCCCTCAAAATAGCTACCCCAGTCCAAGGCATACCCACCCCTCCTACTACATGTCTAGGACCTTTCTCAGGTACCAACCTTTGTGGGAGAAAGGAGACAGGGAAGTGAGAGTTTTCCTGACCTCAAGTCTGTTCATCCCTTTCATCCTCTTAGGAGATCCTTACCAACTGCTCCAGGGAGAAGGGCCTGCCCTGATGCCTCCAGTGCCCCTAGATCCACCCAGGGGCCTTTTTGGTGAGTTAGAGCTTGGACATGAATCAGAGGGCCAGCAGCTTTGGTGGCTGAGAAAAGAGGGGCTATTAGACCAGTGAGGTTGTGGGGGGGGGGGCGATAGATCTAGTTGTGTAGCCAGGTTCCCCATTAACTTATTCTCTCCAGGGTCATGGCAGGATTACTATGCATGGCGTGGTCTCAGCCTTGACTCCCCTCTGGCTGTGCTTCTCACCTACCCACTGACTGTGTACTATGTCATCACCCATCTGGTGCCTCAGTCCTGTAAGGAGTGCAAGGGGATGGAAGGGAAGGAAAGCAGTGAGGGAGACCATATCCTTAATGAGTTGACTTCACTTCCCATCAGTCCCTGAGCTCAACATCCAGAACAAGCAATCACTGAAGATCCATGTGGTGGAGGCTGGGAAGGAGTTTGACCTCATCATGGTATTCTGGGTAAGTCTGTCCTATCCTGAAGACTGGGCACTGGGGGTGCGAGAGGACAGGGCCGAACTGACCTCTGTCTTCCTCTCTGTCTGTCCTTCAGGAGCTTTTGGTCTTGCTCCCCCATGTGGCTTTGGAGTTACAATTTGTGGGTGATGGCCTGCCCCTTGAGAGTGACCAGCAGCATTTCACCCTGCAGAGGGTGAGGGCTTAAGGAGGGCCCTCCTCTTGGGCTCTAATCTCTTTTGTAGCCTCCTGCTGGGGCTCTGCCTTTCCTCAAACTTTTCTTTTGTCTTGTGGGGTGCATCCTCTCACACTGACCTCTAGTGGCTTCCCTACTCTACTCCTGGCCCTGCAGGATGGCCATGAGGTGTCTGTCCATTCTGGTTCTGGGATATCCTCACGACTCTGCTCTGGGATTAAGGAGAAGGGAGGCCGCAGGGACTTGCAGATCAAGGTGTCAGCCAGACCCTACCACATGCTCCAGGGACCCAAGCCTGACCTAGTTATTGGTAAGAGCTTGGGTGGGGTTTGGGAACTGCATGTAGAAAAAGAGAGAGGAGACCACCGGAGCCAGCATCTCCATTCATGATTTCTCACTGTAGGATTTAATTCTGGCTTTGGTCTCAAGGATACCTGGCTGAGCTCTCTGCCCCGACTACAGGTAAGGAATCTCACCAGCTTAGCCCCCTTCCTTCCTTCTCTGAAAGACTTTGGACTCTCCTCTTCTCCACCAACTGACCTAGGGAGTGACCCCAGGTCCTCCAGTTGCCTGGTATCTGCTTTGTGCCTCTCCAGCATCCTGGTCTGTCCTGGGGGCTTCACTTTTCAACCTTGTCCACTCTGGGATGTGGTGACATGGAGGGTGTGTGTGGGGGGGTAAGCCCTCGGGCTGTCTGGGGCAGGGACCACCCAGGAGTGTCTGAGGAGACCCTCCTTCCATGTCCAGTCCCTCCGGGTCCCAGCGTTCTTCACTGAGAGCAGTGAGTATGGCTGTGTGATGGATGACCAGATCATGGCAGTGGCCACAGGAGGGGGCACCAGCTCACCACAGCCCAACCCCTTCCGCTCCCCCTTCCGCCTCCGAGCGGCCGACAACTGCATGCCCTGGTAAGGGCCCCACCACCCTCCCTGCCTCTCTCCTGACCCATTCATTTCTTTGATTCTCAGCGTCTGAAGGGTCTCACCTGCCTGGGACCCTCCCTACCCCAGCCCTGCAACCTGCCTTCTAGGTCTTTACTACCCACTTAGACTCCTGGCTGGTCTCGACCACCTGCTACACATGGCCTGTAGCTGCAGGTCACCAAATCACAACTCCTGGCCTAGTGGCTAAAGGAAGCTTTAAGACAGCCCCGCCCCCGAGCGTCCAGGCCCCGCCCCTAGAACCTGGCCCCGCCTCCGGTAGCTCTGGGTCCGCAAGCCCCGCCCCGGACGGCCAGGCCCCGCCACAGAGCGGCCAGGTCACGCCCCCGGAGCCTGGTCACGCCCCCGGAGCCTGGCCCCGCCCCTACTCACCCTCTTGCCTCCCGCAGGTACTGCAACGCCTTCATCTTCCACCTGATCTACAAGGCCCCACAAGGCAACTGGGCCCGTCCTGCGCCCGGCCCCGCGCCCCCGGCCCCCACTCCCGCGGCTCCCCCGGTACCCACTAGAAGGCGTCGAGCTGAAAAGAAAACTGGGCGTGGGGCCCGTCGGCGGAAATGATGCTTTGAGGTCGTGGCCCACCCCTCTCCTCCCTGAACTAACCATCCAAAAGCAAATGGGAAGACACCTGGGCCCTGCGGGAGGAAGACTGCCAGTGGGTGGAACACAAAAAGGTAAATAAAATATCTTGTTTGAAACCAGAGTCACACGCTTTGATTGGCTCATGATTGGGTCATTATATTGAGAAAGGGGAAAAGAATTTAAGGATGGTACTCACAGAGCTGTCTCCTCTCTAACTCTGCTTGGTGGATGCCAGTTTTCCCTCATAATCCCACATTTCTCTCCCAACCAGCGCATTTACCCCCGGTAACCCTCAGGGTCCCATCCCAAGACAAGGAAAGACCAACAAACGAAGAGTGGCTTTCTTACTAGTGAATTGGGTAAGCAGACAGAGAGCTAGGGACACACAGATCCTTTGTTTGTATTCAATGAAAGACCCAGCCATTCAACTCTACTTTCCTATATTTTCTCCCCTATATTCTGCATGTCGTTTCCTAAAATGACTCAGCCCCATTCATTTCAGTCTCATCCCACTGCCCACACCACCATATCTCATCTCCATAATGCAGCAAAGTATTCCTTCTTGCTGGGTGCCATTGGCTCAGGTCTGAAATCCCAGCTAGCTATTTAGGAGGCTGAGATATGAGGATCACAATTCAAAGGCAGCCCAGGCAAGAAATTCTGTGAGTGGTGCTATGGCTCAAGTGGTAGAGTGCTAGTCCTGAGAAAAAGACTCTCAGGGACAGGCCAAGTTCCAGCCTCAGGACTGGCATGCTTACACACACACACATGCACACACACACACACACACACACACTTTTTTTTTTTTAAATCAAAGACTATGCCAAGTACCAGTGACTCAAACCTGTAATCTAGCTGCTTAGGAGGCCAAGATCTGAGAATCATACTTGCAAACCAGACTGGATATGAAAGTCTGAATTTTTTTAAATCACTTGTAGAGCTTGAACTCAGGACCTGGGCATTGTCCCTCTTTTGTTCAAGGCTAGCCCTCTACCACTTTGAGCCACGGTTCCATTTCCAGTTTTCTAGTGGTTAATTAGAGATTAGAGTCTCACAGACTTTCCTGCCCAAATCGCCATCCTCAGATCTCAGCTTCCTGAGTAGCTAGGATTACAGGCACGAGCCACCAGTGTCCAGCTTGTGAGATTCTTATCTCCATTAACCACCAAAAAGTGGGAAGTGGAGCTGTGGCTTAAATGGTAGCACACCAACCAGCCTTGAGTGGAAAAGCCAAGCAAGAATACAAGGCCCTGCCTTTATAGCCCCAGTACCAGCATATACACACATAAAAAGGAAGACCAGAAAATTGTGACAGATTGAAAGAGACTAAGAAGACACAGAGCTAAATACTATGTAGTATCCTGGTTGGAGATACTGGCAGAAAACTGAGGAAAGTCTACAGTTACGCCTTTCTGTAGACTTTCTACAGACCACAATGGTATTGTATCAATGGTAATTTCTTTGTTTTGATGAACATGCCATGGGTTGTATGAGAGGTAACAGTAGAGAAAGGTGGTAAATATCATGTGGGATTTCTATATCTTTGCAATTAATCAGAATCTAAAAAGAAGCAAGATTAAATTGTCTAGAATAGCTTATGCTTTTCTTCCTATTGTTCTCTTCTAGTATCATCAAAGATTTGAAATAGACACCAAAGTCCAGAGCATAGGGAATATTGAAAACAATAAACCTCTATATCCTCATAAGCCAGCTTCAACAACAGGCAATATTTTGTCCCTTATAATATTTCCAACTCCATCTTTCTTTTCCAGAGCATACCACTGACATCATGTCAGTTAGATACACCTATGAATATGACTTTTTTTTTTTTGCCAGTCCTGGGGCTTGGAGTCAGGGCCTGAGCACTGTCCCTGGCTTCTTTTTGCTCAAGGCTAGCACTCTGCCACTTGAGCCACAGCGCCGCTTCTGGCCTTTTTCTATATACGTGGTACTGGGGAATTGAACCCAGGGCTTCACGTATATGAGGCAAGCACTCTTGCCACTAGGCCATATTCCCAGCCCCTGAATAGGATTTTTTGAAAACAGTGTCATCAATACCACTATCACACCCAATGAAATTAACTGTAGTTCTTTTATTTTTTTCTTTTTCAGTTGGTTGTAGGGCTTGAATTCAGGGCCTGGGTGCTGTTCCTGAGCTTTTTGCTTAAGGCTAGTACTCTACCACTTGAGCCACAGCTTCACTTCCAGTTTTTGAGTGATTAATTGTAGATAAGAATATCATGGGAGCTTTTTTGCCCATGCTGGATTTGAACCATGATCGTCAGCTCTTGGCTTCCTGAGTAGCTAGGATTGCAGGTATGAGCCACCAATGCCTGGTTACGGTAATTCTTTAATATCTTCTGGTGCCCAGTTCACACTAACATTTCTTAGTTATCTCAAAGATGCCTTTCACAGTTGGTCCCAGTTAAGAAATAGGATCCATTCATTGCCTCTGTGTGTGTTGTATGTTTGTGCACACCTATGTATGTGTGAGTGTGTGTGCAGGTACTGAGACTGGGGCTTGAACTCAGGGCCTGGGTCCCCTCTCTTAGCTTTTCTTTCTGCTCAAGGCTGGCCCTTTACCACTTCAGGCACAGCTTCACTTCTGGTTCTTTGGTAGTTAGTTGTAGATGGTTTCACAGACTCCTGCCCAGGCTGGCTCTAAACTATGATCTTCAGATCTCAGCCTCCTGCTCAGCCATGCATTATTTGCATAGACCGTTAGGTGTCTTATTGCTTATTTATGTTGTAACAGAACCTTTATCCTTTTATTTCTTTTTCATGCTACTCGTTTGATGAGAGCCTGGGTCATTTGTTCTATAGGACACTACTCTTTCCGATGCTGGTAACTTCTCGCTCTGGTTGATTACTTCCCCATAATGTTTTGATGTTCCTTTTTTTCTCTATTTGGTTTCTGTAAACTTGTAGTTAGATCTACATGGCAATGCTCTTTTTTGGATGAGGGTTTGTACTAGAGTTTGAATTCAGGGTCTCACTCTCTCACTTAGCATTTTTGCTCAAGGCTAGCATTCTGCCACTTGAACCATACCTCTACTTCAGCTTTTTGCTGGTTAATTGGAAATAAGAGTCTCATGGACTTTTCTGCCCAGGCTGGCTTGGAACTGTGATCTTCAGATCTCAGCCTTCTGAGTAGCTAGGATTATATGCATGAGCCACCAGTGCCCTGGCAACAATGCCCTTTGGATGTGGTCCTTGCCAACCTCACAGCCTGATCTCAGGCCACTGGCTGTCCCTAGCTGCCCTCCAGCCAGACATCTCTAAAAATAGATACAACATCTTCCAGTGTGGAATTTCTCATTTCCTTGCTCAACTACTGACTATTCAGCTTTTACTTCCTTAGGAAAGGCGGCATTTCCTGGCCCACACTGGAATCAGATTCCCTTTAAGTCCTCAAAGCACCTTGTAGTTCTGTCCCCGTTTTCACATTTGTCATTTCCTGTCTGCCTTTCTGTTGTAGATCCAAAAAGCATGTGGGCTATATCTGAGTTGGGGAGACCACCTAGCTTTTCCCAAGCGTGAAGTAGGAGCTCATTGTACTACTCATTTCTTATCTACTTATTGCATTGCTTATCTGCTCCCCCATATTTCCACTGCCAAGCTTATTTTTCCTCTCAAATTTCAGCTCCTCTAGTTCCAAAAGGACAATCTAGCTTTCTAGTCAATTGAAGATAAACAGAACTTTTTTTCTTTGTGCCTGTCCTGAGATTTGAATTCAAGGCTTCAGGACTGTCCCTTAGCTTGTTTTGCTCGAGGCTGGCATTCTATCTCTTAAACCACACCTCCACTTCTTGCTTTTTAGTGGTTAATTGGACATAAGAATCTTTTGGACTTTCCTACCCAGGCTGGCTTTGAACCATGATCCTCAGATCTCAGCTTCCTTAATAGCTAGTGTTATAGGCATGAGCCACTAGCATTTAGCAGAATGTAGTTTTTTGGTTTTGATTTTTTTTTTCAATTTTCTTTTTATGATGGTTCTGGGAATTAAGTTCAGGGCCTTGTGCTCTCACTTGACCTTTTCTACTCAAGGCTGACACTCTACCACTTGAATCACACTTTCTACTTCCAGCTTCATGTAGGTTAATTGGAATTTGCCTGCCCAGGCTGTTTTCAAACTGTGATCCTCAAATCTCAGCCTCCTGAGTAGCTAGGATGACAGGTGTGAGCCCTTGGCACTGAGTTTGTGGTTCCCCTGTTCTATGGCTCAGACCTGAGGCTGTGAAGGCTGGGTGAGGACTAACACCCCCACACGGGCTCATGGTGCCCACCCCATCTCCATCTCCATCCCACTTATGGATGCAGGTACCTAGGAAGTGTTGTCTTCCTTACTTGGCCAGAAACTCCATGCAAAGCACCTCAGGAAAATCCACTCCTCACCTCAGACTATTGAGGGTCATGACATCATAGCAAGCTGGGCCACTTCCTACCTCTTCCTTCACTTATAATTGCCTAAATGTCTAAAAATAGGACTGCTTACATTATAAACTAATATGCACTCATCCATGGAAAAAAATAGTGACATGGAACAATGATTATAATATCCTATAATATTAAAAAAAAGCAAGTTAGCCAGGTGCCAGTGGCTCATGCCTATAATCCTAGCTACTCAGGAGGCTGAGATGTAAGAATCACAGTTCAAAGCCAGCCCAGGCAGACAAATTTGAGAGACTCTTATCTCCAATAAACTATTCATAAACAACCAGAAGTGATGCTATAACTCAAGTGGTAGGGTGCTAGCCTTGAGAAGAAGAATCTCAGGGATGGTTCACAGGCCCAGAGTTCAAGCCCCAGGACTGGTGCGCACACGTGTACGCACACACACACACAAATTAAAGACATGGATAAGACCAAGCTGGGCCATAGTGACTCACACCTGTAATTTAGCTGCTCAGGAGGCTGAGATCTGAGAATCATGGTTCCAAGCCAGTCTGGACAGGAAAGCCCATGAGATTCTTATCAATACTAACCACCAAAAAAATAGGAAGTACAGCTGTGGCTCACTCCAGCCTTGAGTGAAAAAGCCAAACAAGAATGCAAGGCCCTAAGTTCAAGCCCCAGTACCAGCACATACATACACACACACAAAAGAAAAACCAGAAAACTGTGACAGATTGAAGAGACTAAGAAGACATAGAGGGGGCTGGGAATATGACCTAGAGGCAAGAGTGATTGCCTCCTATACATGAAGCCTTGGGTTCAATTCCCCAGCACCACATATATAGAAAATGGCCAGAAGTGGCGCTGTGGCTTAAGTGGTAGAGTGCTAGCCTTGAGCAAAAAGAAGCCAGGGACAGTGCTCAGGCCCTGAGTCCAAGGCCCAGGACTGGCAAAAAAAAAAAATGAAGACATAGAGTAGTAAACTGAGGAGAATCTACAGTTTAGCCAATGGCATTATATCACTGTTAGCTTGCTCCTTCCTTCCTTCCTTCCTTCCGCCCTCCCTCCTCCCTCCCTCTCTCTTTCCTTCCCTCCCTCGCTCCCTCCTTCCCTCCTCCCCCTCTGTTCCCCTCTCTGTTCGTTCGTTCATTCGTTCCTTCCTTCCTTCCTTCCTTCCTCCCTCCCTCCCTCCCTCCCCCCCTCCCTCCCTCCCTCCCTTCCTTCCTTCCTTTCTTTCTTCTATGCTGATACTGGGGCTTGAACTCAGGGCCAGGACACTCACTGTCCCTTAGCTTTTTCACTCAAGGCTGGTGTTCTTCCACTTAAGAGTCTCAGACTTTTCTGTCTCTAAAAAATGTCTCCTTGCCAGGCATTGGTGGCATGTTTGTAATGCCAGTTACTGAGGAGGCTGAGATCTGAGGATCACAGTTCAAAGCTAGGCCAGGTAGGAAAGTCAGTGAGACTTGTATCTCTAACTAGCTACGGAAAAGCTGGAAATGGTGTGGTGGCTCAAAAGGGTAGAGCACTAGCCTTGAACACAAAAGCTCAAGGATGGTGCCTAGGTCCTGAATTAATAAAAAAAAAAAAAAAAAAGGTCTCATCTGTAAAACCAAAGCTTCTTGGAAGCACATCAACGCCCTTTACCACCCTGGACTCTTGCATGTTGTTAACGATCTTCATACCTCTACTAGCTTCATTAAAGTTTTAAGCCATTGGGCTTACATTTGCTGTTCATCATTAGCTACAGTTTCTTTTTTGGAGAACATGAATTCTTCTAGAAAATCCATCCATGTCAGGAACTGTCAGTTATTTATCTTCTGTGATTTCAATCTTTTCCTCTGCCCCACCTCAGTCACCACACAATTGCATGCTCAAACCACAGACTCTGTCATTATCAATAACTGTAGCATTCCAGTTTCCTCAACACAAGCATTGCACCACTACCTCTACTACCTCTTTCCACCCCTGTCTCTAATACCCCTGTACCAGCAATCCTCCAACTCTTTGTGCACACGTGCCAATCCTGGAGCTGCACCTTAGATCCTGGACACTGTCCCTGAGCATTTTTGCTCAAGGCCAGCACTCTACTACTTGAAACATAGCCTCACTTCTGGCTTTTTGGCAATTATTTAGAGATAAGAATCTCACAGACTTTCTTTCCTGGGCTGGTTTTGAACCCCAATCCTTATATCTCAGCCTCCTGAGTAGTTAGAATTGTATTTGCACCATTGAAGACCCTCTTCATCTCTTCAGATCTCAGCCTATCTAATTTACAACAAATTACCCATTGTTGCAAACATTTCTTTACATCTAGTTTTTATTTGTACTTTTGTGTGTGTGTGCTGGTACTAGGGCTTGAATTTAGGGTCTGGGCTCTGGTGTCTTAGCTTTTTCATTCAAAGCTAGTGCTCTATCATACCTTCACTTTGGGCTTTTTAGTGGTTATCTGGAGATAAAAGTCTTTCAGATGTTCCTGCCTGGGTGACTTTGGACCACAATGCTGAGATCGCAGCCTCCTGAGTAGCTAGGATGACAGGCATGAGCCACCAATGTCCAGCTGCTTACACTCTCAATTCACTTATCCTCTCCCCTCTATCTTATTTGCTCACCAACTTCAAGCTTGGTTAAACCAAATTATGCCAGCAGATTGTGTGTGTGTGTGTGTGTGTGAGAGAGAGAGAGAGAGAGAGAGAGAGAGAGAGACAGAGAGAGACAGAGACAGAGACAGAGAGACAGAGAGACAGAGAGAGAGGGAGACAGACGCAGAGAGAGAGAGGGAGAGAGAGAGAGAGAGTTGTGAGGCTTGAACACAGGGCCTGGGGCAGTATCCCTGAGCTTTTTGCTCAAAGCTAGTGATCTATTGCTTTGAGCCACAGTGCCACTACCAGTTTTCTGGTAGTTAATTGGACTTTTTTTTTTTGCCTGGGCTGGCTCCAAACTGCGATCCTCAGATCTCGGCCTCCTTAGTAGGTAGGATTATAGGCATAACCTACTTTCTTTTGTTTTGTTTTTTTGCCAGTCATGGGGCTTGAACTCAGGGCCTGAGCACTGACCCTGGCTTATTTTGCTCAAGGCTAGCATTCTACCATTTGAGCCACAGCACCACTTCCGGCCTTTTCTGTTTCTGTGATACCGAGGAATCGAACCCAGGGCTTCATGCATGCTAGGCAAGCACTACCATTGAGCCACATTCCCAGCCTGGCATAACCTACTTTCTAACCAACATGGATGGAGATAATAACTGTGCTGACTGATCTCACTTTGAATTGATAATTACAAATCACAGGTAGGCTTAGCACTTCCAAGTTTGTTTTTTTTTTTTTGGCCAGTCCTGGGCCTTGGACTCAGGGCCTGAGCACTGTCCCTGGCTTCTTCCCGCTCAAGGCTAGCACTCTGCCACTTGAGCCACAGCGCCGCTTCTGGCCGTTTTCTGCATATGTGGTGCTGGGGAATCGAACCTAGGGCCTCGTGTATCCGAGGCAGGCACTCTTGCCACTAGGCTATATCCCCAGCCCTCCAAGTTTTACTCAGTGTACCTTCTAAATTTTATCTTTTACTCTGAAATGATTTCATACCCTGTCTTTCCACAAACAGCAACACCCTCCTCCAGCCCCATCCTCAGCTAGTAATCTTAATTTTTAACATACAGAGAAAAGAGAAGCAACCACAAGAGAACTTCCTCATCTTCCCACTGGTGCTTCTTATCATGTCTATCTACTCTAAGTTCCTTTATTTTAGTGTGTGTGTGTGTGTGTGTGCGCGCCAGTCTTAGGGCTTGGGACTTAGGGCCTGAGCACTGTCCTTGGCTTCTTTTTGCTCAAGGCTAGCACTCTACCTCTTGAGCCACAGTGCCATGTCCAGTCTTTTCTGTTTATGTGGTGTGGAGGAATCGAACCCAGGGCTTCATGCATGTTAGGCAAGTACTCTACTGCTAAGCTACATTCCCAGCCCAGTTCCTTTATTTTTATTTTTTGGGTAGTACTGGGGTTTGAACTCAGGGCTTTGTGCTTCATAGATGTGCTCTCTATTGCTGAGTCACACCTCCAGACCTACTTTTTGCTAGTTTTTTTTTTGTTTGTTTTTTAGATAGTCTTGCTTCCTGCCTAGAGATGTGCATCTGGACCTCCACCTGCTGATTTTAAGCTTTTTGCAGCTGTTCAGGTGACAGGTGCCTCCCACTGTGTCTAGCTTCCCTGCACTGAGATAGAATCTTTTGGACTTTTCTGCTCAGGCTTGCCTAGAACCACAGTTGTCCAATTTCAGCCTCCCATGTAGCTTAGAATGGCAATCACACACTACTGTGCCTGGTTATGGGTTAAGAAGAGGGTTTCCCAAACTTTTGTGCCCAAGCCACCTTTGAATCATGATTCTTCCATTTTCAGCCTCCCAAGTAACTAGAATACAGTCCAGTAACTTCCTAACTCCTCACAAGGCCTGTGAGAACCAAGGAAAAGTGTAGCATAACCCCCCCACACACACACACACCAGCTCCTAGAAACAAAGGGGCTTGTAAAATTTCACTATCTTAGAGTTTACTCTTAGCTTCTATAACTCCATTTTAGTGACTCCATGCTAGAGGGCTGCACCCCACCCGTGAGACTAGTTCCTCATAGTTGGACATTTAAAAACATATGTAGCCCTTGCTCTTCTCTGTATCTAGGTAGCAACCATAGCAAAAAATTGTAAAAATGATCATAGTAGTAGATTATAGAAAAAATCATGGATGTAGTTATAGAAATGCCATGGCGACTGTCAGATTGGTCCACTTATGATTGAGTACTGGCTTGTTTTAGCCTGCTCATGCTTGCTTAGTTGATATTAGGAAAACATGGTAACAATTGTTAAAATAAAGTTGATATTAGGTCAGCCTGACTGTGAAATTCTGCTTCTGTAAATGGCTTGCTTACCCCGTTTGTGACTTGCTCTGACCCCCTGCGCTGTCTCTCTGTGTCTGTGCTACGTGACCATCTGCTGTAGAATGTATAGCCCTGCAGTGGCTCATTGCTGTTCTTTACCGTCCCGGTGGTGGCAAGCAGACGCTGTGCATGGCTAAATAAAAAATAAAGACACCTCTCCCGATTGACTGAGTGCTGGTGACTTTCTTGTCATGGGTGTGAGTCCTGGGTGGCCAAGATATTGCAAGGCCCAACATGATCGAGCCCCCTTGTCTCTCTTTTTGACTTCGTTTTGCTCCCTTCTTCTTTTTTTCCCCCTGGAACTAGGGCTTGAACTCAGGGGCCTTGCAATCCCTCAGTTTGCTTACTGTGAGCTGGCATTCTACCACTTGAACAACATCTCCAGCCCTGTTTTTGAAATTCTCTTTTTTTATTATTTGTTATTAAGTAGTTGTACAGAGGTTACAATTCCATAAATCAGGTTATGAGTACAATGCTTCTTGGACAATGTCACCCTTTCTTTGGTTCTCCCTCATTTTCTCCCTCTCCATCCCTACCTTCAAATTATATAATTCGTTTTTTTACAAAGTGTCCATTGAATACAGGACTGCATTTGCTCATCCTGCCTACCTCTATTCCTGAGCTCCCTTCCCCCACCCCAGTGTGTTTCCATTTTCTGGTATTGGTTTTGATAGACAGTACTTTCTTGTTTAGAGGAGTTACTCCTTTGGATCCCTTCCTTTTATCAGGTTGTGTGTGTGGAAGTGCATTGAGCCTTGTGTATGTTATCACACCTAGTTGTGTTTTAGATCTAGCTTCCACATATGAGCCTGACTTGCTTCATTTAACATTATTTGTTCTAGGTCCATTCATTTCCTGCAAGTGACATGTTATTCCTTCTAATGGATGAGCCAAATTCTTTTGTGTATATGTAACACATTTCATTGATGTACTCATCTGTTGTAGGGCATCTGGGCTGTTTCCATGACTTAGCTATTGTGACTAGTGTAGCAGTGAACATGGATGTGCAAGTGTCTACCATATCGTGACTTGCAATGCTCTGGTAGATTCCCAAGAGTGGTATGGTCAGATCATAGGTGAATTCTACATTTAGTTTTTAGAGCAATCTCCAAACCTTCCAGAGTGGTTGTATTAGATGACATTCCCACCAACAGTGTGGTAGGATTCCTTTTCCTCCACATCCCTGGCAGTATTTGTTACTGTGCAAACTCTCCATGCTGGCCAATCTTACTGGGGTAAGATAGAATCTTAATATTGTTTTGATTTGCATTTCCTTTCTAGCCAGGGATGTTAAGTATTTCCTCTTGTGTTTATTAATCATTCTTACTTCTTCCGAGAAGCCTCTATTTAGCTCTTTTGCCTATTTATTAATTGGTTTTTTTCACTTTTAGAGGGAGTTAGTTTCTTGAGCTCCTTGTATATAGGCCCTGGTCAGATATATATCTGATAAAGATCTTCTTGGTCTCTTGGCTGTCTTTTTAACTTAGTAGCAATGTCCTTTGCTCTGTGGAAACATTTTTGTTTTTTTCCTGCTGGTCCTTGGGCTTGAACTCAAGGCCTAGGTGTTGTCTCTGAGCCTCTTTGTGCTCCAGAATAGCTTATTGGAGATGGGAGTCTCACAGACTTTCCTGCCTGAGCTGGCTTTAAATCATGATCCTCAGATCTCAGCCTCCTGGGTAGCCAGGATTACAGGCGTGAGCCACCAGCGCCTGGCTGTGGAAACTTTTAATTTGTTGTAACCAATTTGTCACATGTCCTATTTTCTGTGTCTTGGAGACTTTTTAAAAAGTTCTTGCCTATACAAATAAATACTAATGTTTCTCCAACTCCATCCTGTAGTAGTTTTAAGGTTTTAGGCCTGATATTAAGTTGATATTGGTGCAAGGTGATAAACAAGGATCCAGTTCTGATTTTCTGTATATAGATGTCCAGCTTTCCCCACACCAGTTATAGAAGAGGCTGTCTTTTTTCCAACATATATTTTGGTTTCTTTTGTCAAATATCAGGTGGCTTGTAAGTATATAGGTTTATTTCTGGGTCTTCTACTCCATTCCATTGGCTGTCAGGCCTGTTTTTATGCCAGTACCAAGCTGCTTTTGTTAGTATAGCTCTGTAGTAAAGTTTGAGATCTGGAATTGTGATACTTCCAACATTATTTTTTTTCCCTCTAAAATTGCTTTAGCTATCCAGGGTTTTCTATGATTTCATATGGATTTTTGTATTGTTTTCTCTGTCTCAGTGAAGAACATCTTTAGGATTTTGATGGGAATTGCACTGAATTTGTAGATTGCTTTTGGCAGTATGATTTTTCATAGTATTAATTCTACCTATCCAGGAACATGGGAGAGCTTTCCACTTCCTGGTGTCATCCAGCCCTGTTTTTTTGTTAGTAGGAGACGAAGCCTCACAGTTTGTCTGGGCTGACTTCCAACCACTTTATCTCAGCTGCTGAGGAGCTTGGACAATACCCATCGATGCTCAGCCCTTCCTCCTTCTTTTGTTTTATTAGAGTCTGAAAATTCTAATTTTCAAAGGTCAATAATTTTTTGGTTCTTTTTTTTGTTGTTGCTATTGGATGTGGGTCTTGAGCTCAAGGCCCGGGTGCTGTCCCTGAGCCTCTTAAGGCTTAAGGCTAGCACTCTATCACTTGAGCCACAGCACTACTTCTGGTTTTTGAATGGTTGATTGGAGATAAGAGTCTCACAGTGACTTTTCTGACCTGGTTGACTTCAAATAATCCTCAGATCTCAGCCTCCAGAGTAGATAGGATTATAGGTGTGAACCTCGGGCCTTGGCTAAAATCTTTTTGGCTCCTTAGTGCAAGGACTTTGCCCCTCTGTTCCTGTAACCCAGAAGCTGCTCTGACTCTGACTCTGTGGCTTCTTCCTCCTCCAAAGTTCCCATCTCAGATGGAAGGCCCCAGAGCGTCATCTATCTGAATCTAAAACCAGACACTTCCACTTTCCTTTTCTATGAAACAAAGATGACAATCATTTCCACTTCCTCATAGGCTTGTTTTGAGAAGTATGGGAGTTTAATATAGACAGAATGCTTCAAACAGAACCTAGCACAGCCAGCCATTACTACAATACTTATCATTATTACATCTGGCATGTTCACTGCAAATGTTTGTAGGGCCCAGAACAGCAGCACAAAGAGATGCTCACGTTTTAGAAATCTAAATCTATATTGAACTATGACCAAGGCCTAGCCCACACTGACATGCACAGCCTGCTCACTAGGGATTGCTCTCACTAATCCAAAGGCTGCCCGAACCAAACTCTCCCCTGCACCAGAACAAGTCCAGCGGTAGCCTAGGCTGCAGAGATAATGTGGACAGAAGCTGGGCCTACATGCCTATAGGGTTGACAGGTCCCCTCGGCATCCGCACACACTCACACCCCTGCAGACCCTCGCCTCCACTTTAGCTCACACACTTCTTCCCTGCCATTCCCACTGGCTCAGTTGGTTACTGAACTTTTAAAAGCTTTATCATATCTGGGTACTGGTGGCTCATGCCTGTAATCCTAGCTACTTGGGAGGCTGAGATTGTTATGCCAAGTCGCAAGAAGACCACCAAGAAGGCCACTGAGACTCAGACGTTCCGAAATGCAAAAGCAAGGCAAGACTTTATTCAAGCAGCTGCAACTCGGGCCTGGTCCTACCCACCGACACAGCGGAGGTTAGGAGGGAGCCCTGAGCTGTGATTACACAGGGCTTATAAAGGCAAAAAACAAAGTTACAGCCATCAGGTGTTCAAACAAGACAAAAAACAAAGTTACAGCAATCAGGTGTTCAAGCAAGCAAGATTAGGACATGGGGACTGGGAATATGGCCTAGTGGCAAGAGTGCTTGCCTCGTATACATGAGGCCCTGGGTTCAATTCCCCAGCACCACATATACAGAAAACGGCCAGAAGTGGCGCTGTGGCTCAAGTGGCAGAGTGCTAGCCTTGAGCAAAAAGAAGCCAGGGACAGTGCTCAGGCCCTGAGTCCAAGGCCCAGGACTGGCAAAAAAAAAAAAAAAAAGATTAGGACATGGGTATAAATCTGATTGGCTCAGGGCTCGAGGCATTCTGGGGGCGTTAGAGTTAAGCATTCCCAGGCGGTTAGAGTTCTTGACCGGCTGGGCCCTAATAAGCTTGCCCTGGGTTTGCTCATAGTTTAAACAGACAACAAAACGGGGGCTGCCTGAAAATGGGGTTTACTTTAACTCTTCAAGATCTAAGGAGCCAGGTTTGAAGCTAGTTCAGGCAAAAATGTCCAGGAGGCTCTGATCTACTATTAACCAGCAAGAAACCAGAAGAGGATGGCTCAAGTGGTAGAGCACCAGCCTTAAGTGAAAAAGCCAAGTGAGAGTATGAGGACCTGAGTTCAAGCCCTAGTGCCAGCACACACAAAATGTGTCCCCCCCCCAATGGTCAGTTGTTGGCGGTCATGCTTGTAATTCCAGTTACTCAGGAGGCTGAGATCTGAGAATCACAGTTCAAGGAAAGTCCATGAGATGCTTATCTCCAGTTAACCACCCAAAGCCAGAAGTGGAGCTGTGGCTCAAGTGGTAGAGTTCTAGCCTTAAGCAAAAAAGCTCAGGGATGGGCTGGGGATATAGCCTAGTGGCAAGAGTGCCTGCCTCGGATACACGAGGCCCTAGGTTCGATTCCCCAGCACCACATATACAGAAAAACGGCCAGAAGCGGCGCTGGGGCTCAAGTGGCAGAGTGCTAGCCTTGAGCGGGAAGAAGCCAGGGACAGTGCTCAGGCCCTGAGTCCAAGGCCCAGGACTGGCCAAAAAAAAAAAAAAAAAAAAAAAGCTCAGGGACAGTACCCAGGCCCTGAGTCCAAGCCCCAGGATGGCACCAAAATAACAGTAATAATATAAATAAATACAGACTGTCACCAGGGCAGAATTTGGGAGTGGGGCTTTGTGTTTTAGTATTTGTGGTATGTGGGGCCTTCGACATCCTTCTTATATACTGGGTGATCCTTGAAACTGCATCAGCATCACTTAGGAGAGTGACCGGATCAGATACCCAAATATGCTCACAGCCGTAGTTTCCTCTGCATTACTAACCAAGATGCTTTTGGTTACACATGTTTTTAAAAGAGAGGGTGGTTTTCTTTTTTCTTTTCTTTCCCCATTTCCTATCTCCTCCTCCCCACTCCCATTCCCCCATGTGATGGAGCTCAAGAATGTCTTCACAGTTCCAACCAAGGTCACTGAACTCTTCTCTTTAATCTTACTGACCACAGGAATGAAAGAATATCTGGGACAACAAGAAATAAACTCTGGGGCTGGGAATATGGCCTAGTGGTAAAGTGCTCGCCTCATATACATGAAGCCCTGGGTTCGATTCCTCAGCACCACATATATGGAAAAAGCCAGAAGTGGTGCTGTGGTTCAAATGGTAGAGTGCTAGCCTTGAGCAAAAAAAAGAAGCCAGGGACAGTGCTCAGGCCCTGAGTTCAAGCCCCAGGACTGGCAAAAAAAAACAAAAAAACCAAAACCAAAAACAACAACAACAAAGGAATAAACTCTGGAGCCTAACTCCAGCACATCAGAAAACAAGTAGATCCAAAGCCATCAGCTAATCTGATCATCCAGAGTCCCCATCCCTGCACCCCCCACCCCGGGCCATGAAGACTGTGCTTCTTTCCAAGATAACCCAAGCAGTCCTTATTAATAACCTATTTCCTCCCCCCCCCCCCAAACTCTTGACATTGATAGAGAAGTTCCTGCCATTGCTCTTGGAGTGCAGAACCCTTCTGCCCTTCTGGCTCAGCAGCTGACAAAGCTCACTAAAGGGACAGTCCTGTCGCATACAATGTCTATTTCGTGTTGCAGCTCAGTGCCAGGCAACACCTGCCAGTGTTGCAGCTCCATTGCCAGCCCTGCTGTAGCCTCTTTGGATTCTCAGTAATTTAATGAATGAAGCCAGGAGACTGGAGGGTGAGTGTGAAGAACTTTATTCAGAAGGGAAGTCTCTTGCTGCTGCCTCTACCCTTATCTGTCCCGAGGTGGTCTCTCTTGCCTTGTTTGTGTTTGCTGCATTGCTGAGTCTAGGCATTCTTATACTCTGGGCTCTGGTTGGTTGCTGCTATTATAATTAGGTGTTTTAGAAGGTAACACTTTATTGGTCAGGTCCCACAACACTGTGATTGGTTGTTAATTCCTTCTCAGGTTACTTTTGCAAATCCTCTCCCCAGGGTCATGGGAAAGTTTTCCAAGGAACAGAAGAGAGAGCCTGAGACAATGTCTCTTTTGCATTTGGTTTCAGTTTGCTAGGCCAAGATGCTGTCCAATGGGCCTAGATCCTAACTAATTTCATCTTTCAATGGTGTTATTTATAAATAGGCATGGAGGGGGCTGGGAATATGGCCTAGTGGCAAGAGTGCTTGCCTCATATACATGAAGCTCTGGGTTCGATTCCCCAGCACCACATATATAGAAAATGGCCAGAAGTGGTGCTGTGGCTCAAGTGGCAGAGTGCTAGCCTTGAGCAAAAGAGAAGCCAGCCACAGTGCTCAGGCCCTGAGTCCAAGGCCAGGACTGGCAAAAAACAAAAAACAAATAAATAAATAAATAAATAAATAGGCATGGAGTTCAGGGGACCAAAGAGAAAGACTGTTGGGGAAAGGACAAAGGCTTTGAAAGTACTGACACTTTAGCCAAATGTAGGAATCCTCTGATGGGTACAACAAGATTCTCTCTCTCTGTCTCTGTCTCTGTCTGACTCTCTGTCTCTCTGTGCCTCTCTGTCTCTGTCTCTCTCTGTCTCTCTGTGTCTGTCTCTGTCTCTGTCTCTGTCTTTCTCTCTCTCTCTCTCTTTCTCTCTCTCATGTCAGTACTAGAGCTTGAACTCATGACTTGGACACTGTCCCAAAGCTTTTTTGCTCGAGACTCCAACTCTACAACTTGAGCCACAGCTCCACTTTCAGCTTTTTACTGGCAAATTAGGGACAAGAGTTTCACAGACTTTTCTACCCTGGCTGGCTTCAAACTTTGGTCCTCAGATCTGTCCCTTGCGTCACTAAGAGTCCAGGTGTGAGGCACCTGCTCAAGATCTCTTGATTCCACCCATTTGGGGAGTTTCCTGTGGCCCTTTTAGCCCCACAAAGGACATTTGTGGCACTGTTTGGGGCAGGAGTCACAAATGAACTAGACCTACAGAACCTAAGGCAATTGAAGCTCTTCCTTGTTGGCTTTGCATGGCGGGAATTCCTTTTTGTTTGTGTGTTGTGCTTTTCATGAGAAATGACATGTCTATCCCACCTAAAAACCTTTGGGGATGAATTCTTTTTATATTATTATTATTATATTTATTTAGCTGGGCCTGGAGCTTGAACTCAGGGCCTGAGCACTGTCCCTAAGCTTTTTGGCTCAAGGCGAGCACTTCTACCACTTGAGCCTCAGCTCCACTTACAAGGTTGGTTTTGTTGTTGTTGTTTATTTGTTGTTGTTGTTTTTAATATATTTTTGGTGGTTAACTGGAGTCTCATGGTCTTTCCTGCCTGGGCTGGCTTCAAACTACAATCCTCAGATCTAAGCCTTTTGAGTAACTAGGATTACAGATATGAGCCACCAGTGCCTGGCAACTTTTATTATCTTTAAATCGTTTTATAGAGCTGGAACCAGTGACTCCCACCTGTAATCTTTGCCACTCAGGAGGCTGAGATCTGAGGATTGTGGCTCAAAGCAGGAATGTCCGTGAGACTCTTATCTCCAATTAGTCACCAAAGCTGGAAGTGGAGCTGTGGCTCAAGTGGTAGAGTGTCAGCCTTGAGTGAAAAAGCTAAAGGTAAGTAGAGACTCTGTGATCAAGCCCCAGTACCCCCCCCCCAAAAGCAGTTGTATAAAAAGGTTTTAATTGAACATGTTAGTGTACAAATACAATGCATCTTAATCAATGTCACCCCTTTGAAATGGATCTTAACAGACTGGTCTACTTGCAAGCCTTAACAACAAACACGATGATATTTTATTGCAACACGCCTAGCTTATGTGCATGTTAGGAAAAGAGAAGTGGACTTAGAAATGGAATCAGCTTGCATTTGGAGTCATTCTACCGGAAAGCAGGGAAATGGTTTGATAAAATTCCATGTGTGCAGGCATGTATGCAGTTGTGTAAGAGAATCTGAACAGCCAGGAACCAAGTTGATGTATGATGAAAGTCAAAGCCTTCTGGAACAAGGATAGTCACACCCCGCCAGAGGAGAGAAGGTCAAAGAAGACTTAATTAAGGGAGAGAAAGCCAACTAAAGCTTAATTAAAGCCAGCTGCCCTGCCCCATCCTCTGGCAGCTTTCTTCTAGGGAATGAGGGGGAGCAGGGAAACAGAACAGGGTTGAACCCAGACCCTGTGGTTGTGAGTTGACAACAGAAATGGTCTCCTCTAATGAGGCAGGAAAGAACAGGGGAAATGAGGCAGGACAAACAGCAGCCAGGAATTCAGAGGCAAAGCACAAAGCACTTTTCATTTTCGCCTTACACTGGCTGCGATGCTTAGTAAGTGCAGCCCTCACCCTCTGACCCCTGCGTGCTTGCCCAAATAATTAGTGTGTCTGGGAACTAAACAAATTTAAAGAAACATTCTGGGAAACACAAAACATGTTTAAGGGGGAAAACCTTGTCCTGAGGATGGACAGGTGTCTTGGCAGAAGCAGGTGATAAAATCCACCTTTGTTCAGAGGAATGTCAAAATAGTAATGATTTAAGGAGGGGAGGGCACAGAAATGGAGGGACAAGCCTGGCACTGGTGGCTCATGCCAGTAATCCTTGCTACTTAGGAGGCTGAGATCTGAGGATCACAGTTCAAAGCCAGCCTTCTCAGGAAAGTCCTTAAGAATCTTATCTCCAATTAACTTTTTTTAGAAAAAGCCAAAAGTTGAGCTGCAGCTCAGGTGTTAAATCGCTAAACTTGAGCAAAAGAAGCTCAAGGACAGCACCCAGGCCCTGTGTTCAAGCCCCAGAGCTGGCACCAGAAAAAAAAATTTTTTTAAATGGAGGGACAAAGGGTAAACAAATGCAGCAGTGATATGCAGTAGATACTACGTTGAAAATGAACTATACGGAAGGGGTGTGGGGAAAGAGGAACCCTTCTCCATTGTTGGTGGGAGTGCAAATTAGTACAACAACTTTGGAGAACAGTATGGAGGTTTCTCAAAAACCTCAATATAGACCTACCCTATGACCCAGCCATACCACTCCTAGGCATCTAATCCTGAACAGCAAGTCCCAAGATATCAAAAAAACATTTGTACTTCCATGTTTATCGCAGCACAATTCACAATAGCCAAAATATGGAAACAACCCAGATGCCCCTCCACAGATGAATGGATCCAAAAAATATGGAACCCATACACAATGGAATACTACATAACGATTAGGAATGGTGAAATATTGTTATTTGCAGGGAAATGGTCAGAACTTGAACAAATAATATTGAGCGAGACAAGCCTAGAACACAGAAAACAAAGGGGCCTGATCTCCCTGATATACAACTGTTAAGAAAGGGTGATGGAGAGACAGTAGAGACCAGGTCAGTGAAACCAAAAACTGCTTGTCAAATGGTATTTCTCACAGGATTGGGACAGCAACCCAACAGTATGTAACTAAAACCAAACAACTACTCAACATATAAAGGTCAAAAATTGACCTCTCAGTGGAATACACTAGCTCAAAAGCTATGTATGTACGTTCATATAAGACTACTGTTGACATATTGTCTAATACCAACATTACATTTAAAGCCCTAGGCGAATTTTCTTGGGCTTGGCCACATGGATACTGTATATGTTCTTGATACATTGTGTATTGTGTATATGTCTACCTGACCTAGGGAAGGGAAAGAAAAACAGGGTGTAAGATATCACAAGAAGGACTGGGGATATGGCCTAGTGGCAAGAGTGTTTGCCTCATATACATGAAGCCCTGGGTTCAATTCCCCAGCACCACATATACAGAAAATGGCCAGAAGTGGCGCTGTGGCTCAAGTGGCAGAGTGCTAGCCTTGAGCAAAAAGAAGCCAGGGACAGTGCTCAGGCCCTGAGTCCAAGCCCCAGGACTGCCAACAAAAAACAAAACAAAAAACAAAGATATCACAAGAAATGTACACACTGCCCTACTATGTAACTGTACCCTTTTGCACAACAACTTGTCAAAAAATTTGTGTTCAATTAATAAATAAATTAAATTTAAAAAAAGAAATTAGATACCCTTCCTTGTCACTTAAATCAAAGCTATGTAACAGAAATTAAATAATACTAAACTTAAAAAAAAGAAAATGAACTATACAACTTGTTGGCAGAACAAGAGGGGAAAACTGGGAGAGCAAAGGGGTGACATTGGCAAAAAATAAATATACTCATTACCTGACTTACAAAACAATAACACCTCTGTATATTGACTTAATAATAATAACATTTTCTTGCCAGTCCTGGGGCTTGAACTCAGGGCCTGAGCACTGTCCCTGAGTTTCTTTTAGTCAAGGCTAGCACTCTACCATTTGAGCCACAGTGCCACTTCCAGCTTTTTCTGTTTATATGGTACTGAGGAATTGAACCCAGGGCTTCATGCATGCTAAGCAAGTACTCTACCACTAAGCCACATTCCCAGCCCAACACAATTTTTAAAAAACATTAATTATTTAAGTTTGTTTAGCAGGTGAGTCTTGAAGTCTCTCTGTCCAATTGATAAAAATGTAATAGCAAGAGTAATTAAATGTACTAGATGTTAAAACAAGAGAAAACATTAACCCTAAGGTAAATTTGAGCCAAACCCCAACCAACATTTTTTTTACCATATATAACCAGGATGCTAAATACCTACTGCACCTGTTATCAAATGCACCCACACCCATGACTGTATACTGTCTTTCCATCTTTCTTTTGCTTTCCTTCACTAATACTTTTTTAGTCTCTACCTCCACGTACCCTCAAATTCTTTTTGTGACAATGTCTAGAACTTGGTACCCAGTCAGGCCCTGGTGGTTCATACCTATAATCCTAGCCATTCAGGAGGCTAAGATCTGAGGATTGAGGTTCAAAGACAGCCTGGGCAGAAAACCAGTTACCACCAAAAAGCCAGAAGTGGGGCTGGGAATATGGCCTAGTGGCAAGAGTGTTTGCCTTGTATACATGAAGCCCTGGGTTCAATTCCCTAGCACCACATATATAGAAAATGGCCAGAAGTGGCGCTGTGGCTCAAGTGGTAGAGTGCTAGCCTTGAGCAAAAAGAAGCCAGGGACAGTGCTCAGGCCCTGAGTCCAAGGCCCAGGACTGGCGCAAAAAAAAAAAAAAAAAAAAAAGCCAGAAGTGGAGCTGTGCTTCAACTGGTAGAGGCCTAGCATTGACGGGGGGGAAAAAGCTCAGGAACAGTGCCCAAGCCCTGAATTCTAGCACCAGGATCAGGAGGGGGGTGAGGGAGGAAGAAAAAGGTTGAGATTAGAGGTATGACTCAGGAGGTAGAGTACCAGCCAATGAGTCAAAGTGTCTGATACTGACTTCAAGTCCTGGTCTTAGGCAAGAAAGGAAGGAAGGAAAAAAAGACAGTCAGGAAGGAAGGAAAGGAGGGAGAGAGGAAGGGAGGGAAGGAGGGAGGGAGGGAGGGAGGGAGAGAGGGAGGGAAGAAGGAAGGAAGGAAGGAAGGAAGAAAGGAAGGAAGGAAGGCAGAGAAATAGCCTTCAAATAGCCTTCAAATCTCTAGGGTAAGAAGGAAGTGCAGGATTTCAAAGCCATCCTAGCAGGTCTCATCAAAATGGACCCCTAGAAGCCCTAGGTACACTGCAAGTGGGGAAACAACGACTTGACGTCCTGGTAGATACTGGAGTGAGTTATTTGGTTCTGAATTCTAAAGTAAGGTCACTGAGTGACACCATTGTGGCTATAGTAAGGAAAACAGGACAGATGCAACCATGACCTAAGGTCTGGACTGAGGGTGCAAATTAGGAGAACAGAGTTTGAGACTTTACTTTCTGTACAGGCCAGATTGTCTCATTCCTCTTTGGAGAGAAAATTTGCTGAGAAAGTTAATGTTCAAATAAGCTTTTACCTGGAAAGCAACAGCTTCCCCTATAGGTACCTCCTGGGAATGCCCTCTGTCTCCAACACTACTTGAAAGCCAAGAGACTGAAATGGGTTTAGTACCACCAAAGTCTATAAAACATAAGTAAAGCTGTATGGGATGGTGAGATACCTGGATGAGGTGTTTTGGTGGACATCATAAAATGCTATTAAAAGAAGAGGTGAGGGCTTGGAATGTGGCTCAGTGGTAGAGTTCTTGCCTAGCATGCATGAAGCCCCAGGTTCGATTCCTCAGCACCACACACACAGAAAAATATGGTAATGGTGCTGTGGCTCAAGTGGTAGAGTGCTAGCCTTGAGCAAAAAAGAAGCCATGGACTGTGTTCAGGCCCTGAGTTCAAGCCCCCAGACTGGCAAAAAAAAAGAAAGAAGGAGAAGAAGGAGAGAGAGGAGGAAGAGGAGGAAGAAGGAGAAGAAGGAGGAAGAGGAGGAAGAAGAGTGGAGAGGAGGAGGGAGAGGAGGAGGGCGAGGAGGAGGAAGAGAGGAGAGGAGGAAAAGGAGGAGGGGAAGGGGAAGGGAGAGGGGGAGGGGGAGGAGGAGGAAGAAAAGAGGAAGCCAGGAGCTAATGGCTCACGCTTGTAATCCTTAGCTACTCAGGTGCCTGAGATCTGAGTATCAGGATTCAAAGCCAGCCCATGGAAGAAAAGTATGTGAGAAGCATATCTCCAATTAACCACTAAAGAGCCAGAAGTAAAGCTTCGGCTCGGTTAGTATAGCTCCAGCCTGGAGTGAAAAAGCTGAAGGACAGTACCTTGGCCCTGGGTTCAAGCCCCAGTACCAGCACACACACACAACAAAATTTTTAAATAAAATAGACAGACAGACAGACAGACAAGAAGGGTGACTTACCCTAAAAAGAAACAATACCTTTTAAGAAAAGAGGACATGAGGGGCTGGGGATATAGCCTAGTGGCAAGAGTGCCTGCCTCGGATACACGAGGCCCTAGGTTCGATTCCCCAGCACCACATATACAGAAAACGGCCAGAAGCGGTGCTGTGGCTCAAGTGGCAGAGTGCTAGCCTTGAGCGGGAAGAAGCCAGGGACAGTGCTTAGGCCCTGAGTCCAAGGCCCAAGACTGGCCAAAAAAAAAAAAGAAAAAAAGAAAAGAGGACATGAAAAGATTTCAGCCAATTTTTACCCAAGTTTTGGAACCCAGACTGATGAAGACTTACCAATCTCCCTATAATATACTTGTATTAAAAAGCCATACACTAAAGAGTATAGTAAAGATTTGAGGAGCATAAACGAAATAATTCAGGGGATCCACACAACTATGCCTCGCCTCCATCCCACAAGGGCTGTACTGCCTTCAGAGATAATTGCCGAAGCAGGTCCTCATTTTGCCTGGCAAAATTAATAAACTTTTATTTCCCATTCTCCAAAACCCTGCTGTCATCAATTGTGAATTGGCACTACGTTCAGGGAACCAAATTTCCTGTAACGGGCTTGTCAGAAAAAGAGACTATCTGGTCCCATCCCAAATCTGAATCAGATCTTCAGTCTAACAAGATTCCCAAGAAAGCTGTATGCAGCCAGATTTTGGTAGTGTTCACTTGTCTAACATATGTGGGACCCTGGGCTACACAAGACTTTTTGCAGGTCCAAGAGCCACCAAGTTTTTAATTAATTAAACTATAGAGTCAATCATGTTGGAACACACTTGTGGTCCCAGTTTCTTGGGAAGCTGAGGCAGGAAGATTATTTGCACTAAGGAGTTCAAGACCAACCTGGATAGCATAATAAGATCTTGGGATGCTGAGATCTGAGGGCCCTGATTTGAAGCTAGCCCAAGTAGAAAGGTCTTTGAGACTCTATTTCCAACTAGCTAGCAAAAAATGCCACCTGGCATCCTGGCTGGTAGGGCACCAGCTATGAGCAAAAAAGCTGAAGCTGAGTTGGGAGCTAGCTACCCAGGAGGCTAAGATCGAAGGATCAAAGTTCAAAGCCAGCCCAGGCAGGACAATCTGTGGCTTTTATCTCCAATTAAGCTAGAAATGGAGCTATGGCTCAAGTAGTAGAGTGCTAACCTAAACCCAGGCCCTGAGTACAAGCCTCAGAACCAGCACAAAAATACAAAACAAAACGAAAACTGAGCAAGACTACAAAAACGTACTGCCAGGTGCCAATGGCTCGCTCTTATAATCCTAGCTACTCATGAGGCCAAGATCTGACCATTATACTGGGCAAGACTATTTGTGAGACTCTTGTCTCCAATTAGTTATCAAAAAAATCTGGGGCTGGGGATATAGCCTAGTGGCAAGAGTGCCTGCCTCGGATACACGAGGCCCTAGGTTCGATTCCCCAGCACCACATATACAGAAAACGGCCAGAAGCGGCGCTGTGGCTCAAGTGGCAGAGTGCTAGCCTTGAGCGGGAAGAAGCCAGGGACAGTGCTCAGGCCCTGAGTCCAAGGCCCAGGACTGGCCAAAAAAAAAAAAAATCTAAAGTGGGGGGCTGGAAATATGGCCTAGTGGCAAGAGTGCTTGCCTTGTATACATGAAGCCCTAGGTTCAATTCCTCAGCACCACATATATAGAAAAGCCAGAAGTGGCACTGTGGCTCAAGTTGGCAGAGTGCTAGCCTTGAGCAAAAAGAAGCCAGGGACAGTGCTCAGGCCCTGAGTTCAAGCCCCAGGACTGGCAAAAAAAAATAAAAATAAAAAAATAAACAACCCTAACGTGGAGTTGTGGCTCAAGCATTAGAGTGCTAGCCTTAGGCAAAAAGCTAAGGGATTGTGCCAGGCCCTGAGTTCAAAGCCCAGTACTGGCACACATAGACAGATCCAAATACTCACTATTCCATCACCCTGTTTATTTCCTTCACATAATTCAGCATAATCCCTAACTTCTAACTTATTGCCTGACTTTCCAAACTAGAATATCACCTGCAGGGAGGATCCTCTTCTTCAAGTTTAGCACTGTGTTCCCTGTATCCAGAACGGGGCTGTTGAGAAAAGATGCTCCATAGTCAAACTCACTGTGTCTACCATGACTTCCATTGTAACATTGTTACTTCGTGTAACTCTGAGAAAAAAATGCTGCCACTTCAACTATAATATCCCCACCCCACACACACCCTTTTTGGTTTTATTGGAGATAGGGTTTTGCTCTGTTGCCAGGCACTTGCTGTGCAGTTCAGGCTTGTCCTGGATTTGAGAGCCTCCTGCCTCAGCTCCAGAATGTTTGGATTATAGGCATGCACAGGGAGCCCTGGCATGATTCATTCTTAGCACTTAAAATTTTTATGCCAATTAAAAGCTCTTTCAAAAAAATGTTTTAAAAAGCTCTTTCAAGGTCTCTAGAGGTGGCTGAAGTGGTAGAACGCCTGCTTAGCAAACATAAGCCCTTCATCCAAATCCTAATATCACCACCACCATCCCTGAAAAACATATAAGCTCTTTAAGATCTCTTTGAACACAGGGCCTGGGCACTGTCTCTGAGCTTTTGTGCATAAGGCTAGTTCTCTACCATTTGAGCCACACTTCCACTTCCGGTTTTCTGGTGGTTAATTGGAGATGAGTCTTATAGACTTTCCTGCCCAAGGTGGCTTTGAATCATGATCCTCAGATCTCAGCCTACTGAATAGCCAGAATTACAGACATCAGCCACCACTGCCTGGCTGCATTTTATCTTTTTAGAGTACTTTTAGATTCAGAGTAGAACTGATCAGAAAGTACATGCAGAGTTCCTATATAGCCTACATGCCACTTTGCCCATTATCAACTTCCTGTTCTACTGTAGAACATATGCAACAGTCAGCCTATATTTAGATCATAACAGTCAAAGTTCATAGTTTACCTTAGAGCTGACTCTTGGTGTTGTAAATTCTATGGGCTTGGATCAATAATGACATCTGTCCACCAATATAGTATTATCCAGAGCAATTTCAGTTCCCTAAAAAAGTCTTCTCTATGTCAAACCCTTGTACTAGCACAAAAAAAGAAAAAGAAAGAAAGAGAGAAGGGAGATGGGAAAGAGGGAAGGAAGGAAGGAGGGTAATGGTGGGTCATGCCTGTAATCCTAGCTACTCAGAAGGCTGAGATCTGAGGATCACAGTTCAAAGCCAGCCAGGAAGATAAAACCATAATCCTCTTAGCTCTGCTTAGCCCACAAAAAGCCAGAAATGAGGACAAACTCAAGGGGTAGAATGCCAAGAATGAAGGAAAATGCCCAGTCAGAGTATGAGGCCCTAAGTTCAAGCCCTAGTATTAGGGCACAAGCACACAAGCATGTGCATGTGCATACACACACACACACACACACACACACACACACACACACACTATGTTTAGATATCCATCCTTCCTTCTGCCCATGATGATTCCTGGCAATCTTTTTTTTTTTTTTTGGCCAGTCCTGGGCCTTGGACTCAGGGCCTGAGCACTGTCCCTGGCTTCTTCCCGCTCAAGGCTAGCACTCTGCCGCTTGAGCCACAGCGCCGCTTCTGGCCGTTTTCTGCATATGTGGTGCTGGGGAATCGAACCTAGGGCCTCGTGTATCCGAGGCAGGCACTCTTGCCACTAGGCTATATCCCCAGCCCGATTCCTGGCAATCTTGACCATTATAGTTTCAATAGGTGAAATCATATAGTAATAAACATTTCCCATGGGCTTCTTTCACTGAGTTATGTATTGAAGGTCCCCTCCATGTCTTTTCATGACTTGATAACTCATTTCTTCCTAGAATTGAGCAATGTTTTCTGTGTGCCAATACTGGAGTTTGAACTCAAGGGCTTCCCATTCTTGCTTATTTTTTTTTCAAAAGCTCAGGGCTGGTACTCTACCACTTGAACCACACATCTACTTCCAGCTTCTTTCTGGCTAATTGGAGATAAGAGTCTCTTGGATTTGTCTGCCAGGGCTGGCTTTGAACCACGATACTTAGATCTCAGCTGCTTGAGCAGCTAGGATTATAGGCATGAGACACCAGCATCCATTTTGTGTTTACTTTTTGGTTTGAAAAGTGGTCTCACTGCATGTCCCAGACTTGCTTAAAACTTCTGATCCTCCTGCCTTAGCCTCCCTACTACTGGAATCAGGGTGTACAACAAGGAGTTATCTTTTCATATACCAATCACTTGCTGTATGAAGCATCCATTCAAGTATTTTATCTATGTATTTGTTTATGTGTATGTTTGTTTAGAGATAAAGTCTCACTAGACTGCCCAGGCTGTCCTTGAACTCACAATCCTCCTGATGCTGCCTCCTGAGTACTGGGATTATAGCTGCGTACCACCATGGGTCTTTTGCATATTCTCAGATCAAGTCATTTGTTTTTCTTATAGTTGAATTTTAAGAGTTCTTTGCATATTTTTTTTTGCCAGTTCTAGGCCATGAACTCAGGGCCTGAGCACTGTCCCTGGCTTCTTTTTTTTTTTTGCTCAAGGCTAGCATTCTGCCACTTGAGCCACAGTGCCACTTCTGGCCATTTTCTGTATATGTGGTGCTGAGGAATCGAACCCAGGGCCTCATGTATACGAGGCAAGCACTCTTGCCACTAGGCCATATTCCCAGCCCCTCTGCATATTTTGATAACCATCTTCTATCAACTATATGTTTTGTGAATATTTTCTCTCAGTCTGTGGTTTGTCTTTGCATTCTTTTCTTTTTTTCTCTTTTTTGGCCAGTCCTGGGCCTTGAACTCAGGGCCTGAGCACTGTCCCTGGCTTCTCTTTGCTCAAGGCTAGCACTCTGCCACTTGAGCCACAGCACCACTTCTGGCCATTTTCTATATATGTGGTGCCAAGGAATCGAACCCAGGGCTTCATGTATATGAGGCAAGCACTCTTGCCACTAGGCCATATTCCCAGCCCTGCATTCTTTTCTTTAAAAAAATATTGAGGGAGGTAGGAGGTGGGTCCTCACACCTGTAACCCCAGAAACTTGGGAGGCAGAGATTCAGAAGGCCTTGGTTAAAAACCAGCCTGGGAAAAAAGTTAGCAAGACCCCATTTCAACACAAAAAAGCTGGGTATGGTAGCACCCAATGTTATCCCGGCTGTGCAGGAAGCTTAAAGAAGGTTCTATTCTATGCCAGTCCTAGCCAAGAAAAAAAAAGTGAGACCCTAGCCAAGTGCCAGTGGCTTACACCTGTAATCCCACCTACTCAGGAGGCTAAGACCTGAGGATCATGGTTCAAAGCCAGCCTGGGCAGAAAAGTCTGTGAGACTCTATCTCCAATAAACCACTCAGAAAACCAGAACTGGTGCTTTGGCTCAAATGGTAGGGTGCTCGCCTTAAGCTGAAGAGCTCAGGAACAGTGCCCAGGCCCAGAGTTCAAGCCTCATGACTGATCCAAAAAAAAAAGTGAGACCCTGTTAAAAAAGATAACTAAAGCTAGACACCAGTGGTTCATTCCTGTAATCCTAGCTACTCAGGAGGCTGAGATCTGGGGATCACAGTTTGAAGCTTGCCCAAGCAGAAAAGTCAATGGGACTCTTATTCTCCAGTTATCCACCAAAAATCTGGAAGCAGAAATTTGGCTCAAGTGGTAGAACACCAGCCTTGAGCAAAAGAGCTAAGGCACAATGCCCAGGCCCAGAGTACTGGCACAAAACAAAACTTTTTTTTTTTTAAAGATCTAATATCTGTGCCTATATCTTCTCTCTCTCTCTCTCTCTCTCTCTCTCTCTCTCTCTCTCTCTCTCTCTCTCTGAATGCCCACTTGCTCTGCACCACTTGTTGTGGTACCTTTGCTCTTTGGTCCAGGATTAGTTGACTGTACTTGTGTGGGTCTATTTCTGGATTCTATTCTCTATAAATAATCTGTTTGTCAGTATCATAATGTTTTGTTCACTGTTGCTTCATCATAAGTCAGTAGTGTCAGTGCTCTAACTTTGTTTTTAGTAATTAACTCTAAGTCTTTTGCCTCTCCATTAACTACAATCTGTCAATACCCACAAAACAATTAGTTGAATGTTAATGACAATAGCATTAAACATACAGATCGAGCTGTGTGCACTGCTCCTGGAGCTTGAACTCAGGGTCTGGGTGCTGTTACTGAGCTTTGTTTGCTCAAGGCTAGAACTGTACCACTTGAGCCATACCTCCACTTCCAGCTTTTCGGTGGTTAACTGAAGATAAGAGTCTCACAGACTTTTCTGCCCCGGCTGGCTTCAAACTTTGGTCCCCAGATCTCAGCCTCCTGAGTAGATGGGTAGGATTATAAGTGTGAGCCAACAGTGCCCTTCATTTCTTTATTTTTTAATTAATTAAATTTTGTTGACAGGTGTGCAAAAGGGGTACAGTTACATAATAGGGCAGTGAGTACATTTCTTATGATATCTTTTTTTATCTTTTTTTTTATCTCTTTTTTTTTTTTTTTTGCCACTCCTGGGCTTTGGACTCAGGGCCTGAGCACTGTCCCTGGCTTGTTTTTTTTGCTCAAGGCTAGGACTCTGCCACTTGAGCCACAGCGCCACTTCTGGCCATTTTCTGTATATGTGGTGCTGGGGAATTGAACCTAGGACCTCCTGTATACAAGGCGAGCACTCTTGCTACTAGGCCATATCCCCAGCCCCATCTTATGATATCTTATACCCTCGTTTTCTTTCCCTTCCCTAGATCAGGTAGGCATATATACAATACCCAGTATACCAAAATCATATACAGTAGCCACGTAGCATACGCCAAAGGAAATTCACCTAAAACATTAAATATAACGTCAACAATAGAGTTTGCTTATCCTTGTCTTATATGATCATACATACATAGCTGTTGAGCTACTGTGATCCACTGAGAGGTCTATTTTAGACCTTTTTATATTTAGTAGTTGTTTGGTTTTAGATATATAATGTAAGGTTGCTGACCCAAACCTGTGGAAATACCATTTGACAAGAAGATTTTTGTTTCACAGACCTGGTCTCTACTGTCCCCCCACTCCCCCCACCTTAACAGTCATATATCAAGGAGATCATGCCCCTTTGTTCCCTGTGTTCTAGGCTTGTCTCCCTCAACATTATTTGTTCAAGTTCTGACCATTTCCCTGTGAATACCAATATTTTATCATTTCTAATCTCTATGTAGTATTCCATTGTGTGTAGGTACCACATTCTTTTTTTTTTTTTTTTTTGCCAGTCCTGGGCCTTGGACTCAGGGCCTGAGCACTGTCCCTGGCTTCTTTTTGCTCAAGGCTAGCACTCTGCCACTTGAGTCACAGCGCCACTTCTGGCCATTTTCTGTATATGTGGTGTTGGGGAATCGAACCCAGGGCTTCATGTATACGAAGCAAGCGCTCTTGCCACTAGGCTATATCCCCAGTCCCAGGTACCACATTTTTTGGATCCATTCATCTGTAGAGGGGCATCTGGATTGTTTCCATATTTTGGCTATTGTGAATTGTGCAGCAATAAACGTGGATGTGCAGATATGTCTTTTTGATATCCTGAGACCTGTTGTTTGGGATAGATGCCTAGGAGTGGTATGGCTGGGTCATAGGGTAGGTCTATGTTGAGCTTTTTGAGGAACCTCCGTACTGTTCTCCAAAGTGGTTGTACTGATTTGTACTCTCACCAACAGTGGAGAAGGGTTCCTCTTTCCCCGAATCCCCTCCAGCATTTGTTGTTGCCTGAGTTCAGAGTATAGGCCATTATAACTGGAGTGAGGTGGTATCTCAGGGTTGTTTTTATTTGCATTTCCTTTACTGCCAAGGATGTTGAACATTTCCTCATATGTTTCTTTGCCATTTTTAGCTCTTCTCCTGTGAAGTCTCTCTTTAGCTCCTTTGCCCATTTAATAATTGGTTTACTGGGCTTGGAGGGGGTTAGTTTTTTGAGTTCTCTGTAGATGATGGATATTAGGCCTTTGTCTGTTGCTGTGCTGGTGAAGATCCTTTCCCATATGGTTGGCTGTCTTTCTAGTTTGGTGGCTATGTCTTTAGCTGCGCAGAAACTTTTTATTTTGTAGTAGTCCCATTTGTCAAGTCTCTCCCCTATCTGTTGTGCCCCTGGGACTATATTCAGGAAGTTCCTTCCTGTGCCTGTAAGTTCTAGCGTCTTTCCTACTCTGTCCTTCAGTAGTTTCAAAGATTGAGGTCTGATGTTGAGGTCCTTGATCCATTTTGAGTTGATCTTGGTGCATGGTCATAGGTTAGGGTCTACTTTTGAGTTTTCTACATATGGCTGCCCAGGTTTCCCAGCACCAATAGTTGAAGAGGCTATGTTTATTCCATTGTATGTCTTTAGCCTTTTGTCAAATATCAGCTGACTGTAAGAATGCGGCTTTATTTCTGGGTCTTCTATTCTATTCCATTGGTCTTCAGGTCTGTTTTTATACCAATACCAGGCTGGTTTTGTTATGATAGTTCTATAATAGAGCTTGAAATCTGGTATTGTGATACCTCTTGCACAACTTCTTTTGCCTAGAATTGCTTTGGCTATTCTAGGTCTTTTGCTGTTCCATATAAATTTGTGGGTTGCTTTCTCTATTTCAGTGAAGAATGTAGCTGGGATCTTGATGGGGATTGCATTGAATTTGTATAACATTTTGGGCAATATGGCCATTTTCACTATATTGATTCTGCCTACCCATGAGCATGGGAGGTCTTTCCATCTCCTTGTGTCCTCTTTGATTTCCCTTTTTAGATTTTTATAGTTCTCATTAAATAGGCCATTCACGTCTTTAGTTAGGTTGATCCCTAGGTAATTTATTCTTTTTTAGCTATTGTAAGTGGTATTATTTCCATAATTTCCTTTTCTGCTTGTACATTGCTGGTGTACAGAAAAGCTGCTGACTTTTGTGGATTGATTTTGTATCCTGCTACTTTGCCAAAATGGTTTATTAGGTCTAGGAGTTTGGGGACTGAGATTTTGGGTCCTTCAGATATAAGATCATGTCATCTGTGAATAGGGATAGTTTGATTTCTTCTTTGCCAATGTGGATACCTTTGATGCCCTCCTCTTGCCTTATTGTTATGGCTAGGGATTCCAGCACTATGTTGAAAAGAAGTGGGGAGAGTGGGCATCCTTGTCTTCCTGAGTTTAGGGGGAATGGTTTTAGTTTCTCCCCATTTAATATGATATTAGCAGTTGGTCTGCTGTATATGGCTTTTATTGTTTTAAAGAATGTTCCCTCTATTCCTGTTCTCTCCAGGGCATTTAACATGTATGGGTGTTGTATTTTGTCAAAGGCTTTTTGGGCATAGGCTGAGATGATGGTATGGTTCTTGGTCTTAGCTCTGTTAATGTGGTGAATTACGTTTATTGATTTACGGATGTTGAACCATCCTTATGTCTGTGGGATGAAGCCTACTTGATCATGATGTATAATTTTCTTGATAAGTTTCCGGATTCTGTTAGCTAATATTTTGTTGAGGAACTTTGTGTTCATTAGTGATATTGGTCTGTAATTCTCTTTTTTTGTTGTGTCTTTTCCTGGTTTGGGGATGAGTATAATATTAGCTTCATAGAATGAATGAGTTTGGGATTTCTCCCTCTGTTTCTATTTCGCGAAAGAGTTTGAGGAGTATTGGTAATAGCTCCTCACTAAAGGTTTTATAGAATTCATTGGTGAATCCATCCAGGCCTGGGCTTTTCTTTGTTGGGAAGCCATTTTTAGATCTTTGATCTTTACCAAAGTTCTATGGTTTTCTTTTTGCATGTTTTATACTTTTTTTTTTTTTGGTATCTGTGCCAAATTCAGGGCCTCATATTCTTTAGTTTTCCACTTAAGACCGGGGCTTTAGCTGGCGCTAGTGGCTCATGCCTATAATCCTAGCTACTTAGGAGGCTGAGATCCAAAGATGGAGTTCAAAACCTGTCCAAACAGGAAAGTCCTTGAGACTCTTATCTCCAATTAGCCACCAGAAAACTGGAAGTGGTGCTGTGGCTCAAAGTGGTAGATGCTAACCAAAAAAGAACTCAGGGACAACATCCAGGCCTTGGGTTCAAGCCCCATGACTGACCAAAAAAAAAAAAAAAAGACTGGAGCTTTACCACTTAAGCCACAACTCCACTTCTGGCATTTTGTTGGTTAATTAAAGAAAACAGTCTTACCCCAGGCTGGCTTTGAACCATGATCCTCAGATCTCTCCCTCCTGAGTAGCTAGAATAACAGGTGTGCAACACCAATACCTGGCCTTGTACATATTTTGTTTAATCATTTATATCTAGGCACAGACAGATTTATACCTAGGCACAGATCATTGAAACTGTGTTAATGATAGATAACCTACATGATGGTAGTCCCTTAAGGTATTACTGCCTAGTGATATCATAGCCATCTTAGCTTATGCAAGTATACTCTATAATGTACAAAGGCAAAAATCACTTAACAATGCATTTATTAGAATACAATTTTTTTTAACTTAGGACCTCATGCTCACTCGGCTTATTGCTTAGCTGGCACTTTACCACTTGGGCCATATCACCAGTCCTAAGATGGAGCCTCAAAGATCCTTTGGATCTCAGCCTCCTGAATAGGTAGAATTATAGACAGGAACCACCAGTGCCAAGCTTATGTCTCATCTTAAAGTAACACAATACTTCAGAAGGTTAAGATCTAATGATTTTTGGAAACCAGACTGGGCAGACAAGTCCAAGAGACTCGTATCTCCAACTAACATGCAAAAAGCTGAAACTGAAGGTATGGCTCAAGTGGTAAAGCATCAGCCATGAGCAAAAAAAGCTAAGCAAGAGCTCAAGGCTCAACATAATAAATTATACAGATCTCTAGACATTCACACTCAGTGAGACCAAAGGAGGATACTCTCAGGAGAGGAACACAGAGGCGCAATGCCTATGTGCATCTGATCAGACAAAATGATGTTCATCAGAATGAACTCCAGGAAATGGAAACAAGAGGATTTTTTTTCTTTTTGCTGTTTCAGTTTTCTTTTTGCTCTGTTTGTTCATGTATATATATTTGGGAGTATAAGGGGAGGCACAGGAACGGAGGGAGAAAGGGTAAACAAATGCAGCATTGGTCCTCAATGGACACTGTTGAAAATTAATTATACAACTTGCGACTAAGAATGGGAGGAAAAACCAGGAAAGAGCAAGGGAAGAGGTGATGTCTAAAATGAAATGTACTCTTTACCTGACTTATGCAACTGAAACCCCTTTGTACATCATCTTTATAACAGTTTTTTAAAAATTTAAAGAGCTCGAGGCTCTAAGTTCAAGCCCCAATACCAGCACAAAATGAAACAAAACAATATATAAGTGAGGTGCTGGTGGCTCATGCCTGTAATCCTAGCTACTCAGGAAGATATCTGAAGATTTGAGGATATCTGATATCTGAGGATCATGGTTCAAAGCTAGCCTGGCAGGAAAGTCCATAAGATTCTTATCTCCAATTAACAATTTTTAAAAATATTACACCATAAGTGGAGCTACGGCTCAAGTGGTAGAGCACTAGTCTTAAGTAAAAAAGCTCAAGGACAGTGCTCAGTTCCTACATTCAAAGCCCAGCACATACACACACACACACACACACACACACACACAGAGAGAGAGAGAGAGAGAGAGAGAGAGAGAGAGAGAGAGAGAGAGAGAGAGAGAGAACAGGGCTGACTTAGTATCTCTGCTATGTACTGAGGTATGGCCAGGGAGTATAGGGCCATGAGGTTTAGATGGATGGGCTCATTGTTAGATGCCTCTCCATCATCTGCCCCATATTTCTTATTCCTATTAGTTCCCCTAATTTGCCAGCTTGGTGGTTACAATGGAAATAACATTGTTTCCTGTTCTTGAGCAGATTCTGGTTGCCTCAAGTCCTTAGCATGGTCTACCTCCTGTCCATAGTGACTTGCATCAGAGACAGGCACCAAACCTGAACCAAACAAAGAAGAAATTCTTCAGGGCACCTGGGAAAGATACGTCTGTCTCTGGGAAAAGCAACAGAAGAGATTCCCTGGCATTCCATGATGTGGTATCAAGACTTGAGGGCTGGAATGGATGCAGTGAGCCCTGTCATCTGAAGGAGGGTCCAGTGCTAAGGACACAGCTCACACCTACCCCCAAAAGCCACAGCAGACAAGCTGGCTCTACAGTTCATGCCTAGAAACCTGGCCATTCTGAGGCCAAGACTGAGACAATGACAGTTCCAAGTCAGCCTGAAGAAAACATTAGCAAGACCCATCTCAATCAATAAAAAGATGGCTGCAGGGCTGGGAATATGGCTTAGCAGTAGAGTGCTTGCCTTGCATGCATGAAGCCCTGGGTTCAATTCCTCAGTACCACATAAACAGAAAAAGCCAGAAGTGATGCTGTGGCTCCAGTGGTAAAGTGCTAGCTTTGAGCAAAAAGAAGTCAGGGACAGTGCTCAGACCCTAAGTTCAAGCCCCAGGACTGGCAAAAAAACAAAAACAAACAAAAAAGATGGCTACAATGTCATGTACCTGTCATTCTAGCTATCTATACCGGAAGAGTAAATAAGGAGGATGCTGTTTCTGGCAGGCCTCATAATAAATTCAAGAACCCACTCAAGAAATAACAAAAACAGCCAGGTGCCAGCGACTCACGCCTGTAATCCTAGCTTCTCGGAGGCTGAGATCTGAGGATTGTGGTTCAATGCCAGCATGGCAGGAAAGTCTGTAAAAGTCTTATCTCCAATTAATCAGCAGAAAACCAGAAGTGATAGTGTAGATCAAAGTGGTAGAGGACTAGCCTGGAGTGCAAAAGCTCAGGGACAGCACTCAGGACCCGAGTTCAAGCCCCATAACTCACCAAAATGAAAAAAAAAAGGGAATGAGGAATGGCTCAGGCAGTACAAATCTGTCTAGCAAGCATAAGATTGGTTCAAACCCCAATATGAAAGAAAATTTAAAATAAAATATAAACAACGGGGGCTGGGGATATAGCCTAGTGGCAAGAGTACCTGCCTCGGATACACGAGGCCCTAGGTTCGATTCCCCAGCACCACATATACAGAAAACAGCCAGAAGTGGCGCTGTGGCTCAAGTGGCAGAGTGCTAGCCTTGAGCAAAAAGAAGCCAGGGACAGTGCTCAGGCCCTGAGTCCAAGGCCCAGGACTGGCCAAAAAAAAAAAAAATAAAATTAAAATTTAAAAAAAATATATATATAAACAACGGACAGAAGAGAGAACAGCAAAGAAACAAATCAATACTGATGACACCTTGAATTTCTGGATCAGACTGCAATTAATGTTAGAATCACTTCTGGATATTTTGATAACCCAAACCCATAGGATCGCCTCTCTCTCTCTCTCTCTCTCTCTCTCTCTCTCTCTCTCTCTCTCTCGTCCTGGGGCTTAAACTCAGGGCCTGAGCACTGTCCCTGGCTTCTTTTTGCTCAAGGCCAGCACTCTACCACTTGAGCCACAGCACCACTTCTGGCTTTTTCTATAAATGTGGTACTGAGAATAGAACCTAGGGCTTCCTGTATGCGAAGCAAGCACTCTACCACTAGGCCATATTCCCAGGCCGAGGTTCTCTTTTTCTTTTTGTTGTTTGTGCTTTCCAGTGCTGGAGATCAAATCCAGGGCCTCTATTATGCTAGGCAAGTGCTCTACCTCTGAGCTACATCCCCAGCTATGAGTTGGGTTTTGCAAGCTGGGTACCTGTGGATCACCCCTGTAATCCTAGCTACTCAAAAGGCTGAGATCTGAGGCTTGCAGTCCAAAGCCAGCCCCAAAAGGAAAGTCTGTAAGAGTCCTGTAGCCAATTAACCATAAAAAAAAGTGGAGCTGTGGCTCAATTGGTAGAGTGACAGCCTTGAACACAAAGCTCAGGTACAGTACCCAGGCCCTGAATTCAAGCCCCAGTCCTAACATATATACACACACACAACAAGTGGAGTTTTCTGTGACTTTATGTAATTTCATAAAATGGACTTAGGAAATGGCAGATAATAAGTGACTAACTTCTTGGGTACTGCAATATTATTTTTAGAATTTATATTATATATTTTCTTGGTTTAAATAATTTAGAGGAAGGAGTTTGCATTGTTGTATAATCAGATGTAAAAAAATTATTTAGACTTATGGTGAGACTTCCCATTTGGGGCTTTTGATTTTACTTCATCTCTTGGTGAGTTAAGACCATTTCCCATAAAAGAAGAAGGCAACACAGCAGTATTTCCAAATCCAAGTATTCTCAGAAATGTCATTCTGTTGTTCTGTATGTGGTCATATGATTCAGGATATAATAAACTTGGATATGTACCAGTTTATTGAGTCATAATGCTTTTTCCTGTTGACGTGGCTATAGACGTTAGCCTTTTGCCTTGTGGCATTTGGTATTTCAAGATGTTTCTAGCCAGAACAACTTTTGCTCCTTTCTAAGTATCTGGGATTTTTGTTGCTGTTGTTTATTTTTGCTGGTCCTGAGGCTTAAACTCAGGGCCTGCTGCTTCTGAGGTGTCTCTGATACCCTTTGTGGTGAAGGCTAGGGCTCTACCACTTGAGCCACGGGGCCACTTCCAGCTTTTCCTGAGTAGTTTATTGGAAGCAAGAGTCCCATGGACTTTCCTGCTCATTCTGGCTGTGGAACACAATCCTCAGATCTCAGCCTCTTGAGTAGCTAAGATTACAGGGTGAGTCACCAGGGCCAAGCATTGGATTTGTGCTTTGTTGTTCTTGTTTTGTTTTTTCCTTTTTCTTTTTGCCAGTCCTGGGGCTTGAATTCAGGGCCTGGGTACTATTCCTGAGCTTCTTTTGGTCAAAGCTAGCACTCTATCACTTGAGCCACAGTACCACTTCCAGCTTTTTCTGATTATGTGGTACTCAGGAATCAAACCCAGGGCTTCATGCATGCTAGGCAAGAACTTTACCACTGAGTCACATTCCCAGCCCATTTTCTTTTGTAGTGATGGAGATAGAACCTAGGGCCTGATGCATGCTAAGCAAACACTCTATCACTGAATTATATTCTAGCCCTCTAAGTAGTGTGTGTATACACACACACACACATACACACACACACACACACACACACACACACACACACACACACACACACCAGTTCTGGGGCTTGAGCTGAGGGTCTGAGCACTGTTCATGAGCTTTATTGCCTAAGGCTAGCGTTCAGCCACTTGAGCCGTACCTCCGCTTCTTGCTTCTTTCTAATTTATTGGAGATAAGAATGACATGGATTTCCCTACCCAGGCTGGCTTTGAATCATTATCCTCAGCTCTCCGCTTCTTGAGTAGCTAGGACTACAGGTGCCCAGTGATTATTTTATTTTTGTTTTTATTTTTGTGGTTCTGGGCATGAAACCCAAGACCTCATGACTACTAGATAAATACCCCACCCCTGAGCCGCCCCACCCCAGCCTTTGGGAGAAGATGTTTGAACTATAGTATCACTTCAACTGTTCTGGTCTAGTCTTTGAGAGCAGCTGATTTCCTTATCTTACATCTCTGTCATCTTCCCCTCCACTTCTTTTTATTTTGTTTTGTTTTTGTTTGTTTTCTGGCTTTTCATTCTAATCTTCCAGTCTTTTTCTTCTGAGTGTTTTTTTTTTTCAAGTTTGTCCTAATTCATTCACATGTCTTATCTGCTGTTCCATAGTTTCAATCCTGTTCTTTGGACCTTCTGATGAGTATTTCTGTTTGAGTATGTTAAGTTTTCATGCTTTCTTCCTTCCCTCCTCCAAGTATAGCTTGTCATTTCTTCCTGTCATCTGTACAGACACTTCTCTGGAAGATTCTTTCAAACCCTAGGGGTATTTCTCCAGAGTTCTATTTTCCATAGGTCTTTTGCATGGTCTGCCCTATTCCTTGTTTCGAAAAAATAGAATCCTCACAATATTTTGTTAATATTATTTCATGCATACAGAGTTGTTTTGCAAAATAAATTCACCTGGGCACTGGCTCATGCCTATAGTCCTAGCTACTCAGGAGGCTGAGATCTGAGGATTGTGGTTCAAAGCCTGCCCAGGTAGGAAAGTCTTTGAGACTCTTATCTCCAATTAAACAACAAAAGTCTAGAGGTGGAGCTGTGGCTCAAGTAATAGAGCACTAGCTTTGAACAAGAAAGCTCAGGGACAGTGCCCAAGCGCTGAATTCAAGCTCTAAGATTGGCACAAAAAGAATCCTAAATTCAACCCCTGGTAATACACACACACACACGCCTGCACACATACGAATGGTGAAAATAATATAATGAATGACTACAGAACACACAGTTTTTTCTCTCTCTCTCTCTCTTTTTTTTTTTTTTTTTTTTTTTTTTTGCCAGTCTTGGGCCTTGGACTCAGGGCCTGAGCACTGTCCCTGGCTTCTTTTTGCTCAAGGCTAGCAGTCTGCCACTTGAGCCACAGCGCCGCTTCTGGCCATTTTCTGTCTATATGGTGCTGGGGAATTGAACCCAGGGCCTCATGTATACGAGGCAAGCACTCGCCACTAGGCCATATCCCCAGCCCCAGTTTTTTCTCTTTCCCTATCACAGAAAGTATACTCTCTCAAAATTATCATTTGTCGATAAGCAGCCTTTGGCTTTCTGTTCATTGGTAGCATAGACTGAATTTCCTCTGCAGGAGTGCAATAGGAATGAGCCAGTTGCTCTAGTAGTACAGCTGCAGCTCTGGTGAGCCAGCAGTACCTCCCATCATCTCTACTTCTCTCTCCAGGACCCACTTCCTCCTTCGTCCTTCTGCACTGTTTCCAGATAGAGCTTTTCCATGTAGTTCTCCTACTGTGGCTCCTGCTCCTCTATGGTTCCAGTGGTCTTGTGGCTTTTGCTCACATCTTTCATGTAGACCTCTCTCATTTTGGGGTCACTCTATTCTCTATTGACTCATTCACAAATGAAGAGCTAATTGATTGATCTGCCATCATCACAGGAGTGTCTCAGTCAGACAGAGTTCTCATGGGCCTGCCGTGGGATCAGCTACACATTTTTCAATAACTCATGTGGATTGGATAGTGGCATCTGTATAGACAGCTATGGCCATGTAACAAAGAACAAGAACAACAACTAAAGAACCCTACAGTCTTGATGACATATAGACATAAGCATTTATTTCACTTGTAAATATTTAAGCTGGCTGGAGGTTGGCTGTTGTAGGCTGGGACCTGATCTAGACCTTTCCTTTGCATTATAAATCATGATTAATCAGGCTGGGGTGTGTGTGTGTGTGTGTGTGTGTGTGTGTGTGTGTGTGTGTGTGTGTGTGTACACCTGTACTGGACCTTAAACTTAGAGCCTTGCACTCTCACTTGGCTCTCTTTTTCCCCACTTAGCTTTTTTTTTTCACCAAGGCTAGCACTGTATCACTTCAACTGTACCTCCACTTCCAGCTTTTGCTAGTTACATGGAGACAGCACCCTAGTCCTGAGTTCAAGGCACAAAAAATAAATTTAAAAAGGACACGGTTTATGACATTTAAAACAGCCATTACTCAGATTTAAAATATGCCCCCTAAAACACAGGAGCATTATAAAAACACTGAAGAGAAGGGACAGAAAACATCAGAAGCAACATGGAAAAGTTTTAATAAGCATTAAATGAGTCAACGGAAGCAAAACCAAATATCCATTACCACAATCATCACCTATGAGTCAGAAGTTCAAAGTACATTCCTGCTTGAAGTGTCCTCTCATTTGAGAGGTGGATTCCTCCTAGCTTTTTCTCTGTCCAACACCAGCCTTCTACACAGCAGGGATTGCTCTGAGATTCATTTTGAGTGGTGAGTTTTCTCCATCTCTCCATCCTCATAGTGCAATGAGCGAGCGTGTGGAGAAACTACATCTGTCTTGGGATATTCTCACTGAATATCTCCTCAGGTGCGTTCTGCTACCCTCATCTCCTCCACAGAACTACGACATCCTACTAGAATGTGGGCTAATTCTGCAGAGACCTTGGGGCTACATTTGTGAATTGTACATGGCCCGAAGGGAACAAGAACTTAATGAATTAATCTGTGCCAAAAATGATTCCTAGCCAGGCACTGGTGGCTCACATCTGTAATCCTAGCTACTCAGGAGGCTGAGATTTGAGGATCAAAGTTCAAATCCAACCCAGGCAGACATATCCTTGAAACTCTTTTCTCCAATTAATCAGAAAAAAAGCTGGAAGTGGAGATGTGGCTCAAGTGGTAGACCACTAGCCTTGAGTGAAAAAGCTCAGTGAAAGTTCAAGTGCTAGCACACACACATGCACATGCATGTGAACACATATATTCTTACTTCACAGTGGATAGAAACATACCAGTTCATAGAATCAGAATGTTCCAAGGAACAGTCAGGCATAGGACAAGGACGAGGGCAGATCTTCAATCGCTCTTTCCTCTGAATTAACTTCTCACACCAATAGCAGGCCCTTCCCCATAATGACAACAAGCTACCAGCAACTTCAGAACCACCCCCCCTAACCCCCGCCAAAAGCAGAACTTTTTTTTTTTTTTCCAGTCCTGGGCCTTGGACTCAGGGCCTGAGCACTGTCCCTGGTTTCTCTTTGCTCAAGTCTAGCACTCTGCCACTTGAGCCACAGTGCCACTTCTGGCCGTTTTCTATATATGTGGTGCTGGGGAATCGAACCCAAGGCTTCATGTATATGAGGCAAGCACTCTTGCCACTAGGCTATATTTCCAGCCCTAGAACTTCTTTATCATCAATAAAAGCAGAACTTCTTTGACATCAGAATGAAAAAAACAAACAATAAACAACTGAAACTAATTCTCACAGGACTGCCTTGGTTTGGACAACTGAGCATGCATCAGGCCTCTGTCTCAAGCCCATCTGACAGATAGATAGTGGCCTCAGTGTGTGTGGGATGGTGCATGGTGGTGGTGCGTGTGTACATGTGTGTGTATGTGTGCTCGCATGTGTGCACATGCACCATCAGCTCATGCCTGTAATCCTAGCTATTCAGAAGGCTGAGATTTGATTATTACAGTTAAAAGTCAGCCCAAGCCAACAAATCTGAGAAACTCTTTTCTCCAATTAACCAGCAAAAAGCCAGAAGTGGAGTTATGGCTCAAGTAGTAAAGCCCAGGCTTGACTAGATAAAACTAAGCAAGAGTGTGAGGCTCCGAATACAAGCTGCAATAACTGCATATGAACACACAGAAAGAAAGAAAGGAAGAAAGAAAGAAAGAAAGAAAAGAAAGAAAGAAAGAAAGAAAGAAAGAAAGAAAGAAAGAAAGAAAGAAATGGAGGGAGGGAGGGAAGGTGGGAGGGAAAGAGAAAGAGAAGGAAGGAAGGAAGGAAGGAAGGAAGGAAGGAAGGAAGGAAGGAAGGAAGGAAGAAAGAGAAGGTTGGGAATATGGCCTAGTGGCAAGAGTGCTTGCCTCGTATATATGAAGCCCTGGGTTCGATTCCCCAGCACCACATATATAGAAAAAGGCCAGAATTGGCACTGTGGCTCAAGTGGCAGAGTGCTAGCCTTGAGCAAAAAGAAGCCAGGAACAGTGCTTAGGCCCTGAGTTCAAGCCCCAGGACTGGCAAAAAAAAAAAAAGAAAAAAAGGAAGAAGGAAGAAGGAATGAAAAAGAGAAAAAAAGAGAAAAAAAATAAAAGAAGGAAGGAAGAAAGAAAGGAAGGAAGGGAGTGAGGGAGGGAGGGAGAGAGGGAGGGAGGGAGGGAGGGAGGGGGGAGGGAGGAAGGAAGGAAGGAAGGAAGGGGAGATGAACAAGCAAATTTTGAGAAAAAATGAAAAGAAAACAAAAGCCTATTCTCATCTTTTTTTTTTCAGTCCTAGGGCTTGAACTCAGAGCCTGAGCACTGTCCCTGGCTTCTTTTTGCTCAAGGCTAGCACTCTGCCACTTGAGTCACAGCACCACTTCTGGCTTTTTCTATATATGTGGTGCTGAGGAATCGAACCCAGGGCTTCATGTATACGAGGCAAGCACTCTACTGCTAAGCCACAATCCCAGCCCCTATTCTCATCTTTTATTTATTTTTTGCACAAAGGATCAAGCTGGCCTCAGACTCCTCACCCTCCTGAGTAACTGAGACTATAGGTTTCCCATTTTGCCTGCCTCAATTAAGTTCTTTTAAAATTATTTCTGTTAGGGAGCTGGGGATATGGCCTAGTGGCAAGAGTGCTTGCCTCATATACATGAGGCCCTGGGTTTGATTCCTCAGCACCACATATACAGAAAACGGCCAGAAGTGGTGCTGTGGCTCAAGTGGCAGAGTGCTAGCCTTGAGCAAAAAGAAGCCAGGGACAGTGCTCAGGCCCTGAGTTCAAGGCCCAGGACTGGAAAAAAAAAAAATTATTTCTGTTAGGAGTTCTCCCTGTAGGACAGAAATAATGAGGCCACCACCCATCTGCTCTGTGCTTCCTAGTGTACAAAATACTTGTCCCACTGAATCCTTCCAGCCAGCCCACGAGGAAAATAGCATCATTCTACCATCTATGCAGAACAAGCCACAGGGACTTTAAGACATGAAGAGGTTTTGTTGAGCCTTTAAACATGTAAGGAACCAAAGAGGAGCTACAAGGCGCTGGCCTCAGGCAACTTCCTTTGCGTGACAAACTCTCAGACCTCCTCCATCACCACATCCTCCCCTTCCCCTTCCCTGTAGAGCTGCAGCTTCTCCATCTGCACCTGCTCACATCTCCCTTATCGCTTTGATTCTGCCAGTTTCTGCCACGCCTCCTCTCCGACCTTTGTTCCACACTCCTGCCTATGTTCCTGTGGACCTGGAACCTGTGGCTCACTTTCACTCACTGCCTCTGCCCTTGCTGACGCTTGGCCATGTGCACGGGCAAGTGTGCACGCTGTGTGGGGCTCTCCCTCATCTCCCTCTCCCTGATCTGCATCGTGGCCAATGCCCTCTTGCTGTGCCGGATGGGAAGACTACCTGGACAGACCATCTCAGTTTGCAAGTCTGGCTCATGGCTGGCTTCATCGGCGGGGGCCTGATGGTGAGGAGGCGGGGGCACGGGCTGGCAACCTGGGCACTGATGGTTTCTGAACAGGAAGGAAGGGAAAGGGCTTGGTGGCATGATTCAGTTGGTAGAGCACTAGCTAGTGAGTGAAAACATCAGGTACTGAGTTCGAGTCCTGATCTCAGACTAAAAAGAGAGAGAAGAAGGACTGGCACCTGGGGGTGGGGTGGCAAGGGGCCAGTGGGAACTCAGAGTTTGTCCAACCAGCCTACTATGTGCTGATCACTCTGCAGAAGGCCGTGGGGGACTGACCTTGAGCACAATGTCTGAGGGGAACAGGAGGTAAGGAGCCTCAAATCTCCAGTGAGCTTCCCTGGGGTGAGAGCAGGCCCTTCCTGCCCTGCCTGCCTCCATGGTTGAGCAGATGTGGGAAAGGCCTGTGGTAGACACGGAAGGAACAGCTGGCTGTGTGGGAGGTTATCAGAAACAGGTAATAAATAATAGGCAGGGGGAGAAAGGAAAGTGGAAACATCTGGAGCCAGGAGGCGATATCTCAATCCGTCAGTACCTCAGCGTCACCCTCCTCCATGTCTACTCATGCGCAACACACCTTTATTTTTCTTTAAATTGTTTTAAAATTTGTGTTTGAATGTGCCAGGAGCATGGCTGTCATGGTGGAACATCTGCATAGCAAGTGCCAAGGCCCTGAGTTCATACCTCAGTAGTGCCAAACATTTTATTTGGATGGGTACTAGAGCTTGAACTCAGGGACTTGCACTTTCCCTTGGCTTTTGTTGTTGGACCGGGGGCGGGGGGGAGGCTTGAACTCAGGGTCTGAGCTCTGTCCCTGAGCTATTTTTACTCAAGGCTAGTGTTCTACCACTTTATGCCACAGCTCCACTTCTAGTTTACTGGTGGTTAATTGGAGATAAGTCTCACGAATTTTCCTGCCCAGGCTGGCAATCCTCAGATCTCAGCCTCCTGAGTAGCTAGGATTACAGGCATGAGCCACTGGCACACGGCTCACTTGGCTTTTTTACTTAAGCTTGGCACCACTGGAGCCATACTTCCACTTTTGGCTTATATTGCTGGTTCACTGGAGATAAGAATCTCTCCAACTTTTCTGCTTGGGCTTAGAATGTCAATCCTTAGAACTCAGCCTCTTGAGTAGCTAAAATCAGAGGCTTGAGCCACCAACACCTCACTCAGTCCACCTTTCTTGCCCTGCTCCGCTGGGTGCTGAGGATAATAAACTCAGGTCAGTACGAATGACAGAGAGATACCTCCAAGTCTTCCTGAACATGAGGATTGTGTGTGTGTGTGTGTGTGTGTGTGTGTGTACAAGCACATGTGCGCATGCCAGTCCTGGGGCTTGAACTCGGCCTGAGCGCTGTCCCTGAGCTTTTTCTCTCAAGGGTAGTGCTCTACCACAACAGCTGTATTTCCAGGTTTTCTTCTGTGGATTTTATTGGAGATAAGAGTCTCACAGGGATATGGCCTAGTGGCAAGAGTGCTTGCCTCGTATACATGAAGCTGCCCTGCCAGAAGTGGCGCTGTGGCTCAAGTGGCAGAGTGGTAGCCTTGAGCGGGAAGAAGCCAGGGACAGTGATCAGGCCCTGAGTCCAAGGCCCAGGACTGGCCAAAAAAAAAAAAGTCTCACAAACTTTCCTGCCCTGGAAGGCTTTGAATTGTGATCCTCAGATCTCAGCCCCTGAATAGCTAGGATTACAAGCGTGGGCCACCAGTGCCTGGCAATGAGGATCTTTTAAAAAGAGGGAAAGAGAGTCAAATTTTCTAGACTTCCAAGGCCCCATCTTTCAAACTCCTCCCCATGAGGGAACTTCTGGATGATTACATCATCATGGAATAAAGACAACAGGTCCAACACGGCCCCCTGCCTCTCAGGACAGTTGACTGGTGAAATCTGTTCGCAGAGTTTTCCCTCCATCCCTGTCACTGGCCACGTCTCTATTAGCTAGATGGAAATTGCACTTCTTTAACCAACAACCCTGTCTTACCCTCTGATGTTTTTTCTTCTACTCCTTACCACCTGCATGGATTTGAGGACTCGGTCTCTTACACCTCTAGAAGTCACATTCCTCCCAGGAAGCCACATTTCTCCCAGGCCTACACACCCAGTGTCACATTAATGTCCCTTCTCCAGATTCAATCTAACTCACCTCCTTCCAGATAGATCCCCAAGTCTGTGCTCCCTCCCCTGCATCCACAGCTAATTCCCTCCCCACTCCATACTAGAGTCACTTTCAGGAGGCACTGAATAATGCCCTAGGGACACAGTTCAAGTCCTTGCTCTTCCTGAAACTTGGCTTCTAGTGATGGAGCTAAAGGTATCAAGAAAGCAACGCCAGCTAAGTGCTGGTGCCTCACGACTGTAATCCTAGCTCCTTAGGAGTCTGAGATCTGAGGATTGCAGTTCAGAGCCAGCCTAGGCAGGAAAGTCCATAAGACTCTTATCGCTAATAAACCACCCCCAAACTAGAAGTGGAGCTGTGGCTCAAAGTAGTAAAGCACTAGTCTCAAGCAGAAAACTCAGGGACAGTGCCCAGGCCTTGAGTTCAAATCCTAGGACCAACAAAAGAAAAGAAAGAAAAAAAGAGAAAGGGAGAAAGAAAGAGAGAGAGAGAGAGAGAGATGGAGGAAAGGGAGGGAGGGAGGGAGGGAGGGAGGGAGGGAGGGAGGGAGGGAGGGAGGGAGGGAGGGAGGGAGGGAGGGAGGGAGGGAGGAAAGAGGAAGACCAGGAGCCCCATGAGAACAGGAAGGCATTTCATTGACTGCAGTGCCCCTGGTGCCAAGATCAGAGCCTTTAGTCATTATACAAGACATCTATAGTGACCAGAGGAACACAAGAACTAGATAAGCAAGATGATTTTAGATAAACACAGGTGCCATTAAAACATAAAGAAAGAAAGAAATCAAGGTAGGATCATAAAAGTCTCCCAGGGCAAAGTAAAGAACCCACTTTTCTTTTCTTTGTGAGGGACTGGAAATTGAATCTAGGAAGCCAGATGCCAGTGGCTTCTACCTATAATCCTAGCTACTCAGGAGGCTGAGATCTGAAGATCTGGGTTCAAAGCCAGCCTAGACAGAAAAGTCCATGAGACTCCAAAATAACCACTAAAAAGCCAGGAATGGGGGTGTGGCTAAAGTAATAGAGTGCCAGCCTTAATTGAAAAAGCTAAGAGACAGAGCCCAGGCCCTGAGTTCAAATCCTAGTATTAGTACCAAAAAAGAAAATTTGAGTCTAGACCTTTGTGCTTTTTAATCACATATTCTGCCATTGAGCACACTTCCATCTGGGCCACATTTTACTGTAGTTTTAGTTTGGTTTTGTTTTGCCAGTCCTGGGCCCTGGCTTGTTTGCTCAAGGCCACTTGAGCCACAGCACCACCTCTGGCCATTTTCTATATATGTGGTGCTGGGGAATCGAACCCAGGGCTTCATGTATACGAGGCAAGCGCTCTTGCCACTAGGCCATATTCCCAGCCCCTTTACTGTAGTTTTAGGTAAGATTTTTTTTTTTTGGCCAGTCCTGGGCCTTGAACTCAGGGCCTGAGCACTGTCCCTGGCTTCTTTTTGCTCAATGCTAGCACTCTGCCACTTGAGCCACAGTGCCACTTCAGGCCGTTTTCTGTATATGTGGTGCTGGGGAATTGAACCCAGGGCCTCATGTATAGGAGGCAAGCACTCTTGCCACTAGGCCATATCCCCAGCCCTTAGGTAAGATTTTGATGAGAGGAAGTCTGAATTGATCAGACAAGCAACCAAATTTCATACCTATCAGTGCAATGTGAACTTTCTAGTTGTTCCACGTAGCACTGGATTGAAGAAGATCCCTCTGGTGGTTGTGTAGAGATGGAATAATGAGCAGGTCAATAATAGATGAAGAAAGACCAGTCAGGCGCTGGTGGTTCACTCCTGTAATCCTGGATACTCAGAAGGCTGAGATCTGAGGATCATAGTTCAAAGCCAACCCAGGCATGAAAGTCCATGAGACACATCTCTAATTAACCACTGAAAAGCCGAAGTGGACCTATGGCCCAAAGTGGTAGAGTACGAGCCTTGAGAAAAAGACAGGGACAGCATCCAGGCCCTGAGTTCAAGCCATACAACCAACAAATAGACTTGGTAAGCCTAACTACTCAAGAGGTTGAGACCTGAGAATACTATAAAGGCCAGGCCAGGCAGATAAATCCAAGAGACTCTTGCCTCCAACTATCCAGCAAATAAAAAGTTAGTAGTGGAGGTGTGGATCAAGTAGTAGAGTGCCATCCTTTAGCAAAAAATCTAAGGAACAGTGCCCCTGCCCTGAGTTCAAGCCTTAGAACAGGCACATTTAAAAACTAAAAAGCAAGACAAGCAAAGAATCTAACCTGGTACAACAAAATCAAAAGAGGGCAAAGGCTGTTGAGATATATAAAGCTGGAGACAAAGTGAGGAACCTCAAGTGCTTTGCTAGGATCCTTAGCTAGAGTCTCTTGGGGGGGGGGGATATTGGTAATAGAACGTGGGACCTCAAGCATGCTAATCAAGTGCTCTCCTACTTAAGCTGCATCCTCAATACCCCCCCCCCTTTTTTTTTTGCCAGTCCTGGGGCTTGAACTCAGGGCCTAAGCACTGTCCCTAAGCTTTTTTTTGTTTTTTTTGGCCAGTCCTGGGCCTTGTACTCAGGGCCTGAGCACTGTCCCTGGCTTTTTTTTTTTTTTTTTTTTGCTCAAGGCTAGCACTCTACCACTTGAGCCATAGCACCACTTCCAGCTTTTTCTGTTTATGTGGTACTGAGGAATTGAAGCTTGCAAGGTAACACTCTACCACTAAGCCACATTCCCAGCCCCAAACCTTTTCATTTTTATTTTGCTTTTGAAATATGGTCTTGATACCTTTTTGTTCATGTTTCCCTCAAACTCAACATCCCTCTCTCCCCTGAGTACCTAGGATTACCAGCAAGAACCACCACACCCAGTTTAAAGTTCAGTCTTGTGTATGTGTGTCCTGGGGACTTGAACTTGGGGCCTGGGTGCTGTTCCTGAACTTTTTTGTTCAATGCTAGCACTCTACCACTTGAGCCATAACTCCATTTCTGGCTTCTTGGTGCTTAATTAGAATGAATAGTCTCACAAACTTTCCTGCCCGGGCTGGCTTTGAACTGCAATCCTCAGATCTCAGCCTCCTTGTGTAGCTGAGATTACAGGCATGAGGCACTGTCACCTGGCTTGATAGGCTACTTGGTGAACTACTGGAATTGAGCCAAGAAAAGATCAACTGAAAAGCCTGATACTAGTACCTCGTTCCTGTCATCCTAGCTACTCATGAGGCTGACATCTGAGGATTGTGGTGTGAAGCTAGCCCAGGCAGAAAAGGTCATGAGATTCTTATCTCCAATAAACTAGGGAATAAAGCTCAGCCAAAATCTTAAAACTGGAAGTAGAAGTGTGGCTCAAGTGGTAGAGTACCCGCTTTGAGGAAAAACAGCTAAGGGAGAACACTGAGGCCCTGAGTTCAAGCCCTAGCAGCTGAAACTCACACCGATTAACTGAAGATGAATACTAAATTTAGTATGGCTGCACATGAAGGATGGTATGTTGGGAAACAGGGGCAGTAACTATGGAAATCTAGTAGAGAGGTAGAGGACTTCTTGTAAAAGGTGAGTAGAATGGGCTGGGAATATGGCCTAGTGGTAAAGTGCTTGCCTTGTACACATGAAGCCCTGGGTTCGATTCCTCAGTACCACGTATATAGAAAAAGCCAAAAGTGACACTGTGGCTCAAGTGGTAGAGTGCTAGCCTTGAGCAAAAAGAAGCCAAGGACAGTGCTCAGGCCCTGATTTCAAGCCCCAGGACTGGCAAAAAAAAAAAAGAAAGAAAGAAAGAAAGAAAGGTAAGGAGGAGCTGAATGTGAGGAAAAAGAAGAAAGGACCGACAGATTTAGGAGCCATTGAAGGCAAGTCGATATTTGAAGTCTTGGCTGGGTATAGGAAGATTAATATTTTTCAGGCTAGGTGAATTAGTGGATATTTTTTTCTCTAATGAACACAAGAAAGTCAAAAGTAAAATGAATTGGCTGGAATATTGTGCAGTCAGTATAAAGCTGGCTGAATCTGAGCTTAAGCCAAGACTTCACGTGAACACATTGTTCAGGCAGTTTAATTTACAGCTGCAGGCAACTGGAGGAATAGCCGATTGCCTGGGAAGAGCTGGGCTTTGTGAGAAAATCCACAGGGAGAAAAAGGATCTGAGGCTGAATATTAAGAAATACTGCAATATATATCAGAAAACTGTGAACATCCTCTTACTCATGCCAGGTCACTGGGATCTTCCACATCACCATCCTTACCTGCTGTGAGCTCTAAATATTAGAGTTAGAGAGCCTTTACCCCAAGGGAGTCTTGGACAAAAATCCCCCTGTTCTCTTACTAAACTCTGAGAAAAACCTGTAAGATAAATCTGGAAGCCCCATTTTCACAGGTCAAAACTGAGACCTAGCCTGGAGCTGGGGGCTCACACCTGTAATCCTAGCTATTCAGGAGGCCAGCCCCCACAGGAAAATCCATGAGACTCTTGCTTCCAATTAACCACCAGAAGTGGCTTAAAGTGGTAGAGTCCAAGAACCAGGATTGACAAAAAAAAAAAAAAAAAAAAAAAAAAACCAAACTGAAATCCAGAGAAACCATCCTAGAGTATGAGGGAATGCAGGGATGGCTAAACATAGGCCTCCTGGTTGCTGTCTAAGCTGCAAACTGAGGCTGAGGTCTGAATCTATGTGCCAAGATTTGAGGGGAATATATCATATTGGAGCCTGCCTTACAGGAAGCTACACTCTGGACAGAGGTAAAGTAGGCAGGTAAATAATGATAAGTTAAGATTGAGCCCATCCTGCTCTCAGAAATAAAGATAAAGTCCTTTCTATAGTCCAAAGGGCTGAGAGTATCTTGGCAAATTCCCGGAGGAAGTGAGCAAAGATGCAAACAAAGTCTTGAGAAGCTGAGAGGCCATCTTATCTATGACTGACTCTTGACCCACAGGTGCTGTGTCCAGGAATTGCCGCTGTTCGTGCTGGGGGCAAGGGCTGTTGTGGTGCAGGCTGCTGTGGAAATCGCTGCAGGGTAAGATCTAAATGAAGAAGAGATTCAGTCCATTGTGGTAGCTCAGATCTTTAATCCCAGCACTCAGGAGACTTGGGAAAAGCACCAGTGGAGGCCAGCCTAGTCTACACAGGAAGTTCCAGGCCAGCTTGAGCTGCATACTTAGACCTTGTGTGACGGGTGGAGTGGGGAGATTGAGAGACTGAGGTCTCTGAACCCTTCCTTTTAGAGCTCCTCTTCAGGGTTCCAGACCCCAGGCTACCCCGTCCTCCCACTTAGAGGTCAGCTCTCAGCCTGACCAGAGGGCATTACAGCCCCCAGAACTTCACATCCGCAGGCCCTCGGGCTAGCCTCACTCCAAGACTGGGGCTTGATGGCAAATGCATTTTGATTGTGGCTGGAAAGTAGCAAGGCAACGTGCGAGGCAGAGCTTGGCGCAATTGTTCCACAACTGGAGACCCCACCACTGTAGTCGCTCCCGTTCTGCCCTCCATGCAGATGCTTCGCTCTGTTTTCTGCTCCGCCTTCGGGTTGCTCGGCGCCATCTACTGTCTCTCGGTGTCTGCAGCCGGGCTGCGCATTGGACCCAAATGCTTAAAACATGGCACATGGGACTACCACCTCCAAGACACGGAGTAAGTCTCTGCCCGCATTTGTGCCCCACACTTCCCGCATCTCCCCACCTGCTTTTCCCACGTAAGTCAACCCAGGCCAGACCAGGCTTCCAGAGCGTTCCCTTGCTGGTTGCTGGTGCCTCACACCTGTGATCAAGCCTCAGAAGGCTGCGATCCTGGGGACTCTTATGCCCAATGAAGCACCAGAAAACCGGAAGTGGCGCTGTGGCTTAAAAATGGTGGAGTGCTAGCCTTGAGCTGAAGAGCTCAGGGGCAGCACCCAGGCCCAGAGTTCAAGCTCCACCATTGACCAAAAAAAAAAAAAAAAAAAAAAGAATGTAAGGCCCTGAGTTTAAGTCCCAGTGCCAGCACAAAAAAAGAGGAGAGCGCTCCCTCCGCCCAAAGGAGCCCTTTGCAAATGCCCACGGGGCAGGTGCAAGGGGAGCGCATCCTGACCCTGTGCCCTCTCCAGGGGTGCTTACTTGTACAATGACACCCTGTGGGATTGGTGTGAGGAGCCACCACACGTGGTGCCGTGGAACGTGACACTCTTCTCTCTGCTGGTGGCCGCCTCCTGCCTGGAGATCCTGCTGTGTGGAATACAGCTGGTGAACGCCCTCGTGGGTGTGGTGTGTGGGGATTGTCGGAAGAAGGAGGGCGCCTGAGGCCCACGACCCTCGGATGGTACCTGCTCGCCCCTGAATGTCTACTTCCTGGGTTTATGGAACGAAGTTTTTGTGGTTGTCATTCATTTGTTGTTTCTTTTCTCTCTGGAATAAATTGCTTTGAGCTCCCTTCCCCATCTTAGATTGTGCCCCAGGTAAGGAGCCTGTGAGGGCCTTCAGATGCGCCAAGGTTTAGGGTTCGCCTGTTTGGAGCCCTTGAACTCTACTTGTTGTTTTATCAAATAGTTATTAAATTGTACTAAATTAAATATACTGGGAAGCAAGGCCAACAAGAGAGCAAGGTCTGTACTCTCAATGATGGAGAGTTGGAAAATGGACAGTTTTCAAAAGAGGCAAAGGATTATTTCAACAGATGGTAAACACTTTTTGTTTTTTTGGCCAGTCCTGGGCCTTGGACTCAGGGCCTGAGCACTGTCCCTGGCTTCTTCCCGCTCAAGGCTAGCACTCTGCCACTTGAGCCACAGCGCCGCTTCTGGCCGTTTTCTGTATATGTGGTGCTGGGGAATCGAACCTAGGGCCTCGTGTATCCGAGGCAGGCACTCTTGCCACTAGGCTATATCCCCAGCCCCGGTAAACACTTTTTAAAACACATTCGCTATGAAATAGATGTGGCTGGCTGACTGATGAAAGGACTATTTTTCTTAATGACAGAAATTCTGAGAAAGTGAAATTTGAGCTGAAATCTGTATATCTAGATTTCAGGCAGACAGGATGGACAGGAAGGAAAAAAGGTTCTTTAAAAGAGTCATTGTTTAGGGACTGGGGGTGTGGCTTAGTAGTAGAGTGCTTGCCTAGCATGCATGAAGCCCTGGGTTCGATTCCTCAGTACCACATACACAGAAAAAGCTGGAAGTTGTGCTGAAGTTCAAGTGGTAGAGTGCTAACGTTGAGCACAGAGAGGCTCAGGGACAGATCCAAGGCCCTGAGTTCAAGCCCCAGAACTGGCAAAAAAAAAAAAAAAAAAAAAGTCATTATTCAGAAAAGCCATTGTTTGGATTTTGCAGAGAGCAAAAATGGAAAGTTTGGGAAAGATTTTCACTTTCTAAACCCTAGAAAACAAAAACTTAAAGCCAGTGTAGCATTATTACTACTAATTTAGCAGACGTTCTTCTTTCTCTTTTCTTTCTTTTTTTTTTTTAATTTTTGTTGTCAAACTGATGTACAGAGAGGTTACAGTTTCATACGTTAGGCATTGGATCTCTTTTCTTTCTTTCCTTTCTTGCTTCCATTTTTCCTTCTTTCCTTCCATCTCTTTCTTTTTGTGCCAGTACTGGGGCTTGAACTCAGGTCCTTGTACTCTCACTTAGCTTATTATTATTTTTTGCTAGTCCTGGGACTTGAACTCAGGGCCTGAGCACTGTCCCTGGCTTCTTTTTGCTCAAGGCTAGCACTCTACCACTTGAGCCACAGCGCCACTTCTGGCTTTTTCTATATATGTGGTGCTGATTAATCGAACCCAGAGCTTCATGTATATGAGACAAGCACTCTTCCACTAGGCCATATTCCCAGCCCTCACTTAGCTTTTTCAAAGCTAGTGCTCTACCACTTGAGCCACACCTCCACCTCCAGCTTTTTGCTGATTAAGTGGATATAGGTTTAGGCTAACTTTAAGTCTCCATCCTCAGATCTCAGACTTCTGAATAGAGAGGATTACAGAGGTAAGCTAGCCTTGAGCAAAAAAAAAAAAAAAAAAAGCCAGGGACAGTGCTCAAGTCCTGAGTTCAGGCCCCAGGACTGGCAAAAAACAAAAACAAAAACAGAGGTAAGCCACCAAGCATACTCAGGCCAGGCTAGAAATCCCTTAAATAGAGGTCACTAGTGGCTCAGAAAGAAGACAACCTGGGCTCTTAATGGGGACCACTGTCTCAGACAGCCTCAGCCAGGGGCTTCCTTCATTTATTGGAAGAACATTCTTTAGGCCTATGGGACCTGAAACATACAACAGCTTGCTATAGATTCCTCAGATTAAACCCAAGTGTAGCCTGGCACTGGTGGCTAACGCCTGCAATCCTAGCTACTTGGGGAGGCTGGGATCCCAAGATCAAGGTTAAAGATAGCCTAAGCAGAAAAGCCCAAGAGTATCTTTCTCATATCAACCAGCAAAAAGCCAGAAGTAGAGGTGTGGATCAAAGTGGTAGACCTCTAGCCTTGAGCAAAAATGCCAACCGAGAGCATGAGGCCTTGAGTTCAAGCCCCATACTGGCACACAAGCACACACAAAGAAAGGAGAGGAAGGAAGAGAGGGAAGGAGGGAGGGAGGGAGGGAGGGAGGGAGGGAGGGCGGAAGGAAGGAAGGAAGGAAGGAAGGAAGGAAGGAAGGAAGGAAGGAAGGAAGGAAGGAAGGAAGGAAGGAAAGAAAGAAAGCTGGCTCAAATATAGGGTAGGGAGGGAAATAAATAGGCCCAGTTTCCCATTCCCAAATCAAGCGACACCAAAGCCAAGGCCTAGAAGCTTTAATGGCTGAAGGGGGACCGGGCATCTGGTGGCGGAAGCCAGCAACAGAGTCAACTGTGGCAGCAGAATACTCGCGCATCATTGAGGGCGGTGTCATCGCGGAGGCCTTTAGGCTGCTCAATTTTAGTCTGCAGGCCACACGCACCTTTGGGGCAGGGGTCGCTCCAGTCTCCAAACTCTCCCCAACTCAGCCCAGGCCCCTCCAGCTCTGTGCCGTCGGAGCAGCGAAAGCGCACGTTGTTGACCCCGGTGTTGTCCCCGAGGCTCTGGGGCTCCTCCACACGAAGAGAGAAAGCCACTAAGAAGCCACCTCCTGGACACCACAGCGGCTCGCTCCACGCACCCCATCTACAAGAGAAGGGGTGAAGTGCACGCTCCGTGGGTGCCTCCCACCCACCCCGGGCCACCCAGACCTTGCGATTTCCAAGCCAGCCATACCCTCGCTCTGGGAAATCCTTGGTCCCTGCCTCCTACCTCCCAGATTGTGACTCCACAACATGCGTGTTGAGCGCTGGGTTCCCCCCAGTGCAGTGCAGCCTGATCCCGTTCAGAGCCGTGTCATCGCCTGGAATGCCTTGCGGGGGCTCCACCTGGGGGGTGAGGAGAGGAGGAGCTTGGGGGTTACCATTCTCAGGACAGCCTCCCCAAACATCTCCACCCTCCCGTTCACATGTCCCCCTCTCCTGGATGTTCCATGCCTGAGCTCTTACCTTGATTGAAAACCCACTGGCAAAGTATCCATCAGGACACATGTCGGGCCACGCCCAGCTGCCCCAGGGGTCACCATTGGTTACTTCAATGACCGATGTGTATCCACTCAGACCATCACCATAGGCGCACCTACAGCACATTGCCCACAGCAGTAACAGCAGCTTGGGAGTGTGCAGCTCCATCCTGCAATGTCTACTCACTAGGCTTCTTAGGCTGATTTATAGTAACTGGTCCTTATCAGGCTATCCTGGCTTCACTTACGGAAGAACCTCCTGGATTAAGAGACATTCAAAACTAATCTGATATTGGATCCCCTGCAGACTGGACTGGTGACTGGAGGAGGCAGAGGTGTCCAGCCCTGGAGAAGGAGAACAGCGGAAGCCAGAGAGATCAAATAGCCATCACCTACTGAAGTTTACTATAAGCCACAGATTGTGTTTAGCACTTTGCAGATGTGTTTTACTAAATCCTCCTAACAACTTGAGGAGATAGGAAATATCCTTCCTATTTTGTAGGGAACAGGGCCCCAGAAATGACGAGTCGCTGCCTGGTGCTAATAGCTGATGCTCAGGCTGAGATCTGAGCATCACCGTTTGAAGACAGCCCAGGTAGGAAAGTTTGTGAGCTTTTATCTCCAATTAACTAGCAAAAGCAGGAAGTGGAGGTGTGGCTCAAGTGGTAGAGTGCCAACTTGCAATGAAAAAGCTAAGAATCAGTGCCAAGCCCTGAGTTCAAGCCCCAGAATTGGCAGAGAGGAGAGGAAGGGAGGGAGGAGAGGGGAAAGGAAGTGAGGGGAGAGGGGCTGGGGTGTAGCTCAGTGGCAAAGCGCTTGCCTAGCAAGTGCAATGTCCTGGGTTCAATCACCAGTACCATAAAAAGAAGAGACCTGAGACCCCCCGCCCCCCCAAAAAAAAATACAGTTAAAGGGTGGAGAGGACAGGAGAGGAGAAAGCAGAGAAATATCACATTACTGGGAACAGAAACCAGTACTAGGGGGATCCGATTGATAATATGGGAACCATACATCATACCAGGGACAGGACTAGTCAGGAGCAAGGCCAGGATGAGGAGCAACTTCATAGAACTTGAGTGTGCATAGAGTGAGCCTAGAACAAGAAACAAGGAACTCTGAGGACTGGGAAAGGTCTCCTTGCAGACTGGGGCCTGTTGTGCCAAGTCGCAAGACCACCACCAAGAAGACCACCGAGACTCAGACATTCCGAAATGCAAGAGCAAGGCAAGACTTTATTCAAGCCGGGCCGCGGCCCAGGCCTCGTCCTACCCACCAACACAGCGGAGGTTAGGAGGCAGCCCCGAGCTGTGATTACACAGGGCTTATAAAGGCAAAGAACAAAGTTACAACAGTCAGGTGTTCAAGCAAGCAAGATTAGGATGCAGGTACAAATCTGATTGGCTCAGGGTTCAATTCTAGGGGTGGTCAGAGTTAAGCATTCCCAGCGGTTAGAATTCTAGACCAACTGGGCCCTAATGGGCTTGTCCTGGGTCTGCTCACAGGGCCTGCTTATCTCAGGTTCACGTGGTAAAGTGGGGTTCGCGTGGTAAAATGGGGTTCACGTGGTAAAATGGGGCCTGACTTCAAAGTCTGGCACTTCATTTCCCCTTTTTTCTTTTTGGTACCTTGGGAGCTAATCATGGCTCCATTCTGTCCATTTCAATGGCTTGCATGTCTAGGGGATGATATAGAGATAAGGCATGGGCCAATAGGGCCCAATGTAGTAACCAAAGGGCGTGTCACCATTTCTCACAAGTACAGTCTCTGTACCTCTGTTTTGCATGCCTCTAGTTTATCCTGCCTCAACTTCCCAAAAACTACTGTGGTCCCTCTGTTTTAAAGGGGGGCTGATGGGTGAAGATCATCCATCTTCTGTAACTTCTTCAGACTGACTCAGGGGCATTGACCTTACCTAGCCAGGAACCTATAACCTTAGTCTACTTTACCAAGGGACTGCAGGATTACTGCAAACTGAAAATTAACTTTCAGCTATACAGAATTACCATTAGCTGTATAGGGTTTAGTATCCAAATGTAAGCAACAAAATACATAAACTTCTCATCTGTGCTCTAAGGGTCGGGTGGCTATACCCATATTCCTGAGCAAGCCCAAAATACCTAAAATAAGGGTGTCACCTCACTTTGGAGTGAGCTGCCAAAATAACATCAACATTAGCCTGGGTAGCAGGGAAAGAAGGCAAAAAGAAAATTATAACAATGTTCAGTCTAACTTTCTTTTGTTGAGGCGAAGGCGAAGCAGCTGAGTTGGGTGCTTGGAGACCTCCCATGTTCCATCACGGTAGTCATTGTCCAGGGCAAAGGGGCCAGCTGGCCTGGCATGGAAGCAATGAACCTAAGTGGCGATGCCGTCTAGGGTCCCTTCCACCGTGGTTCTAAGGATTTGGGGTTATGCCTCCGGACGAACACTCAGTCCCCTGGTCTGAATAAATGGGGGGTAGGGACAGAAGCAGAATCATATAATGCCTTAAGTTGGGGCAACATATTCTTGTGCACGAGTTGCAAATAATCAAGTTTACACAAAAATTCAGCATCATCCAAATCAGCAAGCAATTCAGTCTGAAGGCTAGGGATAATGGGTGGGGGGTACCCATACATTATTTCAAAAGGAGTAAAGCCAAGCTGATAGGGAGAATTTCTTACTCCAAGCAGAGCAAAAGGAAGGAGTGACACCCAGTCTGCACCAGTCTCTAAGTCCAATTTACTTAAGGTCTCTTTTAGAGTCTGATTCATTTTCTCTACCTGTCCTGAACTCTGGGGTCTATGAGCACAATGCAACTTCCAATCCGTCCCCAGTGCAGCGGCTATTCCCTAACTTACTTTTGAAACAAAAGCCGGTCCGTTGTCTGACCCAATGGTGGATGGAAAGCTATACCTGGGTAGGATTTCTTTTTTTTTTTTTTTTTTTTGGCCAGTCCTGGGGCTTGGACTCAGGGCCTGAGCACTGTCCCTGGCTTCTTCTTGCTCAAGGCTAGCACTCTGCCACTTGAGCCACAGCGCCACTTCTGGCCATTTTCTGTATATGTGGTGCTGGGGAATCGAACCTAGGGCCTCATGTATACGAGGCAAACACTCTTGCCACTAGGCCATATCCCCAGCCCTCCTGGGTAGGATTTCTTCCAGGATCTTCTTAGCCACTACATTCGCAGTCTCATGCTTTGTTGGATAGGCCTCAACCCATCCTGAAAAACGGTGTATACAGAAACTAGCAAATATTTGTATCCAAATTTTTCCAGGTTTAATTTCTGTGAAATCTACTTCCCAATACATGCCTGGCCTATCCCCACGGAGGCGAGCTCCTTTAGTAACTGGTTGATTGGGGGCGTTGGTGAGCTGACAGGCCTTACAATTTTTAACAATATTTTCAATAAGTTGATGTTTCTAATTTTCACTTTGGAGTGTCGGAGCAAGTCCTGCATTCTTCGGGTTCCCATGTGAGAAGCTCGGTGGATTCTCTTAAGGATCCCTTTACCCACCCCTTGTGGCAAGATAAGTTTCCCTTCACAAGTTTTCCACCAGTCATTGTTTCCTTCTCTGTCCAGGGGTTTGTGGGCCATGGGAATTTTCTTTATCCACTCCAAGTCTTCTTGGGAATACTGGGGCACAGGAGGCAAAGCTCGTGGCCCTGGGTCTATTAAAGTCTGTTCCCAGGAACTCTGACTTGTCTGGCTGATTTAGGCACAGGGATTTTCAGCACAGTCTACGTGCATCTGACAGCCAATGCTTGCTCTCTTTTAATATGAAGCCCAGATGGGTGATTTCAGGTTTACAAATTTGTGCCTTTTAACATTCTAGTTTGTAAAAGCATTTTCCTGACTGGCTAGGGAACTGATCTCTGATGACCTAAAAAGTTACCTTTGCAGGCCTTTAACAGATCTCAATAAGGACACAATCTCAGGTCTACAAGCTTTCTTTCCTAAACAGATGTATCAGCTTAAAATTCTCACTGCCAGTCAGAGCTTTGAGTAAATGCGGGGGGTCCCCCTAGAGTTCTTTTTGCGGACACTCTCACTGATTGACTAATTGTGGGCTGTCACCTGTACATCTTTCCAGTGAGCTAAAGTCAGTCCAGGGGAGTGGAAGGAACATTCCCCATCATCCGTTTGTCAGTCAGGCACAGCACAAGAAAGAAACACACAAAAATAATCACAGGCACAAAGACCAGACAACACTTACAGACAGACTTAGGGAGCCGCGGCTTACAGGTTCGACTATGTCTCTCCTGCCCCTGTGAGGGGGCAGACCACACAATCTTGAGGCTCTCTCTCTCTCCCGTTCCTGTGTAGAAGTGGACCAGACAACCCCGAATATAGAGTGGACCGGACGGGCGCCCATTAGAAGGGCCTCCCGGTCCAGTCCTTCAGGTTCAGGGTGGTAGTGGGAAGCCTGAGTCCCCTGTGGAGGGCTTGAGGTGTTCCCCAAGTCCTCCAGGACTGCCCATACGAGCGTGTCCACTCCGGCTGGTCCTTCACTACCTACAGGTTCAGATTCAGGCGGCTGGCCAAAACAGAAAACAAAACTACAAATCACACAGACACAGACACACAGAATGAACAGCGCTATTTTCTTACCTTCGGAGTCTGGGGTCTCGGGGGTCTCTGGGGCCATCCTGGACGAAACCCCAAATGTTGTGCCAAGTCGCAAGACCACCACCAAGAAGACCACCGAGACTCAGACATTCCGAAATGCAATAGCAAGGCAAGACTTTATTCAAGCCGGGCCGCGGCCCGGGCCTCGTCCTACCCACCGACACAGCGGAGGTTAGGAGGCAGCCCTGAGCTTATAAAGGCAAAGAACAAAGTTACAACAGTCAGGTGTTCAAGCAAGCAAGATTAGGATACAGGTACAAATCTGATTGGCTCAGGGTTCAATTCTAGGGGTGGTCAGAGTTAAGCATTCCCAGCGGTTAGAATTCTAGACCAACTGGGCCCTAATGGGCTTGTCCTGGGTCTGCTCACAGGGCCTGCTTATCTCAGGTTCGCGTAGTAAATTGGGGTTCGCGTGGTAAAATGGGGTTTGCGTGGTAAAATGGGGTTCACATGGTAAAATGGGGCCTGGCTTCAAAGTCTGGCACTTCAGGGCCCTGGTCATCTGAGAATCCAGGACAATAGATACACTCAGAGTGACAGGAACAATTCTAAGAAGTTTATGGACTAAAAGCCTCTAAGAACAGATGGGGCTGTATTTTTTTTCTCTTCGCTTTCCATATTCTCACATCTTTTCCCAGAATGCCTTTCCTTTCCTGACCACCAGGTGGCCTCCAAATTTACAAGGAAAAAAAAAAAACAGCTGGATTTGTTAAGAGCCACCACCCCTAATTTGCCTGTTTCTCATACACATTTCTTTGTGCCATATATTTCCTTAGTAACATTTTTCCCCCTGGTGCAATCAATATTCCAAGAGCTTTGTTTTGTTTTGTTTTGTTTTTGCCATTCCTGGGCCTTGGACTTAGGGTCTGAGCACTGTTCCTGGCTTCTTTTTGCTCAAGGCTTGCACTCTACCACTTGAACCACAGCCCACTTCCGGCTTTTTCTGTTTATGTGGTACTGAGGAATGGAACCTAGGGCTTATGCATGCTAGGCAATCACTCCACCACTAAGCCACATTCTCAGCCCCTCTAACAGCTTTAAGTGACCAAGAAAAACAAGGCCCCTATCTCCATTAGAGCTCGCATTCCAGTGGCAGATAGGGATGGAAAATTCTCCCCCAATGGACCTTGAGCTCTGTGAAGAAATTTGTATTCTAGAGGATCATACCTTCCATGACATGCTGAAGTAGTAAATAAGGATTCAGATGGCTCATGCCTGTAATCCTAGCTACTCAGGATGAGATCTGGAAGGTGGTAGTTTGAAAGCTAGCCTGGGAAGAAAAGTCCTCAAGACTGCATCTAAAAAAATAATCCCATGCAGTGCACCAGTGGCTCATGCTTGTAATTCTAGCTACTTAGGAAGCTGAGATCTGAAGATCACAGTTCAAATCCAGCTCAGGTAGGAATGCCTATGAAACTCTTATTTCCAATTAACTATCTAAAATCCAGACGTAGAGCTGTGGCTCAAGTGGTAGAGTTCTAGGCCCTGAGTTCAAGCCCCAGGGCAGGCACCAATGATGATGATGATGCCATGTGCTAGTGGCCCATGTCTATAATCCCAGCTACTCAGGAGGTTGAGATCTGAGGATCAAGACTCAAAGCCAGTGTGGGCAGGAAAGTTTATGAGACTTTTACAGCCAATTAACTAACAAAAAGCCAGAGAGTGGAGCCAGAGTGTGGCTCAAGTAGTAGAGCACCAACCTTGGGCAAAAAATCTGAGGGACAGTGCCAAGGCCCTGAGTTAAAGCCTGAGTACTGCCACAAAGAAAAAAATTAGAAGTGGGTGTTCCCTGTGTCCCAGAGAGCTACCTCCCTCTGCCTCCCAAACTTAACAAGTAAGATTTATGGGGTAATTATGGTCAGCTTTACCACTTATGATGCTTTCACATACATTATCACTTAATTCTCACACAAGGTTTACAAAATACCTATGATTATCCTCAATTTACAGTGAAAGGAACCCAAGGCTAGAGTTAATTTAGGGCACCCACACTGTTGCTCAGTAGAGAGAGCTCACTCTGACCTCAGCCTCTCTTCCCAATATCCAGGTTGCTGCTTCTTCAAGCTAGCCCCAGACAGAAAGGAAATGCAAAGGTGTCTCATTGCCATCAAATCCCCCTAAATCTCTGTTCCTCCCCCCCCCCCCACCAGCTGCTCTGGGGCAAAGGACAGAAGGGAGGGAACATTAATTATTAACTCTTTGCACCTCAGAACACCACAGGCTCCTCCCCTCTCCTGGAGTAGAAAGGACTGCTTGTAGCTAGAAGCTGGGGAAGGGTCGGTGGTCCCAGTGACAGCATGGTGGTCCTGCTATCATCCCTGTGCCTGCAGCGCTGCTTTCGCCTCGCCATTCCTCTCACTATCCTCTTATTGTTCCTTCTTTATCTCAGTGAGCAGGTTCTCGGTGAGTGGCCCCTTCTCTCACCTCTTTGGGGAAGAACCCAAGAGTCTAGGCCCTCAGAACCCAAGCTCCCTTTTGTAGCCTTCACCCCTCCTTTTCCCTTCTTCTTAGGTCTTTTGTCAGGCTGCAGGGCACAGGCACAGCCCAGCATTCCCAATGGACCGCTGCTCTTCCAGGTATACTGGGGGCAAGGATGAACCTGGGAACTTCAGGAAGGACTCTGAATAGTGGTCAGGAGAACCAGGCTCTCCCTCTCCTCTCTCGCCTGCCTTCCAAAGCTGAGAGAAACCCCATCTAGACTTTAGGAGCAATTCCCACCTGCCTCCTTCCCCCTAGCCTATGAGGCTGTTTGCTCTGTCAGCTCAGCAGGCTAAGAGCTCTTCTCTCACAAGTCTGATCTCCTATCTATGCCCCCAAGGTACAGCCAGAGCTGGAAGCTCAAGTGGCCCCAAAGTGGGAAGAGCCTGCATGTCTAGGGCCTCAGGGAATGCTAGGTGGCATGGTGAGGCCCTTCCGGGCCAGTCTGCACCTCCAGGAGGATGTGGAGCTGCCCCAATACCTGGAAGGCTGGAGGGAACTTCTCAGGTGAGTTGTCTCCCTCCTCTAAGCTAGTCTTGGGCCTCCTTGGGGTTCCACCGCCCGCTTTCAAATCACCGCCTCCATGCCATCACCAAACACACAGGTTCCTAACTCCTCTGGGCTCCATCTTCACCTTCGCCTCCAGAGAGGCCTTCGCCAAGGTGGCCGCCCTAGAGGCGCACGTGAACGGCTTGCACGCGGAGCACTACGCGTCGCTGTCAGCTATGGCAGCGTGGGAGCGGCGGGCCGGGTTGCTCGAGCCGCCCGACACTACGTCCCGGGGCCTGGCCGGGCCCTCGGGATCGCGAACGCTGCTCGTGCTGCACCGCGCGCTGCGATGGTCCCAGCTCTGCCTCTACCGGGTGGCGACCGGGACGCCGGGGGACCCGGACGCCGGCGCGCAGTGCGGCGACGCCTACCGCACAGCCCTGGCCCCGCACCACCCCTGGCTCATCCGTCAGGCCGCCCGCCTGGCCTTCCTCGCCCTCCCCAGTCGCGATCGCTTGCTGGAGCTGGCATGTCCAGGAGCCAGTGAGGCGGACGCGCGGATGGCGCTGGCCCGGGCGGCTGGCATCCTGGAGGACGTCTACAACCGCACGCAAGGGCTGCTGGCGGGACACGGCCTGCTTCGGCTGGCCTGAGGAAGCCGCGCGCCCGGGGCAGGGGAGCCTTGGGGGACAGGGGGCGCCCTGGGGAGTCGGGGGCAGGGAGCGCCCTGGGGGCAGGGGGCGTCCTAGGGGAGCAGGGTCCGCTCAGCCTATGGTCCCGCCCCCACCCCAAGCCCAGGCTCTGGGCTCCGGGGACTGCGGGGAGCTGTCCATCTGCCCGATGCCCCGCCCTCCCGTGGCGTCACCACAGCAAAGGCCCGCCCCCACCAGCGCTAGCCCCGTACTTCAGGGAGGCGTGCCGGATGCCACGCCCATCGGTGACGTCGTTGCAAAGGCCCGCCCTCTCCGGTACCCGCCTCTCCGGATGAGCGGAGAGGAATAAAGTTATCATTTGGCCTCCGTGGACAACAGGGCATTTTGTGTGATGCCGGCAGGCGCCTAAAGGAAATTAAAAAAAAAAAAAAAGAAAGAAAAGAAAAGAAAGAGGAATGTGTCATCCCTGTTCCCGGCAGTGGAGAGACTCACTCTCCCTCTGGCCTATTTCAACAGTCTTGGGCTGCTCAACACCATGTGCTGAGTCTCTAGCCCAGGCTGGTCTCCTGAACTCCATTGCCAACTGTTTGGCAGGAGAGCTAGCCTGTCAGCTTTAGCCGACATTAAATGCTTTCTTTCTTCTATGTGACTATGTGTCCATGTGGTTTCTGGGCTGGTGCTTCCAGAAACTTTTAAAACTTTTGTGATCCAACAGACACCAATAAAGTAAGTGAAAAGGAAGTCAGATGAGAAAAAAAATGTGAATCATACATCTGAAGTTTCTAATACATCCAATTGGAGAACCCTTAGTAAAGTAGCTGATGAAGGAGAACACCATGCGGTATTAAGGCAGGAGAGAAAAGTTTATTCCCAAACTGCTGGTCTGTGGCGGAAATGATGCATGGCCGGAGAGAAGGGCTGACCCACCGACCCTTATCTAGGGCAGGTGCAGGTAGGTGGCTGCTTTCAGGTATGCCAGTTACCTAGGTAACACAGGTACTGGGCAGAGAGACTTTAGACAGGTGGGGGCATTTTCATGGAACCCTCCCGGGGATGGACCTTACACTTATAATTCAACAATAGGAACAGAAAACCTGGTTTAAAACTGAGCAAAGAGCCAGATGGTAGTGGCTCATGCCTATAATTCTAGCCACTCAGGAGGCTCAGATCTGACAATCACACTTCAAAGCCAGCCCAAGCAGGAAAGTCTCTGAGATTTATCTCCAACTAACAACCAAGAAAACAGGCCAGAGTGGTGCTGTGTTTCAAAGTGGTCGAGCACTAGCCTTGAGTGCTCAGAGACAGTGCCCAGGCCCTGAGTTCGAGCCCCACTACAGACTTAAAAAAAGCAAAGATATGGATTTAATGGACTGCACCTATAATCCTAACTATGCAAGATGCTGAAATCAGGAATATTGAGCGAAAAAGGAAGCCAGGACAGAGAGAGAGAGAGAGAGAGAGAGAGAGAGAGAGAGAGAGAGAGAGAGAGAGAGAGAGAGAGAGAGAGAGAGAGAGAGAGAGAGAGAGAGAGAGAGAAACTGGGCATAGTGGAGGGTGAATCTCTCATCCCATCTATGCAGGAAGTGTAAACAGAACCATGGTCCAAGCCTGGTCCTAGCTAAAGTAAGAGACTATTTGATAAGTAATAAAAACAAAAAGGGCTAGATTTGTGGCTCAAATGGTAGAGCACTTCC